>NC_083354.1:114885748-115188778 GCF_030254825.1 Meriones unguiculatus
ATCATTCATGTACATACAAGTAATATTATATAGACTGAGCAGGGTGGTGGATGGGTTGTGTAGCAAAAAAAAAAAAAAAAAAAAAAAAAAACAAAACAAATAAAAGAGATAATGAATTTTAGAAAGAGCAAGGCTTTTCATGGGAGGGGCTGGAGGGATGAATGGGAAGGGGTATGTTTTAGTTCTCTATTGCTGTGATAAAATCAAAAGCAGCTTTGTCAGAAAAGTGTTTGTTTCGGCTTACAACTCTCATGTCACACACCATCACTGACAGAGCAGGAAGGACATCAAGGCAGGAACCTGGAGATGGGTACTGTGGCAGAAGCTTTGGAGGAAAGCTGCTTTCGAACTTGCTAAACCTGTTGTTTCCTATGCAGAATTTGAAGGTGGTAAAAGTTTTGTAGGCGGTGTCCCAAAATTATGACTGGTTCTGAAACTAGCGTCGTGGCTATGCCTGCCGAGCACCCTGCTCATGTGGAGCACTGCCTGGGGCTCAGAGCCAGCAGGGCTTCTTATTTAAAGGGCAACACAGGTTTCGGGAGGCGTAACTACTCCACTTACAGCTGCCATGGGCAATCCTGATGCCAGCATGCCGCGTGGGCTCCTGTAATTTCCTAGCTATTAGTGCAATGACACAGAGCTTCAAACTGTGCTTCAGCAAATTGCCTCTTCTCAAAATCCTGTGCTATCCCTAAACCCCACAGTGCACATATATCTGTTTTTCAACAGCATTGTTGAAATATATTGTTTGAGATATATATTGTATGAAAACAAAAACTAAAACACTTCCTGTTTGTGACAGAAGAAGGCCTTCACTCAGATTTCAAACCACCTTCTTTTCTGTGTGTCCACAGAACCCTTAGCAGCAACTGGAGCAAAGAACTCATTATCTGTAGCTAAGATAATGAGTAGCATTCATTCTTTAAACAATTACAGGAAAATATATTTTTGTGTTTTATTATTGAATTGTAACATGCACGTCATCCAAGAAAATCTTAGAATACTAAAGTAGCATATTCTATCCCTTGCCCTTTAGAGATATAAAAAGTTAAATCAGTAGATACATGCTTGCTAATAGTTTCCTCTCATGATTGCAGAAAACTTACTGATACTATAAATTTATTTAAATGGAAAATGGCCAGTACCATTTCTATAGTTTGCTGTATCTAACATCTGTTTATTACAAGTGATTTCATTGATTTATGCAATTATAGGCTGCTTTAAAGGCAAATGGATAAGGCAGTAAGAGGGACATTTTAAAGGATTCATAAATGTCAGCATTTGCAGAAACCAGAAAGCACTTAAATGTAAGTGAACTGTGACAGGAGACTGCATGTCAGAAGACTCATGTTCACAGGAGTTGGGGGAAAAAAAAGAGTATTTCATGGAAGCTGCATTGACACCTTTAACTTCTCAATCTAGCCTCAGCCATAGTACAGAAAGTAAAGAAATATAGCCAAAATTCATTCTCTTAAACATTCTGTCTTCATTTTTAAAAATCTCATTAGTTCTGTAACAGGTTCATGTAGAGCTCACTAGGCTGTCAGGCTGTCCACCAACACATGGCAATCCTCCTGCCTCAAATTCTCAAATATTAAGATTATACACATGAACTCCCACATCTACTTATTTGTAATAAAGAAACAGAGATAGTCCTATTTGCGAAAACTAGCACAAAAGATGTTCTTGAAGCCTCCAGTGCTTAGATGATTAAATATAGATTATTTCAATGGAATGGTGAATTCATCATATCTTGGTAGAGGACAAGAGTAGAGATTGATTTTAACCAAACATTGCTCACTGTTTGCCTTAACAGTTCAATTAAGTGGTCAAACAGCAAAGGGAAAACAAAGAAAACTTCTATTTGCTTTGTGGCAGTACACTGTGAATGGAAACACTCCTGCTCTAAGCTCTCAGCAGACTTCAGCATGCCTAGCTGAGAGGGTGAAGTTGTCACTGCCCTATGCCCTCTGAGGGCTGTGGTTACCAGCTAAGAGCAATTCGCTGCACAGCAAGTCTTCATGTCACATTGGAGTAGCAGGGATAGGTCTCTGGTGGCTGGCAGGTCTGAGGAGTCCCAGGTCTCTAGGGGCTAAGACAGGAAAGAGTCTCTCTGCTTGCAGTTACTGACAGAGTTCTAGAAAAGCAACTCAAAGGACATCCCTGCCTTGTGCTTCAGATGTGAGCCATCAAAGTCATCTAGAGAACCCCAGTCCTGGTGGCCTCAAGCACAGGGGGTGGAAATACCACACCTTGTAACCATTTTTTCTCCCAAATGAGCTCACCATCTTCTATCTCAGCTGCAAAGTGTCAAAGTATATGGAGTTTTAGCTAGGCCATGATTGCATTTGATGAAAGAAAAAAAAATAAAAGAAATAAAGAAAGAGAAAACAGAGAAAGAGAAAGAAAGAAAGAAAGAAAGAAAGAAAGAAAGAAAGAAAGAAGAAAGAAAGAAAGAAAAAAAAGAGATGTATCAGGGAAAATTTGTCAAGAAGTTACTTTACTTAAATCAAAAGATTTGAAGCTAAGAGGCACAAAGGAAAAAGAACATGCACTGTTTGTCCTGCTGAGTCTAACTACACCCATTTATCTGAGATTTTTATTTTTTCTTTATACCTGCATATTATTTCATTGCATACAGGAACAACATGTTCATTACCCATTCATCTGCTGAAGGATTTAAGTTGTCTTCATTTCCTAGCTACTGTGAATAGAGCAACAGTGAACAACTCTGAGCAAGTGTATGTGGAGCAGGATGTTGAGTCCTATGACCATATGCCAAGGACTAGTAGATCTGTGTCAGGTGTTTAATTTTAGCTTTTTGAGAATTCTTCACAGTGATTTCCATAGTGGCTGTACCAGTTTGCAGATGCCATCAACAGTGAATCAGCATGAAACTTTCCTTATGTATTCTACAGAATTTGTTGTTGATATATATATATATATATATATATATATATATATATATATATATATTGCTATTTGCTGCTCTGGTTGGGATAAGATAGTTTTAATTTGCATTTCTTTGATTGCTAAGAGATGTTAAACACTTTTAATGATAATTCTTAGAAATCTTATTTCTTGTTTTAAAATCTCTTTGTTTGACTCATGACCAAATCTTTGGCAGAGTACAGGGAATCATAAGAAAGAAGGGGAGTTAGTCTGATGGGGAAAGGATAGGAGCTCCACAAGGACCAAATATATCTGGGCACAGGGTCTTTTCTGAGACTGACATTCAACCAAGGACCATGTATGAATATAACCTAGAACCTCCACTCAGATGTAGCCTGTGGTAGCTCAGTAACCAATTGGTTTCCCAAAGTGAGGGGAACAAGGACTATTTCTAACAGGAACTCAATGACTGGCTCTTTGGTCTCCCCACTCTGGAAGGGAGGAGCAGTCCTGTTAGGCCACAGAGGAGGGCTTTGCAGCCAGTCCTGAAGATATCTGATAAAACAGGATCAGATGAATGGGGAGGAGGTCCCCCCTATCAGTGGACTTGGAAAGGGGCACAGTGGAGATGAGGGAGGGAGGGAGGGACTGGGAGGGAATGAGGGATCGGGACACGGCTGGGATACAGAGTTAATAAAATGTAACTGATAAAAAAAATAATAATAATAAAATAAAATAAAAAGAAAAAAAAAATCTCTTTGTTTAGGTCCCTTGCTCATTTTTTGAATTAGGTGTTTTGTTTATTTGTTCGATTCTTTGTTTTCTGAAGTTGTTTGCATATTCAGGAGTTTAATTTAACTTCTATCAGATATATATCTAACAAGGATTTCTCCCACTTTGTGAGCTTCTGTTAAATCCACATGGGGCCCCAAATAACTGTGCCACTAAATTGTTGTGACATAGTGGGCTCAGCTCTGTCTGACTCTGATTTGCTAGTAGATAAACAGAAGAAGCAGGTTATCTGTAAGACCTGAAATTTGAGAATTTTAAAGAATAAGGCAGACAGTCTCATACTACAGACAGCTTTACTTCAGATTCGGTGTACTTTTACAAACGAATACAAGGAAGAAATCAATGATCTGAGAAAGGGTGTTTGAGTTCAGAGAAATATGATCAGAAAAACATGTAAATTAGTGCCAGTAAGCACATTCTAAATATTAACAGAGCAGTCCCTTTTCCAGGGCTTTCTCCGGACAGACCGTTTAAACACAACTACTTGGCACTTGCTATAGTTTATATCCAGAAAAGCACGAAAGCATGCCATGAGTCCATATCCAGATTCAGTGTAAGCTTAAGGACAGCACTCAACATAGTCTTTCACCAGATTGTGTTCTAAAGCTATGTTCCAACATCCAACGAGAATAAACATGTCTAAAAGAAATGAATATTTAAATGTTTGTCACAGGAGGCAGGAAATCACATCTAAGAACAATCCAGGGAACAAAATGTACTTGAGGTAAAAGTCACTCTGCCTTTTTCCCTAGAGCCCCTCTCATGGTTCCACAAGGCTTTATTCATTATGAGTCATTCTTTTAACCATGTTCCAATAGAAGCCTAAAAACAGTGTTTCTCAGAAACCTTGTAAAGCTAGTTTCTGTTTGTTAGGAAAAGCCATTACTTCCCTTATGTATCCCTATAGCCAATTACCTGAAGCAATGGAGTTCAAACATGTCTGCCACAGACCAAAGCCCCTATGCTAGTTCCCTGACTGTTCTGGCTTGTACAAGTACCCCTGCAGCTACCTTCTCTCCTTAAATGTACAAGGCATTCTCCACCTATTTCTTTTCTTCTTCTAATTTCCCTAATAAACCTTTATTTCTACCCATGAAGTGGTCCAGTTCACTGGCTTCAGTGTACTTTCCTCTTAACTCTATTGAATGTATAATTTGCCACACAAAAGCTTCCAAATCTTAGGAGGCCCCATTGCCAATTGTTGGCCTTATTACTGAGTTAATGGAGTCCTATTCTAAAAGTCTTTTTTTTTTTTTTTTTTTTTTTTGGTACCTATACCTTGCAGGGTAGGATAGTGCCAGTGCTTTTTTTCTAGTTTCAGAAAAGAAGATGGGAAAGCAGAAAGGGACCACAAAGGTAAGGAGAAGAAAATTTAGAGGGAGGAATGGTAGGACACAGGTGATATGAGGAAAGAGATGGAAAATTGGGGGCTACTTTAAATGTTGAGGAAGAGGGAAGTTACCACAGATAAGAGGGAAGAAGAAATGATAGGTAGTATTAAGGATATTTTTTAAAAGTATAGGGAAAATTTTTCAAGCTTACTTAATACATATAAATTGTGTGTGTGTGTGTGTGTGTGTGTGTGAGTGTGTGTGTGTATGTGTATGTGTGTGTGTGTGTCTGTGTGTGTGTGTGTATGTGTGTGTATGTGTATGTGTGTGTGTGTGTATGTGTGTGTGTGTGTGTGAGTGTGTGTGTGTATGTGTATGTGTGTGTGTGTGTGTGTGTATGTGTGTGTATGTGTATGTGTGTGTGTGTGTGTGTGTGTGTGTGTGAGTGTGTGTGTGTATGTGTGTGTGCCACAAAAGTGATAATGCTCCCTCCAAGAGCTAGGGAATGTCTAACAAAATCCCAGTGTTAAGAAAAACTCCTTTGGGTCATTGGTCTGGGAAGTTCCATGCAACAAACAATACAAGCTGTTGTGATTACTCTTTTTCTAACCATCAGAACACGAAGGTAAGGTAAAACAACACATATTGCAGGAGCAGGATTGCAGGGATTGAACAGGAACTGACCTTAAATCCTCCTCCATGAGAACTGGCTCTCATAGCACCTTGGGACTGGTCATTCTTTCTCTCTCTTTCCCTCTCTGTGTGTGTGCATAACAAGTAAAAAGGTGGGATTCTGTAGTGCAAGCTTTTTGTTAGAATTGATGGTAGAATTTTGCCGTGAATATATTTGAACCTGAACTTTTGTTAGCTGGGGGATTTTTATTACTATTTATATCTTCTTGTTTGTTTTTGTTTGTGTAAATAATTTATTTCATCTTTGTTTAGCTTTGACTGGTCAGAGTTAGCTATAAATTTATTTACTTACATTGTCCAATTTAGAGTTTTAAGGTATATTCTTTTGATGTTCAGAATTTCTTTGGTATTAATTGTGATGCCCAATGTTTGTTGCTAATGTTTAGGTGCTCTCTAAAAGTTTCTTAATTTGGATAAGGGTATGTCAATATTATTTATTGTTTCAAAGAGCCTGGTTTTCATTTCATTGATTGTATTGTTTTAGATTTTAGTTTATATTTAATTAATTTCTTCCTTCATTTTTGTTATTTATTCCCATCTACTTTTTCCCCCCAAATACTCAGAGTGTTAGTTGAGCTCTTTCTAATTTTATAATGGAGGCACTTAAAACTATAAGTTTCTCTTTTAATGGTGCTGTTTTTATGCCATAGACTTTTTGGTAGATTGTGTTTGCATTTTTACTTAATTTCAATAATTTTTAAAAAATATCTCTGCTCGATTTATTAAATGACTAAATGATTATTCAATAATGTATTGTTTAAACTATGTAATTTTCTGTATTTGGGAGGAGTTTTTTGTTATTTATTTCAATATTTGTTTCTTGATGATCAGATAAAATACATGGAATTATTAAGTATTTTACTAAATTTATTGCTATTTTCTTTTGTGTGCCAAAATATAGTCTATTTTACAGAAACTTCCAGTAGCTTCTGACAGTAGTGTGTATTCAATAGTGTTTGGGTAAAATGTTCTGTAGATCTGTGTTAAGTCTACTGAGTCTATAAAATAATTTAATTTGAATGTTTATTTATCTTATTTTATTTTTTGTCTAGATGACCTGTTCATTGGTGAAGGCAGGACATTGACATCACTTACCCTTACTATGCTGATGTTCGTCTGTGGCTTAATACACAGTAGTAGTTGGTGAAATGTCTTGTTCCACCTTGCCTACTTCACCATGCTGGACTCAGTCCATACAGGACACAGTGTGACAGTGATTGTGAAAGTTAAATACACAATAGTATCCTTTTGTACCCTTTATCATTTGTTCTTTTAAATTTCTTTAAAATCTTGTTACAGAATTACCATGTTCTTTTAGAAGTGTATTCTTCTTCTTCCTTTTGGATTTTCTATATTGGAATCTCTTCAGGGTGAATTCTTTTGAGGGTGGAGTAACTGCTAGATCTCTGGAACAAGTATCAAGTGTAACACAACAGGGAGGAGAAGCAAATATTTCTGCTGCTGATGGGACCACACATGTCTGCCCATGGCTCATGGCCAGGGGTCAAGGGTCAATTTCATTGATCTGTTTCTCAAATGCAGTTCCCTCTCTTTTCCTCTATTTCACAACACACATGTCCTACAGGGTCAGTCTGTTTCTCAAACTGGGTATAAGGAACAGTTTTCTTTGATTCCATGAAACAGAGTGTCTGTCTCCAAGGTTCCAGAGATGAGACTACAAAGGGAAATAAAAATTCACAATAGTTCCCTTGTCAAGATGGTTTGTGACCACAGTTTTTTAGCATTCACCAGAAAGTAAGATGAGACTCCTTACCACACAAAGCTACTGTCCCAATTTAAAGTTATTTAAACAGACTTCAAGAGTTTGTATAATCAAACATTCATTTTGCTAGGACATAACATGCTCACGTTTTATCTGCTGAGACTGTGTTCTTTCTACCTTTACCCTTGCTAAGGGACATTTCCTTATTCCCTAGCTGTGAGGCTGGTGGGACACGCAACAAGGTATATTATTTTCCTTTCTGTGGGACTGCCACCATTCTCTGAATCTCCCAAGGTCCCGTGCTGGTTTCCTGTGACCTCACATGGTTAGCAACCTCCGAAGGCAGGTCTGTTCCTGTTACGTCAGTTCTCTCTGTAGGGGACTACTGGGTGAGCAGTAGGCGTCTATCCATCTGTTTTATCTTCCCGTTTGTTTTTTCCTTCCTACACTATAATCTCTGACTCTCAGATGCTACCAATCCTTGACTACTCTGGAGGAGGAGCTGTCTCCTACTGCGGCTTGTTATTTCTTCATTGGTATGTGAGAAATATTTTCATTTGTCTCTTGGCTTGAGATTTCCTCACCTCAGTGTGAGTGTCATGTTGACTCCACACCTGACTGTTGTATGAAATGAAACAATTTCTGTCCATAGATCTGAATAGAGAGCTTACCGACAGTGTCTCTGGTGTAGGAGTTATATTTTTTTCCATATCTCTTTCATGAAAATGATACTAAAATGCACCTTTGTTAATTCTGTCTTGTTGATCTTGAATAGGTATATTTATTCTCAAGATGTACAGGTTATAACTAGTGCCTGACTGAACTTGGCCCCAGGAATTTTTCTTAATTCTTTTTGACTTAACATTTCTACCATAAATTTTTTGTTGTTTCCCCTTCTGTTCAATTATACATTACATGTTTCATGTCCTATTTCATTCTAGCTCGTTCTTTAGCTTGCTGGAAATTTTGAATGAATTTCTAATGCCCACTGACACTTCCAGACTCTGAGCTCAACTTTAACACTAGCCACAGGTGCCCTGTCTGTTCTTTCTATTTACTTGGTGTATTGCTAGGGTTTGCACATCCAACAGCCGTGATCTGGGTCTCAGGACTCTTTCTCAGCTCTGGCCCTAATCTCTCCTCTAAATCGTCTTTTATAAATTCACTGTAGGTGCTTCACAGTTTCTCTTGCTTTCTGAGAAGACAGCATCATGCTCGGCCCTTGGCCAAGCTTCTCATGGCAATCAGTCATGCTTCCATTCCCTGTTAGCAAATCACATTGTTTCTTTGGTATATTAAAAAAAAAAAGTGCTGGATTTCCTTCCCCCTACATTTAAATGATTCTCTCTAAAAACTTGTTTCCTTCTGAACTGACACAATTCTTGGTCTTCCTGCTTCTGCCTTGTCAGCATATTTTCACAACATAAGGCTGTACAAGAAGCTGACTTGCCTCTGGCTCTACAAAACTGATTATAACTTCATGTAGCTAATATTGATCCTACTTTGCCTTTACTCAATCCAGTAGACCTTACATCTTATTTTCTTTAAATTATGACTAATTAGAGTTCCCACCAGTCCAAAATTCACACACACAAACAATAATAAATTAATAGGCAATTCCTGCTCCTCCTACTGTGAGATTACAGGACTGACTCCAAAGTCAACACTGTATGTTGCTGCCTTTGCTGGTCACCAGTGTGTACTCTTCAAAAAGAACCCAATAAAGATGCTCTTATAATTCATTGGCTCTTCGTGAATTTCACATTTTGTTCTCCAATCCTACTAATCTCCTCCTCTCCTCATTCCCTCCCTCCATGCTTGTAACACACCTCCCCAACACACACACAGAGAGAAAAAATTCTCATGGAAGCTGCAGTGTGTCACAGTGTGAACCTCAGTAAACCCTTTTGTCCACATTTCTTTGCTTGCAAATGTTCACTGCAGTGAGTCATTGGTCTGGTACTAGGCCTCCGGCTTCTGCTACACTACCAAACTGGAACTTCACTGGAAATCCTGCCAGATATCCCATTTGTTCCCTGTGTCATGACAGTCTTGTAGTTTTGGATGTGTAGAAATGGCCCCTTCACGTACTCCAGCATTTCATTGATGGGGCAGATATTGGAGTAGACTAATTCAAAACCCTTGATCTGGGCCTGTGAGGTATCTGAACTGGTCAGCCTGCAAGCTCTCCTGCGCCTACATCACAGGGACTCGCTATCCTGCTCTGCCTCATCTGGCCCATCCAACGCCCAAGCCAGCAAAGGGCAGAGCCAACTTTCCTACTCTCTTGCCCTTGGGCCTGGTTTATCTGCATCCATGTCATCATGAACAGCCATGATGTCTACATTACCCAGACAAGGTTCAAGGCCCACCCTCTCATGTGCTACAGCAGGTGAGAAGCTAGGCTAGCTCTCTCACTCTCATTCCCACTGGGCCAGCTCACCCACAACCCGTGTAACCCACACAACCAGGGCCAGCTCTACCCTGCTGCCCAGGGGATGTGCAAGGCCCGCTCGCTCTCCTGGATGTTGCAGATGGTGGGGACAGGGCCATTTCTCCCACCTGCTGTAGGTGGAGAAGGATGAGGGAGGGAGGTGGGCATTTCCCCCTCATCTGTGCTATGGCACAGCAGACAAGAAGCAGGGCTTATTCTCCTATGCTCACACCCTCGGAGCAGGCTCACTCACTACCCCCCCATGCCAAGTGCCAAGGCTGTAGTGCTGAGGCAAGGTACAGGGTCCTCTCTCCAGAGTGTTGCAGCAGGAAAAGGGCAGGGACAGCTCTCCTGCTTTCATAACCCTTGTGGGTCACCAAAAAGAAGACAAATGATGGGGCGGGCTCTCCCGTGTTCATGCCCTACCCCCACTGCCAGCTAACCCTTGTCCCTGCCAACAGAGTCAGCTCTCGTTTGCTGCCCAAGCAAGGTGAAGGGCCCACTCTCCAAAGTGCTGCAGCTGGCGAGGGACAGGGCCAGCTCTCCTGCTCTCATGTCCCCAAGGCTAGATCTCCTGCCTGCCACAGGTGGTAAGGGGGAAAGGGGTCATGTCGAATCTCTCCCTCATCTATGCCACAGCACAGGAGACAAAGTTCTTTTCCATGTTCATATCCTTGGGCTGCTTACCTGAAACTCCTGCAACCAGTACTCTGCTTCCTGCAAAATGTATGGGGCTGTTCTCCAGAGTACTGCAGCTAACTAGGCGTCTGGAGTCAGCTCTCTTGCTCTTAGGACCCCAGGGCCAGCTTTCTTAAGATGCCCAGGCAATGTGTAGGGCCAGTTTGGCATAGTCCTCAGACATCAATCTACCACCGGGCAGAAGCCCAGAGTAGGGACTTCTGCTTAGTGTTTGGTAATTGATATCTGCTGCTGCAGGGCCACAGGCCCAGGTGTGGCCCCTGGTGGTAGCACTGTCTGGGACCCCATTACAGTTTCAGATGTCATCACTGGGCAGCTACTCAAAGCAGGCTGTTCTGCACTATGCTCAAGTCTCCAATTCCACCTCTCTTCATTTTGTCCGCATCCTTCTGTTTCTTTTTCTCTTCCATTTCTCCACCACTGACTTGTTCCTCTCTGTGGCTCTTGGGGTCTCTGAGTGTCTGGGGTTACCTCAGGTGTGGTTTCAGAGGTGCTTTGCTGAACCCATGCATCTTGGAACTAGGCAGGGCCATCTTGGGCATTGTCTGCCCCCCAACCCAGGCCTGCCTGGTGCTGACCTGGTGGTCGTCTCAGGCTCACTTTTTCTTAGGGAGTGTTAGGCTGCTAATCATTCGGATGTTCACAGTCAGAGCGCTGAGCATGGAAATAGCCTCTCTCCTCTCCCCCACATACTAAGGCACCTACGATACGGCAGCCACACCTGCAACACCTCTAGGGGCAGTCAACAAAGGTACTCTTAACTGTTCACAGGGAACTTAAATCAACCTCTTCATGTTTCAGAAGACATTATTTTCTATTTAAAAACTGAATTATGGTGTAGGATATCAGTACTCTGCTAAAGTTTATTTTATGTGGTTTTATTGAGCCATGTGATATGTAAAGACAAAAATATGTGAAGCAATTTAAGTCCTGATGAGACCTGACATGCTAGGGTCAGATAGACAGGGAGGAGGACCTCCCCTATCAATGGACTAGGGAAGGGGAATAGGGGTAGAATAGGGAGGGAGAGTAGGATTGGGAAGAGATGAGGGAGGGAGCCCCAGCCTCCCCTTCTATCTGACCCTAGCCTATCAGGTCTCATCAAGGCTGCTTACATCATCTTCCTCTGTGGCCTGGCAAGGCTGTCCCCCACTATGAGGAGGTGATCAAAGAGCTGGCCACTGAGTTCACTCATACATACATTCTAATGCACAGTAACATCCATGAATAAGATATATATGTTATAGTTAAATGCATCACAAATACTAATGTGCCATTGAGTTTAGTCTTTGGGATAATGATTATGTTTGAAGCGCTTTTGTTCAGTTCTTTTATAAAGTTCATTAATGGTACAAAAAATATTCCTCATAGTATTAAGAAGCTTACAGTGTTTCCTTTAGTTAATATTTGTAATGTTGATATGGATATTTTTGGTACTTGAAATATGAATAAAGTATCTTTTATGAAGCTGAAAATTCAGGATTCAAGTTATACTTAAATGTAGCTCTCAGACCCCTTGATATTAGGGTTCTCTCACTCTGCATTCTGGGACAACAAATAGGCTTTGCATCACTTTTCATTAACTCTGTGACAGCAATGAAAGCTGAATACATCCTACTAAGTATGATTTTTGAATGGTTCCTAATTCTCCTAAAGTCAAGCTGAGCTTTCAGGTAAGCCATCTACATGTTGAACATAGCTTATTAGTATACTGTGTTTCATTTGAAACAAAATTCATAATAAACACAAATGGTACTGGGATACTGTAGTAATTACTACAGTAATTACTGTAGTAATTGTTTTCCAGTGCATTTACATTAGCTGTTCTTCCATATTTCCTGGGAAGCCCAGATGCCACCCAGCTGGAAATGTACACGTCTCTCTTAGGAAGGTCAATTTCCATCTGGGCAGAAAAGTATGAAGCACCGGGTCAAAGGTTTCACCTCTCCCAGGAACACCGGGTGTCTGGGTGAGAAGGGTGGAACATGGAACCAAGATACTTGCCAGGAGATCTCCAGTTCAGCCAGAGTTTCAGGAGAAATGATTTTTCTGCAATAATTGTAACTGCTCTTTTAGCTGAGCTGCCAGCACCAGGCCAGTTGGCAGCAAGGAGCTCAAGGATCTGAAACCTGAGCCAGGTACCAACAAGGGCCTGTTATGACCAGATCTTAGGGTTCCCAAAGACTACCAGGATCCAGATCACATATGCAAGAGCAACGAGCTTTATTCTGGCTTAAGCTCAGTCTCTCCAAAGTCACCGATGCGGTGGATCAGAGAGAAGAGCCCCTGGCAGCTGCACAGCAGGGTTTTTATTGGGATTTGAGGAAGAACCTGGAATTCCCAGCTCAGCTGTTGCACAATTGGATGACATTCAGCAAGGGCAAGCTTGTTACAAAGTGATTGGCTAACTAACATAACTAACACTGAGGAAGCTGTCTATAGACCTCAGCAATATTAGGTCTGTGGGCTGCCCAGCACAGACTTATAAGCCTAGGGCAGTGGGAGGGATTTGAGGAGTGAATGTGTTTGATTTAATGGGGCTAGGAGTGCCAGGGATACTTCATTCACACACAGAAGCACAGTTCTATCATAAGAGGTGGAACACAGTGCTTAATTATTCTAGAGGTTATGGTTGGGGTTGGGGGGGTAGAATAAGTCTCCAGCTACTGTTTGAGGTATGGGAAAATGTCATTAGTTGAAAGCTAGGGTACCAAGACATCTCATTAACATGGAGGGTATTTCCAGGAGTCCCAGGTGCCCACTGAATGGGTTTCTTATCAAGAAAGGGTTAGGCCTGTAATCTCCCTCAGGGCTATGTGACACTCCTTAGAGGATCTGGGGTTTCCCAGGCATGGAGGAGGGAACCCAAGTGAAGAAGTGAGGCCATTTTTTTATCACCTAGCTCAGCAGCTATCCAGTAATACCAGATTCCAACCTTAACAGCCTGGTCCAAAAATTTGCTCTATAATTAAGCTGTTTTTTGTTTTGTTTTGTTTTGTTTTTATTTCAAAGAAAAACAAAAAGAAAAGAACAGAACAAAAGTTCTCTACAGTTTTTCCTTTACTGGTTACTTTCATCCAAATTCAAGCCTCAAGACTCGGCAAATCACCAGAAGAAAGCGTTTTTCTTCTCCATTGTTATTTGTCTGAAATTTAGACTGTTTGTAAAGAGAGTTCTGCATTGTCAACTATTATTCCAAGTTAAAGCTGTCTATCTCTCCTTTGCCTCATGTCACACAGTTCCGTGTGTACTGGGGCTCTTTGTATGAAGGGCACAGGAAAGAAACTACAGTGCTTTTGAGAAACTTTTCTCTATTCTTAGAGAGTCTTACAGCCTGGTCAAAACCCTTTTCTTTTCTCAAGTAGGGGAAATCAGAAAACAAGCATGTCTAAAGGACGTTTCAGCTTCTTCTGTATCCTTGCCTGTCAAAGAGAACCTTTGATCTGTGCAAGCTTTTCCCAGAAGAGAAGCCTCGTGTGTAGCACACATCAAACCCTTGTTTCAAAGTTTTCGGTATACTGGGATTCAACAAAATTCTGTTAACAATTGTTGTGATTTTTAATGCTTTGTGATTATTTAAAATAAATAAAATCACTAAGGAGGAAATCCGAGCCACATTCATTATACACATGCAAAAGAAAACAAGCAAAAGCCATGATGAACACATATGTAGAGAAGGAGATCAGTAAATGTTTTACAGAATAATATATGCAATAAAACTGATCCATGTGCTTTAACTATAATTTTATGCATAAAGGTGACCGCCTTTTCAAGTTGTTCTTACACATGACACAAAGTTTTTTAAACCTTGTGCAAGTAGGGCAGTCCCAACTTAAATGAAAATATGGTTCTGCTTCTTTGCTATTTGAATATGTTTAGTGAGCCAATCACTAATAACAAAGTGGCATACCAATGAACACATCATAAATATACCAAAAATCCGGATGAATGATCACATATTTTATCCTTAGACTTCAGTAAGTGACATAATGAAAGATGAGCATTGTGAGGAGCCTGACTCTTGCAGTGGTATTTTGTGATTGTCATTTGTGTTTGTCATTGCTCTGACTGTCTCTGAGAAACACAGCAGAATGCCTTAAGGTTTAGCTGTTTCATGCAGTTGACTTTGGAAAGGAAATCACACGTCAAGCTTCTGGAATGTGTTGTTTTATTTTTGAAAACTGAAAAGTCTACATATTGTTTCAAATTTGAAAAGGCCACAATTTATGCATCCTAGGACATAGTCAATACTGCCCTTCAAAAGGATTTTAGTAAAAATCATTTGGGATCTTAGAAGAGAATCAATAATTCATTTAAAAATCAAGTATAGAAAAAAAATTTAAATCAGCAGGAAATATTTCTCCAAGCTTTAAAAAATTTCACCAAACACTAAAAGCATAAAAATATTCTTTTTTTATTCTCAACACTCAAACCACAGGAATACTTAGACTAAAATCAATACTACATTTTACACAATAACTCAATACTCAGAAAATGTGCCCAGTCTTAGGTTTATTTTGTGTGAGAAAATAGTTCTCAGTAGAGCTATCTCCTTGAGAGTCTTTCTTGAGGGAACATTATATAAAATGTCTGGTACAAATAATTTTTTTTTACATTTTTAAAATGTAGTTTTTATAATTTTATTTCCATTGTTTTGGAAGTTTTATTCATTTCTATTGTATGTGTATATTTTGCCTGCATGTATTGCTGTACCAGATTTAGAGACTCCAAAAGACCAGCAGGAGTTGAATTCATTGCAGAACACATGAGGATCTTTTTATGTACAAGCTAGCTTGGGTTCATACCCTCACTGCCAGAGTGGTTGAGACCAAAGAGCCTCGTGCTCACATTAGGTGGTTGATTTAAAGATTCTGATCCCCCTAAATGTGCCCAAAGCAGCGGAATTCCTGCCTGGCAAACATCTATTGGTTAAAACACAAAAAGGAGATGTTGCATTTTGAACTGATTGGCAATAGGAAGGTCCCCAAACCATTAATGGTCTGGCTTCCCTTGTTTGGCTGTTCTAGGGGATAGGGTAATCTGGGCCCTTGCCTACCAATTGTATCTCTAGTGGGCAGGAAAGGAATGCAGTAAGGCTGGTTTTTCCACACAGGTGGCTAGACATGTCTCCACCCGTCTGGCTTTTGTTTAGGTTCATGCTTTACACTTTGAACCAATACCAAAAAAAAAAAAAAAAAAAAACGAACAAACAAAACTAAGTTTTAATTCTTTAGTCTTTCAGCATATTTATGTACCATGTGAAAATCGGTATCTGGTCCTCTAGAAGTGCAGTTATAGATGGTTATATGGTTATATATATGGTTATATATAGCTAGCTACCATGTGGGTGCTGGTGACTGATTCTGGCTTCCCTAAAAGCATGCAGTAATCTTAAGCCCTGGTCCATCTCTCTGCACCACTTAATATTTTGAACTTAAAATATGTTATTTTGCCCTTCCCTTTCCTCCTTTCAATTCTTCCCATGTATCCATTGTTAGTTTACAAGTCAATGCACTAGCCCACTTCTAGGTTGCTTAATCATCTGTGATATCATCATTGGTCACCATTACCAGGGGCCCAGGACCTCTGCTCCTCTTTTCTCTCTCTCTGCCTTCATGGCACACTCAGGCTCTAAATCTCTTCCGCCTCCATTCCCCTGAATAAACTCTTTCATATATGATCTTTCATATAAGATCTGTTGTGGACATGGCATCATTTTTATATAAATAATAACATCTCTGTCTCTCTTTTTCTTTCTCTCTGTATGTGTGTGTGTTTCAAATTCATGACCACTATATCTTTAATTGTTGTAATATATATAAATTTCATGTATATGAAAATATATGTATATCTGTAACATATAAACCCATCCTGCTCAATCTATATAAGGTTAGAGTTTTTTGCTAAATATGAAGCCCATAAGGACCTGACAAAGATTAGGTGGAGCTCTAAGGGTACAGTTTTAACTCAATTTATACTGCTGCCTTTTTAAAAAGAGAAAAATATGCCAAGACTTTACATAAAGAAAAAATTCACACAGAAACCCAGTAAAGTGACCAGCAAATCAGAAGAGACCTGAAAAGAAATCACTTTTGCCAGTATCTCAATAGTCAGCCTCTAGAACTGGGAAGAAATAAATTATTCAGCCTTTGTCTCAGTGTTGTTTGGAACCACTGGATTGTCGTCCCCACCCCCACTCCCACCCCCCCCCACCCCCCCACCCCCTCCACCAAGTGATCAGGTAAATCCCATTCTCTCTCCAGCCCTGCCCCTTCTTAGGAAAGCCTGCATTCCTGGCATTCCTGACACGTGCTCCAACCTCCTTCAGCTGAAGGTGCCAGCCACCTAATCCCCTACCCTAGATGGTCATATCTTGGCAGGAGTCAAGCATGTGGCAGAAAGGTCATTTTCCTTCACCTACAAGCCTTAAAAACCCTGCCCACCATAGTCTGGGTGCTACAAGCCCTGGTTCCCAAATAAACCTGCCTTTTCATACTCTTAATCTGGTTTGGATTAGCTTATTTTGTTGGTGGAAATAACCTATCACCCAAATTGACAAAAAATACACTGAAATAGGTACCAAAGAGTGAGCTACTGATATGGTGCAGCAGACCGTGGTGTTTGTTTGGGGAACAGGGGATATGAAGAGATTGTTAGAGCTCTTTTATGGAAATGGTATAGAGGGCTCAGAGGTTAATGGGATGCTCTGTAGAAGCCTGGAAAACAAGAATGCTGAAAGAATGCAGAGGGAAGCAGAGACTATATTGGGGTTGTTTATGTGATATTTTTAGTTAGGAATCTGTGATATGAAACTTTCTTTGCTTTACTGGTATAATGAATGATCATTACCTGCAGCTGAAATATCAGCTGTGATAAATAAAAGACCAGCATTACTGAGGTGAAATATTCTAGAAAGTGATTCCTCAACCTTAACACATAGAAACAGTGATTCAGGGAGTCCAAGGCTATAGTGCAACAGGTACCCAGAGTCAGTGGTCTGAATGGTAAAGGTTTTGAAATGTGATGGGATTACGGAGAAGAATGACATTAAAAGAGGCCATTTATCATAAATTATGTGAATGATATGCCACTTTTCTAGAGAATACTTGTAAAGAAATCACATATTTAATTGTTGAGATTTTAGGAATTGTTAAAATAAAATAATTTCCACAAAGAAAGAATTTTAGTCGCACAGTACAGAGTGACTGTGTAAATTGTAAAAGCATTATAATTGCTTAGCTATGATTGGGTTTTAATGAACCCAAATTGTAAATAATAATACTCCATCTCCCAGTGTCCCAGACTGTATTTAGAAATAAACACCCACAAATGTAATTAAGGTAAAGTGAGGTACAGAAGATGGACTCTTTCCAGTACATTTGGTGCCCTTTTAAGAAGAGATGACATATTGACATACATGAAGGGAGGACCAGGTGCAGACATAGGGAATGGGCAATCACAACCCACAGGACCAAGCTGATCATAACAAGACCTCAGACACACCATTAAAGAGTAGTGAGAGAAAAAAAAATTCTACCATAATTTGACATATGTTATGATTTTTAGCAAGTTAATGCAAGTACTATTAGGGCTAAGTTCATATTTTCAAATGACTGTTCTGTTCTTTATATTGTACTTGGGATTGTTATCTGTCTCTTCTTAGATGGTGTTTCTCCAAATTTTTCTGATGTTATTTTCCTGGATATTACATCATAATTTTGAACACTGTCAAGTACTAGCAGAAGTCCTCATGTCCAAAAAAATTTTTGAGAAAAGGCAATTGACCAAATGGGAGAGCTTGAAGACCACAGTGATTATTTATATAAAATAGTTATTAAAGTCTTGTAGTTTTAGAGACTGTCAAGTAAACCAGAGGAAAACAAAAAGGTTGAATAATTTAGGATTTGTATTCTTAAAGATTTTTCAGTTTGATAGAAGAGTGAATTTATTTGAAAATAATTACTACATAAATTTACTTTTTGTGTATCATAAGAGCATATACAGGTGATATGGGGTTCATGAAAACTGAACTTTAGGAAAATGGGCTACGAGTTGTATCTCTAGAAAACATGCTGCTTATAAACATTGTAGATAAGTATAATTTCAATATGAAATGCTCTCCACACTGGGCTCGTGAGCTGAAGTCATGATATTAGTATGAATTCAGGGAGAAGGTTAGAAATTTTTGAGGCAGAGCTTAGCTAGAGAAAGCAGATCATGGAGGCAGGGCTTTTGCGCTGTCTTGTTAATTGCCCCATCTTCTCTTGCTCTGTGTAAATAAATGGTCTGATCTGAACTGCTCTGCTTGATAAACCCTCCCCACTCCCTGGTCAGAGTAGACTACTAACTATAAAGAAAAGAACCAAAATAATTTTTCCTCAAGTTGTTTTTGTCAGAAAATTTGAACATGATGTCAAAAAAGTAAGAAAACAATTATTTTTCCTTGAATAAATGGTTCATTCAGACATGGATATGCTTATGAACATTGGAATCTGGGACAAGAGAAGCTAAAAAGGACCTTTCAGAATTAGAAATGCATGAAGCTAGAAAAAGGGGTAAACAATGACTATTTCAGTATGGATAATACATAAATCATGCAAAAGAGATTTGAAATAGACAAAAAAATGAGTGATGGTTATGCTGTAAAGAGAAAATGAATTCTAACTTCACTGAGTAAGAAAAACACTTGAAAAAAAACCAGGGTTGATCTGTAAAGTATTTTAATATACCTCTGTTCAAGTAGGGTAGAAGGATGGAACTCTATTACTAGAATGTCTACACTTGGATGTAGTAACCATTCATTCATTACTTATTCATTCTGAGAACTGATAGAAACACAGAGATGATGAAACACATGAAAAATGAAGTTTTATGTGAGAATAGTGTTGAGATGGGAATAGCAGAGCTTTGCACTTGGATTATGTGTGGCAAGGAAACCTGTTTGTATATGACAGCGCTGAGAAAATGGTAAGCTTTCAAGAAGTAAGATAAATTATATCAAATGTTTTAAACAACAATCATTGGCACAGTAATTATTAATAGCAGTGATATCTATCTGAGTGTTTTTTAATATGTCTGTATAGACTGTGACATGGGCAGTCTTTCATGACAGTTACCATCAGGCAACAATGTATGAGGAATATCCCATTATTAACTTTGAGTTTTTTCATTTACTTAAGTAAAAGTGAATCAAGTCTTATTTTGACAACTTTTCCAAACACACACACACACACATGCACATACACACATAAACACATATATATATAATATCTGCTTGATAACATTAACAATCTAGTGAGCCTTAATATTTGGCTTATGTAAGTAGTGAAACTGAAGAGGATGATGCAGTAAAACTCACTCTGGAAGTGGGAATGATAGTTTCCTGTAAAAACTAGATGTGAAGCAAGCAATCCATTACTTGAGTTGAATTGCAATGAGTGTATAAATGGCAAGAATTTTTTGAGATTTTGCTGATTATTTCTAAGAACGTTGGTGTCATTACCCGTTCCATAAGTTCTAATCAAACAGGGAAACACCGGTAGTGAATTGTCTTCACTAGATGCTTGTTTCAACTTGTGGGAGAAGAAGTTTACTTTGGCTTAGAGTTCCAGGGTGACACAGTTATTGTTATGGAAAAGACATGACAGCAGGTAGGAGCAATAACCTGTGTGGTTATATTGTAGCCATACTCAGGAAACAGAGGATACAGACTTAAGAAATCCACCTGCCTGTCTCCCAAGTGCTGGGATTAAAGGCAATGTGTCACTACTGCTCCGCTCTTACAATCTTTCTACTCCTATTGTGATGCTTCCCTAGCCTTGGAGTCAGATGGTGTCATATAAATATTCTGTTTAGGGCTAAGGGCTTGAACCTTTAAAGGTTCCCCGAACTTCGCAAACAGCACCACCAGCTAAGGGCAAGTGTTCAAATAAATGAACCTGTGTTAGTTCCTCACATTCAAACATAGCATTCACATAGCATTCATATTCACATAGCATGAATAAACTTTAAAAAAATCAGAAGGTCCTCCCCTATTAGTGGACTAGGGGAAGGGCATAGGAGGAGAAGAGGGAGGGTGAGTGGAATTGGGAGGAGACCAGAGAGGGGGCCACAGCCAGGATACAAAGTGAATAAATTGTAATAAATAATAATTAATAAAAGAGAAAAAGATCAAAAGAAAAATACAATCCCAAATATATAAAAGATATTCAAGTGATAATGTCCACCATAAAGTTTAAAAGTATAGGAAAGAAACCCTATTTTTAAAGTCAGAAAGCAGATTAAATAAGCAAAATGAAACATGCAAAATAACAACAACAACAAAAACAAAAACAGAGTGCAAATTTCCTTCTCTACCCTGCCATGTGTTCATTTGTTATACAGAAATACATTTAGCTATTTTATAGGCTTATCCTAGGTTGACCTTGTACCCTGAAACTGTGCTCAATTTGCATTTTTATTTTAGTCATTTGTGAGACTTTTTCTTGTTTATTTTCTTTCCATGACAATCCCTTGACATTTTCTACATAGATAACTAGATTATTTGAAAATAGTTTTATGTTTTCTTTTTCAATCGTTAGACCTTTTCACTTTCTTGCCTTATCCCACTTCCAATATTGGGTTGAATAAGAGTAGACAGAATTATCAACCAGAATCTGCCTGTGACTGGTAAGGTCTTATTTCCTGCCCGTCGTTTTTAAGATGTTCTTTTTATTTTATTCTATTTTCACAAGTTAGACTGGGTGTCTTGGCAGCTTTGTAGAGATTTTGCTGGATTACACTTTCTGTATATTCCTTCCAATACTGACATCACAAATGCTATTTGTTGATAGATTCATAGAATTTTCCAAAGCTCTCTTCATTCTTTCTGCCCGTTTTCTCTGTTCTCAGACTGTGAGACCTCGTCACTTTTCATAGTTCAAAAGCTGATTGCTCTTCTTTTTCTTTCTGCCTTCATCATTCTACTCTTGAGCCCATAGGGTTGACTTGGTACATAAGACTTGCGTCTTATTTAAACTTCTCTCTTTTAAAAATTTCCCTTACTAAGTGCTCAGAGATGAAAAGAATAGTGAGGCTACTTCCATGAGGGAGCCCATGTACAGATTCCTTTCTTAACCTCTGTTGGAATGTCGATCAGTTCCAGTGATTACACTGCTGGAACTGCGAGTCTTTGCTCCTTGTTATGCCTTCACTAAAGCACGTGGGGATATAGATGAAGAAATTCTCATTATTACCCTTCACATGGCTTCCATATGCCTTTGTGCCTGGGAGAAAGCTAGCCTAACCACTACTGGGCAGTGAAGATTGCCCTACATCTCTACAAGGCCTTCCTGGAAGGGTCTCAGCAGGACACTTAACTGCTAGGTTAAAGTAGTAGGCTGGGTTTTTCCAATCCACTCACCCATTTGAGTGTAATCATCTGTTAGGAAAGGAAAATTCAGTCTCTCAAATGAAGCAGTACTGGGTTTGAGGTCAGAAGGCTTTGGTGTAGGACTGGGAATAGAAGCAATCCCCTCCCCTGGCCCATGCCCAGTTGTTAAGGGTGGGGATGCAGTTTATTTCTGTGCTGTTTGGCCACGACCACTACCTTAAAACTGTCTATACCTTGATGCTGCCCATTATTTGTTGTGTTTCATACAAAAATTCTAGGGCCATTTTGTTATTTTTAAATAAAAGTTAATTTTAGAGGTTCAGTGGCATAAATCTTCTCTTTCTTAAAAATAACCATTAACCCACTCTCTATATTAAAAGGACAGATGACCTAAAAATGTAACATTTTTGCGGAATTGATCTAGAAAGAATGTCTGCCCTTTATTATGGAGTCTTCAGAGAGAAAACATGGGCAGATCTGGCTGGTGGAGAAAGTGGGAAGATCAGTAAAGAATTTGGGCAGAGAAGACTGTAAGCTGAATGTATTATATGGGAAAATATCTATTTTCAATTTTAAAATGTAGATTTCTGTTTTCTTCGGGGTTGAGTCTCCCAAGTGGTCAGGACTAACCATTTACATGCAAGCAACACTAAATGAAATGCATATAGTTCTAATTCCATGTATTGGCTTTTTGTCAGTAGGACAAGATACCTTGAGATAGCCAACATAAATGGTTTTGGCTCATAGTTTTAGGTGGTTCAGTCCATGTTGCTTTGGGTCTTACGTTGGCAGGATATCACGACAGGAGTGAAGGGCAGACAGAAGTTGCTTATCACATGACAGCCAGGAAACAAAAGAGAGGAAGAGGTGGGGCTCAGCTATCCCTTTCCATTAGATCAGACTTTTACTGATTGAATAGTACCTCATATACTCTGTGTTTAACACATGAATGTATGAGGTCATTTAAGACATAAAGTATGACTCCACAATTTACTAAAAGTCACCAGTCCAGATATATTAAGTGTTTTCTGACATATTTTACAGAAAGATATTAGTCATAATAAGTGATTGGTTTGTTTTGTTTTCTGAGACTCAGTTTGTTCCCAAGTTCTCCTATATTCCAGTGGCTTATTTTGTCATGTTGTTTTATTTGCAATGCTCAGTAGCTCTTTCAGTTAAGCCATGCTCTGAGTCCCTCTTGGGAACTATCGAGAGGGAGCATACCTCTGTCCTCACGATGTGCTTTTGTTTCTGTAACTAGTCCTCACCACACCACCAGCAGGTAATAGAGCTAATATGATTCATAACTAAAGAAGTTTTAAATTCCTTCTGTTACAAAAACTATATTCCCTGTAAGCATATCCTTTGACAAGACTTTGTAACACAAGCACACCTGAGTGCAAAAGCCAAGAAACACAAGTTGGTAATAAATTAATCCAGCTCAGTGTCAAATATTGGAATATGAGCTTATTCCTACAGTACAGACTGATAAAAATGGTCTAACTCATGGCTTAATCTAGGTTGTGTTTTTATATATAATACAAGAATTACAAAGTTATTTTTTTAACTGGTGACATTGATAATACTCTGTAGCTGCATTAAAGCAGTTATGAAGAAACCAAAAGAGGTTTGTATTGATCCATTCATACTGCCGAAAACCTTCTATGTGCTCAATTCAAAAAGGCAATTGGAAAAGAAGGCAACATTGTCAGTGTCTGAACTTGAATTGTTTAACCCAAAGTGTCTAAAACTTAGGTTGGAAAGCTCCCCGTGCTTATTCAGATGCTAAAAGTCTATCTTAGAATCTTGTGAGATTCTGTTCATCTACAAGGATACAGCTACAAAAGGCCAGTGGTACTGCAGGACACAAGTTGACCTTCCTACGTGTCAAAACAGTGAACACAATTCTCTGTTCAGAAAATGATGAGCCAAACATAAACTGGAGACTCCAGTTTTAGCTCTAATTTTAACAATCTGTCAGTCATACTTTTTATATCCAGAAAAAAAAAAACTCCAAAAACTGAAAATCAATGGCTTTTCTTGAAAAAAAAAATGGGGTCGTAGGATTAACCACATTGCTAAAATCTAAGAAGACAGGGGCATAAAAAATGTTGCAGCAGTTAAAATGTAATTATTTGGCATTTAGTTATTGAGAATAAAAACTATGTAGGCTGATAGGAGCAGTGTCACAGTTAATTTTATATGTCAGCTTATAGAAAGATTTTAAAAAATGGACAGTTAGACTCAATAAAGTGTTGAATAAACCAGAATAATATTGGTAATGTAAATGGATCTCCCCTGATTATTTGGAGGCAAAAGCTTCTGGAGAAATCCTCTTGCAGCCATCAGTTTCATCTGCTCTACCTTTACCCTGGGTCTCAAGCTGCCAACTCACACTACAAACTGAGCTTTCCAGCATCCTTAATATATAAGAAAGTGTTGTATAATAAATAAACACTTATATGTTCAGTACCTGTATAGGTAAATCCCACAGATTCCATTTATCCTGAGTATCTAACTAATACAAACCTTCATGGTAGTTTTGGGAAATTACTATGGATTCCACTGGACTCATGAGAACAGACCTCATGAGAATGCACAGGTATTTGTCTTCTATGGGCACCCTCAAACAGTTACAAGCTTTACCAGAGGAAACTTATGAAATTCTCCAAATAGAAAACCCAAGAATAACTCTACTGGTCCTAACATGGCTTAGAATCAGAACATCCGTGGGTTTGTTTGAAGCAGAACATCTTTACCAATTATAATTTAATAGAGGATCAGCATCTCATTCAAGCTGCCTCACAGAAGCCTCTCCTTGAAGTAAATGGTAACTAACAGAGATAACCAAAACAGACAGTGTACAGAAAGTAAAAAACTTTGAGGCACATGGTTCTGAATGGGATGACTTCATCAAACCCTTCCTTTCAAGGCTCAGAGACCTTTATTGTAAAGGAGACAGAAAAACTGTAAGAATCAGAAGTGTTGTTTGCCTTTAAAGAAATAGTGTCTTCTGGATACAATAAGATTGCATCATATATGAACTCACAGTCATGGAAAAGAACTGGACATGTGGGCGAGAATATCTCAGCACTAGATAAGTATTTGTGATGGTCAAATTCCCAAGGCAGAGGCACATTAAGAAACTGGAACTAAATTAAAATATAATATAATAACCTTCCCCATACTATATGGTGCAGCCGGCATTTGCTACTTTGTAGGTTCTTTCTTCCAACCTTCTCAACCCATTTTACTCTATCCTTTCAAACTCCCAACATTATATGAGAATGAATGGGTAGAGAAGAAAGAAGAGATTCCTGAATAAAGTCTGGGGTGTGAAAGAGGGCGACAGTATTTTTTAGATCACTTCCTGCTGATTAGAAGTCTTGAGTTCCTTAGGGCTTCTGATGTGTATTCTATTTGCTCTACTGAATGAGAATTAAGCATCCTCCCTAGGGTCCTCATTGTTATTTAGTTTATTTAGGTCTGTAGATTGTACTGTGGTTATCCTGTATTACATGACTAATATCCACTTATAAGTGAGTATATACCATGCATATCTTTGTGCTTCTGTGTTACCTCATGCGAGATGATCTTTTCTAGTTCCATCAATTTGCCTGTAAATGTCATGAGTTTTTAATAGCTGAGTAATATTCCATTGTGTAAATTTCCACAGTTTCTGTATCCATTTTTCAGTTGAGGGACATCTAGGTTGTTTCCTGATTCTGGCTATTATGAATGAAGCTTCCATGAACATATTTGAACAAATGTACTTGCTGTATGGTGGAGCATCTTTCAGGTATATGGTCAGGAGTGGTATAGCTGGGTCTTGAGGTAGTACTATTCCAAATTTTCTGAGAAAGCACCAGATTGAGTTCCAAAGTGGTTGTATAAGTTTGCACTCCCAAAGACTGGATTAAGAATATGTTCTTTATTTACACAATGGAATATTACTCAGCTATGAAGAACGATGACATTATGAAAATTGTAGGCAAATGGATGGAACTAAAATACATCATCTTGATTGAGGTAGCCCATTTCCAGAAAGACAAACATGGTACGTATCAACTTAGGAGTGGATATCAGTTGTAAAGTAAAGAATAACCATCCTACAATCCGCAAACCCAAAGAAGGTAACAAGAAGAGCTCAAAGGGGGACACATGAATACTGAGAACAGCAAATAGAATAGACATCATAAGTGACTGGAGAAGGAGACTGGACAAGATTGGCAGTGGATATAAGAAGAGGAGAGAGGACAGAGAAAGAAAGTACCGGGAAAGATAATTGGAATCAGGGGATGGGGCACCTCTGAGGTGATCTAGAAACCTAGGGCAATGGAAACTTCCAGGAATCTGTGAGGATGACTATAGCTAAGACTCCAAGCAATGATGTAGAGACTGAAATGGCCATCTCCTGTAACCAGGCAAGACTTCCAAGGGAGGGACTGGGACACCAACCCAGCCACAAACCCTTCAAACTATAATTTGTGCTGCCTACAAGATGTGCAGGGGTAAAAATGGAGCATGAAACGAGAGATTGGACAACCAATAACTGGTCCATATTGAGACCCATGCTATGAGAGGAAACCTATCCCTGACATTGTCAGTGATAATTGGCTATACATGCAGACAGGAGCATAGCATAGATGTCGTCAGAGAGGCTTCATCCAGAAACTGATGAAAACAGATACAGACACCAATGGCCAAACATTAGGCAGAGCTTGGGGAAATCCTGCAAAAGAGAGGGAAGAAGGATTGTAGAAGCCAGAGGGGCCAAGGACACCACAAGTAAACCTACAGAATCAACTGACCTGGGCACCTAGGGGCTCACAGAGACTGAACTGCCAACCAGAGAGCATGCATTGGGCTAAGGCCCTCTGCATGTATGTAAGAGTTGGGAACCATGGTCTTCATGTAGGAATTTTAACAGCAGAGGTAGGGGATGTTTGTGACTCTGTTGCCTCCTGTTGAGACCTTTTCTCCTTACTGGGCTGCCTCTTCTAGCCTCAATAGAATACGTGCCTAGTTTTACTAAAACTTGAAATGCCATGATTATTGACATCCATGGGAGGAATCCCTTTTTCTGAAGAGAAAGGGAAGAGGAGTGGAAGGGTTGAGGAGAGGTGTAGAGGAAGGCCTGGGAGAGGAGGGAGGTAAAAATGTGGTCAGAATGTTAATTGATTAGTTAACTTAAAAAAATTGGGAAATAATTTGGTGTTATTCTCATAGTTCTGTCATTAGATTGAACTATATTTTTCCTCAAAGCTTTTAATATTCTTTCTTTGCTCTGTGTGTTCAGTGTTTTGAATATGATATGTAGTGGAAAATTTACTTTTGGTCTAGTATTTTTGGTGTTTTGTTTGCTTTTTGTTTCTTGATAGATACTTCCTTCTTTAGGTTAGGAAAATCATCTATGAATTTATTGAAAATATTTTCTGTGACTTTGACCTGAGTTTGTCCTTCTTCATCCATTCCTATTATTCAGAGATTTAGTTTTTTCATAATGT
Source organism: Meriones unguiculatus (assembly GCF_030254825.1). Lineage (NCBI taxonomy): Eukaryota > Metazoa > Chordata > Mammalia > Rodentia > Muridae > Meriones > Meriones unguiculatus. The sequence continues at coordinate 114,913,191 of NC_083354.1, forward strand.
CCCAGATTCCCTAGATGTTCTGTGCTTGGACTTTTTTTTCTATTTAACCATATCTTTTATCTTGTATTCAAAGCCTGAGATTCCTTCTTTAATCTCTTGTATAACATTGGTGAGACTTACCCCTGAGCTTCATGTTATACCTTCTTAATATTCCATTTATAGATTTCCCTCATTTGGGGATTTCTGTAGTAATTCCATGTCTACTTTCACGTATTAAAGAGTTTTCTCCATTTCTTTCCACTGTTCATTTGTGCTGTCATATATTTCAGTGTTAAATTTAATCAACTATTTTAAGGTCCTAGAATATATTCGTCATAGCTATTTTGAAGTCCTTGTCTCATTCCTTGAGGCATACTCTAGAACGGTTGCTAGGCTCTAGTGAAGGCATATTATCCTGGCTGCTATTGATTGTGTTTTTATGCTGGTATCTAGGCATCTAGATTTGGGACTATTGTAATACTAGGTGTTGGAACCTACTCTGGTCATTTTCAGTTTGGTGTTCCATTCCTTTTTCTGTTGCCTTTTATGGATCTTAGGATAACTGGGTGCAAACAGGTACAAAGGCCAAAGGTGCAGATGCCAGGCACCTTTAAATCCCTGAGAAGTCTGAATCCCTGAGAATCAAAGCCCTAAGGGCAACAGGGGGTTGATTCCTGATGTCTACACCTTACGCATGCTCTAAGGTAGAGATAGTGGGAATCTGCCTTCTCTATATGTTCTTCCTGTAATTAGGTTCCCAACAGGTTTGATGATACTCATTGTCTTAGTCACCATTCTATTGCTGTGAAGAGAAACTATGACCAAGGTAACTCTTACAAAAGAAATAATTTAATTGTGGGTTTGTTTACAGTTTCAGATGGGTTGTCCATCATTATATCGGGAACATTGTGGGAGCTTGGCAGCACACATGGTACTAAAACAACAGCTCAGAGATACATTGTGTGAAGCCTCAAAGCTCAACTCCAGTGCCATATTTGCTCCAATAAGGACACACCTTCTCCAACAAGAACATCTCCTAGTCCTTACAAATAGTTCTGTTCCCTGGTGACCAAGCATTCAAATATCTGAGACTATGGAGGCCATTCTTTTTTTTTTTTTTAATATTAGTTACAGTTTGTATCCCTGCTGTATCCTACTCCCTCTTTCCCTCCCAATCCCGCCCTCTCACCCTCATCTCCTGCCTGCCCCTTTCCAAGTCCACTGATAATGGAGAACCTCCTCCCCTTACATCTGATACTGGTTTATCAGGTGTCTTCAGGACTGGCTGCAAATTCCTCCTCTGTGACCTAGAAAGGCTACTCCCCCCTGAGGGGGGGTCAAAGAGCCCACCATCGAGTTCATATCAGAAACAGTCCCTGTTCCCCTTATTAGGGTATCCACTTGGATACACTGAGCTACCAAGGGATACATCTGAGCAGGGGCTCTAGGTTGCATCCATACACAGTCCTTGTTTGGAGAAACAGTCTCATAACAGACCCCTGTGCCCAGATATATTTGGTCCTTGTGGAACTCCTATCCTCTCCAGGTCCTATTAACTCACACTCTCCCCTCCTTTTTTTGATTCCCTGCATTCTGCCAGAGGTTTGATTATGAGTCTTAGTATCTGTTTTGATACACTGCTAGGTAGAGACTTTCAGAGGCCCTCTGTGGTAGGCTCCTGTCCTATTACTTCTTTGCTCCTACATCCAGTGACCATCCCATTTGTCTTTCTAAGTGAGGATTGATCATCGTATCCTGGGTCCTCTTTCTTGTTTATCTTCTTTAGGTGGATAGATTTCAGTATATTTATCCTATCTTATAGGTCTATATAAGTGAGTATATACCATGTATGTCTTTCTGCTTTTGGGATATATGGAGGCCATTCTTATTCAAACCACAACACTTACCCACAGTGGGATGACTAACCTTTATTCAATTTTCTAACTACAATGCTCATCACTTCAAGAAGTCTCACAAACACACCTAGAAAAAGTTTTTCCCATATATTTAGGAATTCCACTATTTCATCCAAAGTAACACATAATTAATTATCATATTCAATATGGTCAAGAGAAACACCAGTTAACTTGAAGATACAATAATAGAAATTCCCCAAACTAAATGCAAAAAAAAAGGGAAAATGACTAACAGAAAACGCTAGGCCCAATATAAGAAATGAGGCAAAGAAGAATCCCTTCAGTAAGATGTAGATTTTAGACTGTCTATGGCATTTATCTAAAATATATCGATTTACTGGTATCAATGTAAAAATATCACTGATTACGTGACATTTTTTTCACAGTTCTAAATGCTGGAAGTCCCAAGTTGCTATCTTCTAACGCCTTTGGCTTGCCTGAAGACAGCTACCTCCTCAAAATGTCCTTATGTGGCTTATTCACACAGGCCTAATGCTGTGAAGTCTATTGTGTGTCATAATCTCTTCTAAATTAGCCTGTAGTCAGGCACAGAGATCACACCTGGTTTAGCTTAATTTTCTGTCCACAAGTCTTGCTACTGAGTGTGGTCCCATTCTCTGGTCCTGGTATTTAAGATTTCAACACACAGGTTGTGGAGGAATACAACACTGGAAAATATTTTCTTAATATTGAGGCTTATAAATCAGTGGATATGGAGACAGTGAAGAGTCTTAAGACTTGGTATATACATAAGAGTATCATCTGTAATGAGGAGTTACTTCCCTTCATTCTAAAACTTGAGGCCTTTTCATTTTCCCACTTCCTTGTTGTGGTTAAAATTTGGAATGAGAAGCTAAATAAAAGTACTGAGAGGCGACATATTTGTCCTGTTCAAGCTCTCGTGGGAAGCATCCACTCATGTGGCCTCATACGATGTTTGGAATTAATCTTTTTGTACTTGAAACCATTATTTCTTGGATTTCTTACTCCCATTCCTCTAAAGAGTTTTCTATCTCTACTCATAAGATGTGTACGTATGGTTTCCAGGTTTGTTTGCTTTTGGCAATTGTATGATGTTGGCTTTATGAAATAAGTTGTAAAATGTCCTTATTTGTAATGTTTTGAGGAAGGCTTTGTGAAGAATTACTGTTAGATTTCTTTTTTTAATTTTAATTTTTTTTCTTCAAAATTTATTAATTGTTCAATTAAATTTTTATTTTTATATTAATTACAGTTTATTTACTTTGTATCCCAGCTGAAGCCCACTTCCTCCTCCTCTCCAAATCCTACCCTCCCTTGCTCCTGTCCTCCCATGCTCCTTTCCAAGTCCACAGATATGGGAGGTCCTCCTCCCCTTCCATCTGACCCTAGCTTATCCAGTCTCATCAGAACTGGCTGCATTGTCCTCCTCTGTGGCCTGGCAAGGCTGCTCTCCCATCAGGGGAGGTGGTCAAAGAGCCTGCCACTGAATTCATTTCAGAGACAGTACCTGTTTCCCTTACTAGGGTACCCACTTAGATACTGAGCTGCCATGGGCTACATCTGAGCAGGAGTTCTAGGTTATATCCATGAATGGTTCTTTCTTGGAGTATCAGTCTCAGAAAAGACCTTGTGCCCAGATATTTTGGTTCCATTGCTATCCTTGTGGAGCTTCTGTTCTCTCCAGGTCTTACTATCTTTCCTTTCTATCATAAGATTCCCTGCACTCTACCCAATGTTTGCTTATGAGTTTCAGTATCTGCTTTGATACAGTGCTGGGTAGAGTCTTTCAGAGGCCCTCCTTAGAAGGCTCCTGTCCTGTTTCCTGTTTTCTCTTTCTTCCAGTGTCTGTGCTGTTTGCCTTTCTGAGTGAGAATTGATCATCTCACCCAGGATCGTCCTTCTAGCTCTTTAAGTGTACAGAATTTAGTATGTTTATCCTATATTTTATGACTAATATCCACTTATAAGTGAGTATATCCCGTGTGTCTTTCTGTTTCTGGGATAGCTCACTCAGGATGATCTTTTCTAGTTCCTACCATTTGCCTGCAATTTTCATAATTTCCTTGTTTTTAATTGCTGAGTACTGTTCCATTGTGTAAAAGTACAACAATTTTTGTATCTTTTCCTCAGTTGAGGGACATTTGGGTTGTTTTCAGATTCTGGCTATTACTAATAAAGCTGTTACAAACATGGTTGAACAAATGTCCTTGTGTACTTGAGCATCTTTTGGATATATGGATAGGAGTGCTCTAGCTGGGTCTTGAGGAAGTGTTATTCCTAATTGTCTAAGAAAGCGCCAGATTCGCTTTCTCAGACAATTAGGAATAGTGCTTCCTCAAGACCCAGCTATACCACTGCTGGGTATATACCCAAACTTTGCTCAAGTACACAAAAGAGATACTTGCTCAACCATGTTAATAGCAGCTTTATTTGTAATAGCCAGAACCTGGAAACAACCCAGATGTCCATCAACGGAGGAATGGATACAGAAATTGTATTTTTACACAATGGAGTACTACTCAGCAATCAAAAAGGAGGAAATCGTGAAATTTGCAGGCAAATGGTGGGATCTAGAAAAGATCATTCTGAGTGAAATATCCCAGAAGGAGAAAGACAAACATGGTATATACTCGCTTATATAGACCTATAAGATATGATAAACATAATGTAATCTATACACCTAAAAAAGATAATCAAGAGAGCGGGCATAGGGTAGGATGATCAATCATAGTTTAGAAAGACAGATGGGATGTGCATTAAACATATGACAGGAGTCTACTGAAGGCATCTGAAAGACTCTAACTAGCAGTGTTTTCAAAGCAGATACAAAGACCCATAACCAAACCTTCGGCAGACTACAGGCAATCATATGAAAGAAAGGGAGTTAGTCTGATGGGGAAAGGATAGGAGCTCCACAAGGACCAAATATATCTGGGCACAGGGTCTTCTCTGAGACTGACATTCAACCAAGGACCATGTATGGATATAACTTAGAACCTCTGCTCGGATGTAGCCTGTGGTAGCTCAGTAACCAATTGGTTTCCCATAGTAAGGGGAACAAGGACTATTTCTAACAAGAACTCAATGGCTGGCTCTTTGACCTCCCCACCCCCAAGGGAGGAGCAGTCCTATTAGGCCACAGAGGAAGACTTTGCAGCCAGTCCTGAAGATACCTGATAAAACAGGATCAGATGAATGGGGAGGAGGTCCCCTCCTATCAGTGGACTTGGAAAGGGGCACGGTGGAGATGAGGGAGGGAGGGTAGGATTGGGAGGGAATGAGGGAGTGGGATACAGCTGGGATACAGAGTTAACAAAATGTAACTGATAAGGAAAAAAAAAAAGCACCAGATTGATTTCCAAAGTGGACGTACAAGTTTACATTCCCACCAGCAATGAAAGGGGGTTCCCCTTTCTACATATCTTCTCCAGAATGTATTATCACTTGAGTTTTTGATCTTAGCCATTGTTGTGATGGGTATAAGGTGAAATCTCAGGGTTGTTTTGATTTGCATCTCCCTGATGACTAAGGATGTTGAGCATTTCTTTAAGTGTTTCTCTGCTATTCTATATTCCTCTACGGAGAATTCTCTGTTTAGCTCTGTACCCCAATTTTTATTTGGATTACTTGATTTGTTGCTTTTTAATTTCTTGAGTTCTTCATATATTCTGGATATTAGTCCTCTGTCAGATATAGGGTTGGTCAAGATCCTTTCCCAATCTGTAGGCTGTCCTTTCATTCTGGCAACATTGTCCTTTGCTTTACAGAACCTTTTCAGTTTCATGAGGTCTCATTTATTGATTTCTTTTTTTTTTTTTTTTTTAGAGCCTGTGCTGTTGGTGTTCTGTTCAGGAAGTTTTCTCCTGTGCCAATGAGTTCAAGGCTCTTCCCCACGTTTTCTTCTAAGCGGTTTAGTGTGTCAGGTTTTATGTTGAGGTCTTTGATTCACTTGGACTTTAGTTTTGTGCATGGTGATAACTATGGATCTATTTCCATTTTTCTACATGTAGACATCCAGTTAGATAAGCACCATTTGTTAAAGATGCTGTCTTTTTTCCATTGTATGGTTTTGTCATCTTTGTCAAAAGTCAAGTATCCATAGGTGTGTGGGTTTATTTTGGGGTCTTCAATTCAATTCTATTGATCCACCATTCTGTTTCTGTGCCAATACCATGCGCCTTGCACTTTTTATTACCATTGCTTTGTAGTATAGCTTGAGATCAGGGATGGAGATACCTCCAGAGGATCTGTTGTTGTACAGGATCATTTTGGAAATTCTGGGTTTTTGTTTTTCCATATAAAGTTCAGAATTGTTCTTTGAAAATCTGTAAAGAATTGTGTTGGTATTTTGATGGGAATTGCATTGAATCTGTAGATTGCTTTTGGCAGGATGGCCACTTTTACTATGTTAATCCTACCAATCCATGAGTATGGGAGATCTTTCCATCTTCTGATATCTTTTTCAATTTCGTTCTTCAGAGACTTGAAGTTTTTTTTTTTTTAACTTGCTTGGTTAGAGTCACACCAAGGCACGTTATATTATTAGTGGCTATTGTGAGGGTGTTGTTCTTTCTTGGCCCTTTTGCCTTTGGTATACAGGAGGTCTACTGATTTTTTTTTTGAGTTAATTTTGTATCCAGACATTTGGTTGAAGGTGTTTATCAGCTGAAGGAGTTCTCTGGTTGAATTTTTGAGGTCGCTCATGTATACTATCATATCACCTGCAAATAGTGATACTTTGACTTCTTCCTGTCAGATTTGTATCCCCTTGATCTCCTTTAGTTTGCGTAATTCTCTAGCTATGATTTCAAGTACTATGTTGAAGAGATATGAGGCAGTGGGCAACCTTGCCTTGTCCCTGATTTCAGTGGGATTGATTTAAGTTTCTTTCCTTTTAGTTTGATGTTGGCTATAGGCTTGCTGTTTATTGTCTTTACTATGTTTAGGTATGTGCCTTATATCCCTGACCTCTCTAGGACTTTAAACATGAATGGGTGTTGGATTTTGTCAAATTCTTTTTCAGCATCTAAGGAGATAATTATGTGGTTTTTCTCCTTCAGTTTGTTTATGTGGTGGATTACATTGATGGATTACCATATATTGAACCACCCTTTGCATGCTTTGGATGAAGCCTACTTGCTCATGGTGGATGATATCTTTGATATGTTCTTGGATTCGGATTGCCAGTGTTTTATTGAGTATTTTTGCATCAATGTTCATAAGAGAGATAAGTCTGAGTTCTCTTTTTTGTTGGGTCTTTGTGTGATTTATGTATCAAGGTGACTGTGGTTTCATAGAATGAGTTTGGTAATGTTCCTTCTGTTTCTATTTTGTGGAATAATTTGAAGAGAATTACAATTTATTAATTTTATATCACTATTGAAGCCCCATCCCTCAGTAGCTCTCAGTTCCACCCTCCCTCCCTCTTCCTTCCTATCCCCTTCCCCTTTTCCACTGAAAGGGGGAGTTTTCCGCTATTGCCATCTGCCCATAGCTTGTTAAGTCTCTTCAGGACTGCCTGGATCCTCTTCCTCTGTGTCCTGGCAAGGCCCCATCACCAGGAGCAAATGATCAAAGAGCAGTCAACCTAGTTCATGCTAGAGGCAGCTCCTGCTAGCCTCATTCAGATATCCACAAGGAGACTGAACTCCCAATTGGCCACATCTGAGCAGGGGGTCTAGGTCCTCTGCATGCTTGGTCCTCCATTTGTGCATCAGTCTCTGCAGGAACCCCTGGGATCAGATCTTTTAGAATTGTTGGTCTCCTTGTGGGGCTCCTGCCCCCTCTTTCAGTTTCTTTACATGGTAGATTATGTTGACAGATTTTTGTATACTGAACCACCCCTGCATACCTGGGATGAAGCCCACTTGGTCATTGTGAATGGTATTTTTGATGTGTTCTTAGATTCTGTCTGTGAGTATTTTGTGGAGTATTTTTGCATCAATGTTCATAAGGGAGATTCCTACAGATTGGAAAAAGATCTTCGCCAACCCTACATTTTCAGAAAGCCAATATAAAAAATATATAAAGGACTCAAAAAATTAAACACCAACAAACCAAATATTCCACTGAAAAAAATGGGTACAGACATAAGCAGAGAATTCTCGACAAAGAATATTGAATGGCAGAAAAACACTTAAAGAAATGTCCAACATCCTTAGTCATCAGGGAAATGCAAATCAAAACAACTCTGAGATTCCATCTTATACCTATGAGAATGGCTAAGATAAAAAACCCAAGTGACAACATATGCTGGAGAAGATTTGGAGAAAGTAAAACCCTCCTTGATTGCTGGAAGGAGTGCAAACTTGCACAGCCACTTTGGAAGTCAATCTGGCACACTTTCAGAAATTGGGAATAGCACTACCTCAAGATCCAGCTATGCCACTCCTGGACATATACCCAAAAGATGTCCCATCATTCAATAAGGACGTTTGCTCAAACTATGTTCATTGCAGCTCTTTTTGTAGTAGCCAAAATCTAGAAATAACCTAGAGGTCCCTTACCCAAGGAATGGATACAGAAATTGTGGTACATCTACACAATGGACTACTAATCCACTATTGAAAACAAGAAAATTATGAAATTTGCAGGCCAATGGATGGAACTAGAAGAGATCATCCTGAGTGAGGTAAAGCAGCAACAGAAAGACAGGTATGGTATACACTCACTTATAAGTGCATATTAGCCATATAATATAGAATAGCCATCTACAGACCTAAAGAAGGTAAACCCTAAGGAGGACCCTAGGGAGGATGCTTAAATCTAATTCTGAACTGCAAACAGGATAGATAACAGAAACGGTGGAAGAGAGGAAATGAGATCCTGAAAGGATCTACCCAACAGGGGATCGAAATAGATGTTGAGACTCATGGCCAAACTTTGGGCAGAGCTCAGGGAGTCTATAGAAGAAGAGAAGGGTGGTAATTGAGGGACATGAAGGGGACAGGAGCCCCACAATGAGACCAACAAATCTGAAAGATCTGAGCCCAAGGGTTCCTGCAGATTTCGAGATACCAGTGGAGGACCTTGCATGCAGAGGACCTAGACTCCCCTGCTCAGATATAGCAGATTGACAGCTCAGTGTCCATGTGGATCTCTGAGTGAGGGGTTAGGGGCTGCCTCTATCATGAACTCAGTTGACTATTCTTTGATCACTCGCCCCTGATTATGCAGCCTTGCCAGGTCACAGAGCAAGAGGTGCTATGTGACAATGGCAATAGTAGAGAGCTCCCCCTTTCAGTGGACTAGGGTAAGGGGATGGGGGGGAAGATGGAGGGAGGGTGGGACTGGGGGCTGTTGAGGAAGGGGGCTTCTCTCAGGATATACAATGACTAAATTGTGAAAAATAAAATAAGAAATGAAAGATAAAAAAACCCCAAACATTACATTATATTCTTAAGGCTAACCACTAAGGTCTACTCCCTTATTTGGCTATTTCCTCTTACTAAGGCTGACTTCCAAGGTCTAGCTATCAAAGTACAGAAGTCCAGCAAAGAAAAGCCCCCTTTGGCTCACATAATTAACATGCTCAATTAACATTATACACCTCATCCTAACTCAGAGTTTCCCTGTCACCTTTATAAACCACTGTTTTCCTATGGGCCATGTCTATCTCCTGTCTATCCAGAGACAGTCTTTTGTCCCCTTCAGACAAATATCCTTTTCCCTCTTTCTTGTTCTCTTCCCCTTCTCCTTCACCCCCTATCTACTGTCTTTGTTTTTTATTCCCTGCCCTTTGCTTTTATGGGGCAAATGAATATCTTTGTGCTGTGACCGACCGTGGTCTTGGGGGGTAACGATGATGATAATGATAATGAGCTGTTAACGATCTCTTACAGCAAAGCCTCTACATTATTTTTCATGACTTTATCTTTATGTACTAATTCAGTAAAGTGATTGCCTTGGATTTTCTGGGATAGTTCTAATTTATGCTAATTTTTAAGATCCAATTGCTAAAATTGCCCTATCAAACTCAAAAGTATCCAATATGGATTATTATAGTTGTCAACCCACTGATCTTTATATATCGCTCATTATCTATATGTAGAAGGATGGCCTCTGGCTTATGCTGGTTCAGCTATGGGTTTTTGTCTTGTTGGTAACTGTTTTCTTTCTTTTTTAGCTTTATTACAGTGTGAAAGCAACATACAGTTAGTAAAATCAATTATGATTTTATTTTTGATGTTTCCTTAGCTTATAATATAGACTGAGGGCTTTTCTCCAAGGCTGGGCAGAACACAAAGCTGAAGCTGCTAGTGAGTCCCCCTCTTACATGACCTTTCACACGCTGAATCTACCCAGGGCCTGTAGCTTTACTTGGCCCACATTCTCAGCCTCTCCAACCTCCTGGGACATTCACTGTAAATTAAGTTTCATCTCAGAGTTTCACACATAGGCCATTTGGGAGTCCCATGAAAAAAATCTTACCTGCTCTAGTGCTGGACCTCATCAGCTTTATAAAACCTTTGTGCAAGCATGGTGACCCTTTTATACTTGCAAAAGCAGCACACAGAGGATTATAAGTTCTGCTGACACCTTGAGATGTGGCCTGGCCCCTTTTACTACAGCGGCTGCACCAGCCTTTGTCTGTCATGTGTGACTGAACCCAGGAAACATTTCCTTATGCTGCTCCATTCAAGCAGAGTGCCATGAGCCCCTGTTTTCTCCGTATTTTTATTTTTACATTCTGAAGCCTTTGCCCTCAAGGCACCCTTCCCACCGGGAAAAGTAGAATGTTTCTTTTTAATTGCACTCATCTCCTCACCTGCGACTTTAATTAACCATGTTCCAGCTCTTTTAATGGACAAGCTGAGGATTTTGCATCCATTTTTGCTCTGCTTTTGGCTATAGATTCTCACTATAGACCTGGATAAGGAGGTGAACAGTAACATCCTACAACCTGAATATCATTGGTGAAATTTTTGTCACCAACCATTTTAATCCACTTTCTCAAGTTAGCATCCACCTCACAAAGCTGCCACAATTTCCTTAACATGTACACAGTGGAAGGGTCCAACAGTTTAAACACATGAGCCCCATGAAGTACATTTAACAACCATATTAAAAAAAAGCAAAAAAAAATTAAAAATTATACAATTTCCATGGGCTCAAAATGCCTAAAAAATAGCATTTCCCCTCAGAAAATCTGAGTTCCTTGTCCCATCCATCTCTGTGCAACTTAGATATGGTTGTAGCAGAGAGCCACCCAAGAGATGTCCTTAGCTTATTTTTGCTTGACTATATTTACTCTTGGATCTTCTTTGTTCTTGATTCCTTCTGGAAGACTTAGTTGATGTGGTGCTTCTGTCAGCTGATGTTATGACTTGTTAACACCCATAAGTATCTATGGGTATCTGCTTGACCCCAGGCATTCAGTATGCATGAAGCCTAGCACACCTATAATCTCTTCCCACGCATGTGGCCTGGCTACATGTCACAGAAACCTCTGAGCTCCAACAGAGAGGACCTTCGTGGTTCCTTGACACTTGGTCAGACTCTCAGACTCCTTAAACATACGTAGTCTAATAGATTTTTCTTGACTCAACACACTAAAACAGAGTTTTTAAAAATATAAGTGATGCTCCTGACCCTTCAATGTCCTAATAAAATTACCTTGGATAACAGGGAATTCATAATGGAGCTCCCTGCTGTGGCTGTAGTCACTTCACCTATGTTGGGATTTGTGTCTGCTGGCATGAGCAGGCACACCTGCTGGTGTCTGGCCCTGTCCTCTCGCCCCTGTGGCCCTAGCGCTCAGAATTCAAACAGGGAGTTGGAGAAAAGAAATTCCTGCTCTTGTTGTTAAAATGAAATGTAGTTTAACTGGAATCCTGATCTTTCCGAACTTTAAGTAGTAAAATCAGACGGCTGTGGGAGACAAGGCTCCTTCATCCCTGCATGTTTGGAATGCCCCCAAAGGACTAAGTTAGAAACCACAAAAGGTTCTCTTTCATTAAGTCACCAATGGTGGGACTTGATAAGAAGGAAACCCAATGTGTACAACTATTACAAATATGTAATAGTTCAAGTAAAATGGAAGATGTAGAGGCAAGTAGACCATGTAAAAACAGTGGCTATTCCTCACTCTCATGTTGAAGTAAACATGAGGAGAAAATCAGACAGTTTTCAGTCTCTCTGCTGCCATCACACACCCGCCCTGTATCCCAAGAGAAACCTCCTCTCTGTCCTCCATTTGGAAAGAGTGGTTTACCCCATGTTAATAGGTATGCCAAAAGAAACTCTGGGGTGAATAGAGGAATGCCACAGGACGCCACAGTCAGTAGAAATGTCAGAGAACAGAATATAATTAGAAAAAGGAGCCTGGAACCAAAAGACATGTTTACTGAGTTCTATTGAAGGGAGTTTGACATCTCTTACCTAATAATCTGGAAAAGATCAGGGACTTGGAGTTAATAATTTTTTTTTTCTTAAATGAGCGGAATTTGGAAGACGATTCCAGATGATGATAATGGAGCATTCCACTCTAGAGTAGAACAATGCACAGAGTCCTTGAAAACAGTAAGTTGTCACAACAGGCTTCATCCAGAATTGGCCTATGTGCAGAACTGCATTAGCTGTTCAAAAGTAATCAATCTGGGTTCCTCCCAAGATAAACCAAGTTTTCCAGTGAGCATGATCAGAAAGGTTCTGCTTAATTAGTTACAATGAATTATTTTAAGACATTGAACAACAATGAGAGCCTCAAAGCCTGTGTTTGCTGTACTTTCTATGCAAAAATAGGACCATTCAGAACAAACAAATGGGAAATCTGTGGATCTGAGTATTTAAAAAGTGACATATGATTATCATAACACCAAAGACTGTTGGAATGGCAAGCTCACAAAAGCAACCTGCAAAAGGGTCCTTTGCTTGGAACTAAAAAGATCAAAAAGAATTTACAAATACTGTGGTCTTTTATTAAAATAATTGAAGGCTAATATTTTTAATGTTATGTTTTAACTTATGATGAAAGTAAAAATAATTTTATGGATATTTTCAATTTTATGTAGGTTCAGTGGTCCTATCCCCTTAGAGGGGAATATATAGCCTTCTAAAGCCTTCATTTCCCTGGAAAGGAAGTACAGATTTCATAATTGGGGCATCTCAGAGTCCTAGCCATCCCACCCATTATGAACCTTAAGCTCATCATTTTTGAAAGTGTATCTCATATATTTCAGTTCCGTGTCTCGGTTCGTATTTGGAAAGAGAGCTCATGGGAAGAAGCTCACTGACATGCAGCACACTGACCATTACTAAGACTGCAGTGAACTGAGTCTTAGGGTGTGACTGTTACTAGCTTCTGCAATGGCTCATCAGGCATCTACCATAGGACTAGACATGCTCAGGTGCAAAGGTGAGGATATTTTAAGGTATGCAGCTGACAAAGTACTCTGGGGTCCAATGTTGTTTATTGCTTATGACAGTATGGAGGGCTAGGTAATCATACTGCTCTGAACAATTACACAAATTGTCTAAACAACTAGTTAGGTCTAACCAAACCCTCGGCAGAGTGCAGGGAATCATATGAAAGAAGGGGAGTTAGTATGATATGGAAAGGATAGGAGCTCTACAAGAACCAAATATATACTGGCACAGGGTCTTTTCTGAGACTGACACTCAACCAAGGACCATCTATGGATATAACCTAGAACTTCTGCTTGGATGTAGCCCGTGATAGCTCAGTAACCAAATAGTTTTCCAAAGTAAGGGAAACAAGAACTATTTCTAACAGGATCTCAAGGGCAGGCTCTTTGACATCCCCCCCAGGGGCGGAGCAGTCCTGTTAGGCCACAGAGAAGGACTTTGCAGCCAGCCCTGAAGATACCTGATAAAACAGGGTCAAATGAAAGGGGAGGAGGTCCTCCCCTATCAGTGGATGTGGAAAGGGGCAGGGAAGAGACCAGGGAGGGAGTGTGGGGTTGGGGAGGGAATGAGGGAGCGGGATACAGCTGGGACACAGAGTTAACAAAATGTAACTAAAAAGAAAAATAAAATAAAAAAAATCTCAAAAAAAAAACCCCAAACAAAACAAACAAACAAACAACAACAAAAAAAAAAAAACCAAAATCATCTGATGGCAGACACTGGGTTCCCATACTGCTGGGCTGGTCTCTGTTTCCAAGGGTTTTCACAATATAAATGAGAATATATACCTCATACTCAGGTTAACGTGTAAGGAACAAATCATTTGGTCCCAGGACTTGAAAGAAATAATGTTTATATTTGAATAAAGCATCTCTATTGACATTTATAATACAAGTCAATTTTTTTCTTTTATTTTTAGAGAAAGTCAAAGCAGGAACTAGAATAATTGATAAAATACCAAGGGAAAAAGTACAAACAAGTATAAGAATTTTATTACCAACATTTTAATATTATTAGTTCAGTGAAATTTTCATGTAATGCATTTTAGTCATATTCACCTCTGCTCCACACTCTCTTGCCTTCCCAGTCTTTCCTTCCCACTCAACTTGTGTGCCCTTTCTTTCCCCAACAAATACAGTTGATGTTGTCCATTACTCCTGGACATATGTCCTTCCACTACAACGTGGTCAGTTCCTACCCATAAAGAAAACTGACCTTCAAGCTCTCAGCAGCTGTCAGTTGCTCATAACTCCTTAAGCATGGGTGGGACTTTGTGTCACCTACCTTCTTCTTGCTGGAATTTGGTCCAGCTTGAGTTAACATTGGTTTGTACATACTTTCTTAACTACTGTGAATTCGTATGTGTGACTTCCCTGCTGTATCCAGAAAAATAAACATACAAATAAATAAACCTGTTTCTTTGTACCCACCCACTACCTCTGGTTCTTACAGTCTTTCTGCCCCTTCTTCTGCAGTCTTGTCTGAATCTGAGGAGGAAGGATTGACCCACTTAGGGCTGAACATTTCAGGTGTTTAGTGTCTGCACCTTGACCAGAGGTGGATATCTCTGTAAATTTCATTGGCTGCCAAAAGAAGATGCTATAATGAGGTTAACACCAACTTTCTTTAAAAAAAAAAAATTAAGCCTACAGAAATAATGTCTAAAAACCTTATTTGACTTCACCTAAGATAAATGAATATTATAAGAATACAAAGTGCCCATTAAAAATCATGTATGTTCTGCACGGATGAGGCACACGCTCATACTCACAGTCTTCAAGCCTGACTGATAAAGAACTCCTGTTTGTAATGAGGCTTTCTTCCGATGTGGTTGTGGTATAACTTTGAAGAATGTTAGATATGTTTAAAGTTTAGTTATTTCAATAAGAACATGTTACTTGGGGGAAAAAACAAACATCTTTCTGAGAGTGGTAATAGTTTTCTAAATTTCTGCTCCACAATTGCTAAAATTCTGAGAGAACTCAGTTTTTGCCAGAAGCAACAAATTTCTGAGATCCTCACCCATTATGAATTTATCTTGCTTCCTGTTTGTGCAGAAGATACATAAATTGCTGAAAATCTCAGCTTCATAGATTTTTTTTAAATCAGCAAATATTTCTTCTCCCTTATGTCTTAGGGTTTTGTTGCTGTGAAGAGACACTATGATTAAGGCAACACTTACAAAGGAATTCATTTAATCAGAACTGGCTTATAGTTTCAGAGATTTAGTTTATTATCATCATGGTGGGAAGCATGGAAGTCTCCAAGCAGACATGGTATTGCAGAAGGAGCTGAGAGTTCTACATCTTGACCCGAAGGCAGCAAGTAGAAGACTGTCTTCCATACTAGGCAGAGGCAGAGCTTGAGCATAGGAGATCTCAAAGCTCCCCACCCTCCACAGTGACACACTTCCTCCAACAAGGCCACACCTACCCAAACAAGGCTACACTTCCTCATAGTGTCACTCCTCATGGGCCAAGCATTCAAACACATGAGCCTAAGGAAGCCATACCTATTCAAACCACCACACGTTAGGAACCTGGAATGTACAAAGTATTGTGGTTGGCACTTTGTGTGAGCATTTGAAGAGGCTATGAGTAGAATTAGGAGTTCAAGTCAAGTGGCATATGAGACGCTAACACAGAATTTCAACTGTTTTGTGTAATTTATCTAAAGATAAGAAAAGTTAGATTCTTATGAGACATAGGGTATACTGTGCAAATGAATGTTTGACATTATTCGGACCTCATAGTGTATCTGTGTCTTTTATAATGAGCTGTTCATTTCACTTTATCCAATGAAAGAACAATGACAAATTAAATACTGCATATTATACAACACCCAGGTGTATTACATACTTATAACACAATTAAATTAAGAATAAATACTCTATATCTGACAGGAGTTTGATACAAAACCAGATGTAAATCATGTGACATGCTGTTGATAATAAATGGAAATCAATAGTCTTGGACTGAGTTGATGTCATGCTTCTTAGAAGTTCTCAAAATCTACAGCAAATAACTACATTGGGTAATAGAAATACAAGTTCTATTTTTGTACAACTACAACGCCTTGTTAAAATTGTTTCTATAGATTTGATTTACTTGACAATATAGTTCCATCTCAAGTTTCCAAGTTATTTCCATATTTTATTAAAACCTGATCTTTGAGAAGCCATTATGACTTCAAAGTTGTTCTACTTTGTTCTGTTTAAAGTGTGCCTTCTATTGGTTAATAAGAAAATGTCCTTCCCAAAGACTTTGATCTTACAAGGTTTTTTTTTTTTCATAAAAATAAGTAATTTTTTATATATTTTGCAATTTATTCACTTTATATCCCAATTGTAGCACATTCCCTCATCTCCTCCTGGTCCCAGCCTTCCTCACTCTTTCCCCATATCCCTTTCCCCTAATCTACTTAAAGGGGAAGTCCTCCTCCCCTACTGTCTGACCTTAGCCTATCAAGTCTCATCAGGACTGCTTGGGTCCTCTTCCTCTGCGGCCTGGCAAGGCTGCCCCCCACCCCAGGATGAATCATTCAAAGAGCAGGCAGCCAAGTTCATGTCAGAGACAGCCCCTGATCTCCTTACTAGAGAATCCACATGGATACTGAGCTGCCTATAGGATACATCTGATTGGGGTAGAGGGGTAGGTCTCTTCTCCATGAATGCTTGGTACATCAGTCTCTGTAGGACCCCCTGGGCTCAGAGTTTTTAGCTTTGTTGGTCTCCTTGTGAGTCTCCTGTTCCCTCCATGTCATTCTATCTTTCCCCTTCTTCCGTAAGACTCCCTGCACTCTGCCCAAGTGTGACTTAGTCTCTGCATCTGCTTCAGTTCCCTGCAAGGAGGAGTCTTTCAGAGGACATCTCTGACAGGCGCTTATCCTGTTCTCTGTCTTCCACTGCTTCTGCTGGCTCTTCTGTTTCCCCTTCTGATTGAGAAGCATCCTCCATAGAGTCCTCCATGTTTTGTAACTTCTTTAGGTCTGTGGATTTTAGGATGGTTATCCTATATTATATAGCTAATAACTGCTTATAAGTGAGTATATACCATGTGTGTCTTTCTGGTTCTGGACTACCTCACTCAGGATGATCTTTTCGAGTTTCATCCATTTGCCTATAAATTCCAAGATTTCCTTATTTTTAATAACTGAGTACTATACCATTTTGTAAATGTATCACAATTTCTGTATCCATTCTTTGGTTGAGGGACATCTAGATTGTTTTCAGATTCTGGCTACTATGAATAAAGCTATTATAAACATAGCTGAGCAAAAGTCTTTGTTAAATGGTAGAGCATCATTTGGATGTGTGCCCAGCAGTGGTATAGCTGGGTCTTGAGGTAGCACTATTCCCAGTTTTCTGAGAGAGTGCCAGATTGATTTCCAAAATGGTTGTACAAATTTGTAGTCCCACCAGCAATGGAGGAGTGTTCCTGATGTATAGAACTAGAAAAGATCATCCTGAGAGAAGTAACACAGACCCAGAAAGACATACATAGTATATACTCACTTATAAGCAGATTTTAGTCATATAGCACAGTGTAGACGTACTACAATGCACAAACCCCAAGAAGATAATATAAGCCCAATGGGCATCTTAAGCTTCATGTAGGCCCACTAGTTAGGGAATTGGGGGATATCTCTGACATGGACTATGTTGCCTGCTTTTTGATCACTTTCCCTTGATGGGACTTCTCTACGAGGCCACAGGAGAGAAAGATGAACTCAGTCCTCACATGAATCGATGAACTGGGGTGTCTGGGGTGACTGGTGTTCTTTAGAATAGGGGAGATGGGATGCAGGATGGAGGGTGGGACTGGGAGGAGAGGAGGGAGAGGCTTATAACTGAGATGTAAATTTAATAAATTAAAAACAAATAAAAAATAAACTCTACTCTCCCCAACTGAAAAATGGCTTAGTGATTCACTTTCCCAGAAGTTCCCATAATTACCCCATATCAAATGATCAGCCCAGAAAACATATATACATATATGTGTATATATATGTATATATACACATATTATAATATATACCATTAGCATTGTATAAACTAAACATGTATTTATATATTTATAAGTATAACACAAACACACTACACACACACACATATAATGTGATTACATAATGGTTTTATGTACAGTGTCTTTCATGACACCCAAACCAGCCCTGTGTAGAAGACTCATATTCATTATTGAGTTTGGCTGCCAGCCTGAGAGGCAGGCTTGGCCTGCTTGACCACTGCTTCTCTCTTCTGGCCCTAAAGAAATGTTTCTCAGATGATCTTGCACAATAATGATGTTCTCATTAATCACAAGTCATTTTCCAGCCCCAGCTTGTCAGAATTAATGGTCCAAGTAAAGCAAAGTTGTCAGTTTAGTGGTACTTATCTCTTGATAAGCACAACTGGTTCTTCAGCCCCATCTGACCAGAAACCACACATTTTTAATTTCTCTATGTTGTATAAGACTCTGTGATTTACAGGCTTCAGATTGTGATGGTTTGAGGAGGTATGGCTTCCATAGATGTATGTGTTTGAAAGCTTCTCTCATAGAGAATGGCATTATTAGGTGTGGCCTTGTTGGAAAAGGTGTGACCTTATTGGTGGGAGTGTGTTACTGTGAGGATAGGCTTTGAGGTCTCCGATTCTAAGCTCTTCCCAGTATGGAATTCCTATCTACTCCTGGCTGCCTTTGGATCAAGATGTAAAGCTCTTGACTCCTTCAGTACCATGCCTGACTGGGTGCTAACATTCTTCCCTCTATGATGACAATGGAAAAACCTCTGAAACTATAAACCAGCTCCAATTAAATATTATACTTTGTAAGTGTTGCCTTAGTCCTGGTGACTCTTCATAGCATTGAAAAACCCTGAGACACAGTTCCAAAGGATGTTCCAGTTCTCCTAACTCCAAAAGGAAGTCTGGTAATTATGAGATCCGCAAGAGAAAAACCAGTTCCACGATTCTGAACCAAATTTGAAGAAAGCTTTAATTACATTCTAATCAGGATGTACTCTGGTCAGGTTCACTCTTTGGAATCCCAGAGAGTGGTCAGAGAGTGATGATGAGTCACATGCTATCAGGGCTTTTTAAGGAAGAGCCATACTGCAACTGTATTTTCCATGTGGCTTTGTTATTTTCCAAGAAATCTAACTTCCAGAATTCTAGAAAGTGACCTGATCCTTGGGCAGGTGGGGCTTACAGGTTGACTTGTCTTTTATATTCTTCCCTTGAGTTGTATCCTGGATCAAATCTTTTACTCTGTAATGAGTATGTGCTTATCTTGGATTCTAATAACCACCAGCTTCATG
Source organism: Meriones unguiculatus (assembly GCF_030254825.1). Taxonomy (NCBI): domain Eukaryota; kingdom Metazoa; phylum Chordata; class Mammalia; order Rodentia; family Muridae; genus Meriones; species Meriones unguiculatus. Next base: position 114,932,747 of record NC_083354.1, read on the forward strand.
GTACTCAGACGGAAACTATCATTTAGTTAAGGTATCAGTGATAAAAAAGCCAACAGTAATTAGCAGAAGCAGTAGTGCTGAAGACCCTGTGACAACTGACATCAGTTACTCTCTAGGAAATGAACAGGGCACTGTTCATTTATCTCAGGTCAACTTTTTATAATTTCTTTGGACTACAGCCAGATTATAATCCTGAATGGTTTGTGTAGAAATAGTAGTTTTTCTCTTAAAGCCATTATGATACCTGTTTGTTCTGTATAAAGCAAGCCAAGTGACCTATCATTGCAGAATTATTTCAGGTAATGAGTCTACCTGATGGTAAATCTGGGCCCATTTTCCTGGCATGACAATTGACTTTATAGATAAACATTATGTCCCTTATGACAGGAGTTTCATTTTTATTTAACATCTCAACCTGTTAGGGGGACAAGGGATGGCATATTCTCTTCCATAACCACTTCCAGCTGAAACGAGGGCATTGTTGTCAGGGCCCAGGAAGGCTGAAATGCTAGTCTAGAGACAGAAGTTGAAGATTATGAATTTAAGAAAAATCTTATATTTAGAACTTTCAGTTTCGTAGTCCTAGTAAATGGAAAAGGGGAGGAGTTTCAAGACCAGAGGAAAGATCCCATTCTCAGGAACAGACAGATAGGGAAACTTGGGCTGTACTCATTTGGAGTCCAGTTGACCTGTGACAAGTGAATTCATGTCTTATGACCTCTTTGACTTCATGAAGATTACATGAATTTTTAGCTTACAAAAGCAGATAAAATTTTAAATATATTAGCATTAATCTCCACTGAAATCCACATTGTTAAATAACAGGAATACACTCACACTTTTGAGTCATAGTATAAAATGTAGCTCTGGTTTAAAAGCATGGACATTTTTCCTTCTACCCAGAGAGCTGGATAAATGTTTCTCCCCAATGAGAAGCTCTTTGAGATTATATTTAGAAAATAATCAAAGGGAATTAAAATCTTGAACTTGTGACTGACTAGTAAGTAGTAAGGATTCTACCGCTTTATCAAACTCTATTGATCAATGTTAAAACTCTGAAAAAAAGGAGGAAAAAAAAACCTCACAACTCTGAAGAATAAAACCTAAAACATTTCCCATTGTTCATATATTTAAATTATTTTTATACCTTTATAACTTGCATATACTTTAACCATTTTCATTTCCATTTAATCATTTTTTCAGAGACATGAGTACTTATTATTCAGAAAAGTCATTTGCAAGTCATCTACCTTTAGTGAAAAGTTACATATTAAACCTGTTTGTTCTTTACTATGAAGCATGTTGGTAAGAGACATAGTAATTTTAGATGAACTAACAAGGTGGCTGCAGCCTTGAGGGAAGGAGCTGATTACCTGCTGCTGACAAGCTTACAAAGCTATAGTTAGCCTCGCTGTCAACACCATCAGAGATTTGAGAAAGATAGATTATAGCAGGAAGTATACTCCAAAAGGCCTAAATAGCAATAAAAATGAAAGGGACCAGTCTGTTTTCTAGGTGGCCATCCCCGTCTCCGGTGGTCTCCATGGCTTTGTTCAGATGGCAGAGGTACCAGGACAGCATCAGTCTTTGTCCACTAGTCCTGACGGTGAGAGGCTTTTCTGTGGAGATGGAACACTGGAGCAGGGGGAGGGGGTAAGGAATAGGACTGACCTTACTTTGTGTAGGCAAAATGGGACAAACAGTTCTCCAGTGTTCTGCTTGTCCACAGTTTGGGCGAGGTCTTTGTGGCAGGAGAGGCATTGGGGCAATCTTGCTCCTTGGTCAGAGTTACCACAATCCAGGTGGAGTCATTGTCATGCCCTATCATCTTCTTGGAGACTTTGTGGACACCGCTAGAGTCTGAAGGTTTCTGTCTTTCATATTAAGTTTTTTTTTTTCTATTGGACATCTTAAAGGCCATATTTATCAGATCTCTGACAAGTTTGAGGATCATTAAGTATATATGAGCTAAACAACCCTTGCTTGATGGTTTGTTTTTCATATTTATTTGCTTTAGGCTAAACATTGCAAACTTATATAGGAGGTTAAATAAAGCATTCTCCTATAATTAATTACATTAGTACTTAGTCTGACTACAAGTATAGTTCTGAACACATTAAAGCTTAATCATCTTTAATGGTTCATAATAAAAATAACCACTTTTGAATCAAATCTCTTTTCATGAATACAGTTCTTAGGGATATTGGCAGCTTGATTTTTCTGGTCCTTACATAGTGTACTATTATAGAATATAACAGTTTCTTGTATGGCTCAGTTTATCAAAATAGCTACAGTTCAACAATGTTAGCAGAAACAAGGAGATTAGACACATTTTTTAATCAGTCTCTGTTAGCCTGACTAGACCTTAGGTAAGGACAGACCTCCTTTGCCAGACTGCTTGGATCATTGTTGTGCTGCATCAAGAGGTAGGAATACCTCAGTTTCTGGCATTTAATGTTTGGTGATCATAGCTGTGGCCCTAATTTTTAACCTTTTACTTCTCTATTTATCAAGATCACATATTAATAAAGACAATATATAATAAAATATCTTATGAACTTAAAATGTCCCACAGACTTATAAATTTAAATATTTTTAAAGCTGTTCCTTAAAAATATCCAGTTTTTTATTCATTTAAATTGTTTTGTAAAACTCCAAAATTTTCTTTCAAAGAAGTTAAAAATCTCTCAACTGTGTACTTCTGCAATAACAAAATGAAGTACATTTTAAATTTTATTTAAAGAGTGAAGACCTGGGGCACAGCCATAATCTGCACATGGCAAAACCAAGCTGAAACCATGCAAAAAATTCAATGTCTCTAAAACCAATACCATCTGGGTGACTCTGATGTTACAAAGTTTGGCTGCCAGCAAGGTACAGTCTTGTATATGAGCATATGGAGATGCAGCTTTAATTCCTCATTAAACAAGCATTGTTTTTACATTCTATCTTTATAAACCCTGTTTTTCAAGACAGAACAGGCCTTTATTACACAAAATTCCATCCAAGTCTGAAGTATTTTGGAGGTTGGTTCATTGTCTTCTTGGTCAGTGTGCACTATATGGTTGCCTTTAATTAAGATGGCAATGAAGCCATATGACATCTTTCCTCTCCAACCTTAGCAAAGTTGGCTGTCAGCCACATGGCTGCCTAAAGATGGCAGCCAGCCACATATTGTTTAGATCTCAAAGTGAAATCATGCCACATAATTCCTTTAAGTTTACCTAAGCATATATTTCCAATGGTCAACCCCATGTTATGGTTTTATGTTAACATTTTGTTACAAATATTACAGATTTCTTAACCATGCCCAATAGACTTATAAGCAATAATCTCTTCAGCTGTTCTGTTTAGCTCTGTCTCAGCTCTTGACCCTGGACACAGACACTTTATAAGCATCCCTGGGTCTGGGAAAGAGAGCACCATACCCTAATTCCAGATCCAGTTTTTCAATAAAGTAGAACAGCATAAATCTACTTTTGTACTATCCACACCCAAATGGCATTTGGATACCTATTGCATTAATCCAGCAGTCAGGAAGCCCAGCTGAGCTTTAACCAAGAACCACAGAACACATTTAAGGGAGACCAGTCAGAATCAAACATGCAGTGTCTACACTCATACTTTCAAAACAGACACATCTTTCCCTACTTCCTCCAGTGTTTTAATTCTGTGGACAGGGTTGTATGTCTTGGTAGTCACTGCTGCTGAATTCACTGCTCAGTAGGTTATAGTACCTGCCTGCATTGAAGAGCCACTGCAGTAAATGGCTACAGAGAATGACGCCGGAGTTGGAGCTCTAGCTGCACCCCATGGGCAGCATTCTGTGCTTGTCATGCACAGACTACACATACCATGTCCTGAAAGCGCCATCATTTCCAGAGTGACCTTTGGAATAGTGTATCGGTCCTACCATTCATCTCTCAGATTGGCTGGAGTAAGAATATATGAGAGATTCATCAGCAAGAGAGGACACACAGTCAAAGTGACAATGGAAAACATAGAGACAAAGGACAATAGAAAACACAAGAGAATGACAAAGTTCCTCCAGTCTTACCAAGAGAAGTTTTCTTAAAAAATATAGAAGCCTGCTTTAAAAAAAAATACCCTCCCCTCATAACCCAGACATTAGTTACTCATCTGAAGCTAGCCCTCTCAGAGTTTCTTCAGCTCCCAATTCAAACCCTTGGCTTGGCCAGAAATGTTATGGAATGCTCTTTTGGTTAGCAAGGTGTGGGAACCTCAGGGCTCCAAAGTAATTCAGGAGAGAGGAACTGGTGGCTCTGACTAAACTTTCCCAATTAACCATAATTAACCAGTGAGCCATGAAATGACCCCTTTAGCCCTGAATGGGAATGCATGGACCTCATTAGATTCTTCCCATTCCCAGATTAGGTTACCTAGAAACCTAGAATCTAGAAACCAAGCAGAAAAGTGCCAAAGGAGCCTAAAAGGCTTCAATGATTTACAAAAATGCTTGCTATCTTTTCTGAGCATGGTCATGCACTGAAAGGGGGTGGGATGGGGAGAGGAGTACCCCCAAAGTCCACAGCCCTGGGGTACCCACCAATCCTGGAGTGAAGAGCCTAACTCAAGAATCTGGGGTGGAATGGTCTTTCTTAGAGCTACTAGGCTTTAAATGTTAGTCCTAGAGTGTCAAGAAGAAACAACAAACAAAACACTTTTAGCCAAAAACCAAACATCAAAACAATTTTGAACCAAATTTGAAATATTTTTTTCTTCATTAATTAATTAATTTAATTTATATCTGGATAAGAGCTTTCCCTCTTCTCCTCTAAGTCCCTCCCTCTTCCCTCTTCTCCCTCTATACTCCCCTGTTTTCTCTTCAGAAAAGGGAGACCTTTCATGGATAGCAACCAGCCTTTTCATACCAAGTAGGGCTGGGAGCATCTTCTTTTATTTAGGCAGACAAGACATTCAGTCACTGGAAAGGAATCCAAAGGCAGGCAACAGAGACCGACAGCCCCTTCTCTTAAACTAGAGATCCCACATGAGGACCAAGCTGTACATCTGTTATATATGTGTAGGGGGGCTAGCTCCATCCCATGCATGCTTCTTGGTTGGTTGTTCAGTCTCTGTAAGCCCTTATGGGCCTTGGGTAGATGATTCTGTAGGTTTTCTTGTGGTGTCTTTAATTTCTCTGTTTTTTTTCAATCCTTCCTCAGTTTCTTCCATAATATTCCCCAAGTTCTAGGCCATGCCTATTGTTTGGCTATGGGTCTCTCCATCTGTTTTCATCAGCTGATCAATGAAGCCTCTTAGATTACAGTTATGCTAGACTCCTATCTGCAAGTATAGCAGAATATCATTAATAGTGTCAGGGTTTGGCTTTCTCTCATAGGATGGATCTCAAATTAAGCCAGTCATTAGTTGGCCATTCCTTCACTTTCTGCCCCATCTTTATCCCTACATCTCTTGTAGGCAGAAAAAAATCATTGGGTAAAATGTTTTGTAGCTCGGTTGCTATCCCCAACCCTCCATTGGAAGTCTTGCCTGGTTATAGGAGTTTACCATTTCATGTTCTGTCATCTATTAGTAGGATTCTTAGCTAGGATTATCCTGATAGATTTCTAGAAGTTTCCCTTGTCCTAGGTTTCTAGCTTGTCCCAAAGATACCTCACAGTGATTCCAGTTCTCTCTCTCTCTCCATCCTTCCCACACTTGATCTCTTCTGTTTGATTAAATAAAACAGTTTTGGCTCCTACTAGTCTCATATGCTTTACCCGCTGCTGTCTTTCACAGATAGCCCTGGCCATGTCTGGTCCTTTGATCATGTTCAATCTACTTTTTCTCCCTTCTCTGGATTACTCCTGCTTGTGCCACTGTCTCCAATATCTACAATAAAACCTTCCCATGCCACAGAGCAGTCAAATTGTCAGTTTTTACAAGACCATTCACTCCCTTTTACACTAATACTGTGTTAATATTGGCTCAAATGCCAACATCTTGTTGGGGAAATCAGCACTGAACATGGATAATATTAATTTAATGTGAAAAAAAATAACAAATGTGAGGAGAGGAGTAGAAGAGAACACAGGCAAGACCAGATGCAGTGTGATATCAACAATGTAACGTGTCTGTACAGACAGCATGCTGTGCGCCAGTCACACGCTGAGATTCATGGGTGCAGGGGATAAAGAACACCCATTGGTGTTCCCTATAGTATTTGGAAAACAAGTACAGCACTTTAACTGTCAATATTATTGAGTTTTTACATTTCATCGAAGGACACATTTTACGTATACATTTGAATGAGTGTGGATCTATGTGTGTGCATACTACCATATCATCAAGGCATTAAATGTTCTTTACCACCTCTAGAAGTTTCTTTGTGCTCTTTTTGAGTTTTGTTTTACATTTGCATGAGGTCCAGTTTCCAAACACATTTCACAGTTCAGTACTATAGTCTTAATGTTGGCTCTACTTCTTGAAACAAAGTTTCAAATTTTTTTTCAATGCAGTTTATTCAGGAACCTTGAACAATCATCTGACCCTGGGGAAAGCCAGCCCACAGCTTAAATAGCCTCTGGGTAGCCAACCCAGGCGTGCCACGTGGGCAATGCAGATAGGTCCACATACATGGAAGCAAGCCAGATCCTCAGCCTTAGCCAAATGTGGAATTGTTCGTGACAGAGAGCACTCACCATCGGGAAGGTGGAAGGCGGAAACCAGCTCCATCTTTAAGGCATAGCATTCCGCAGCTCTCTACAGTTCCCCCTTTTTGTTTTAGACGCATCAGGCAAGAGTAGAGGTCTGATCTCTGACTGGGCAGACTGCTCAGGCCCTGAATAATCATTTAGCCAATGTAGCTCATGCCTTAGTTGTACAAAAAGGAATTAATGCTCAACTAAAAGGAAGCTTGATGGTGTTCAATCAGAGGATTGACCTCGTGCAGGAGCAAATTGATACCCTATGGCAAATTGCTCAACTTGGCTGTCAATGAAAATATGCTGGACTTTGAGTCACTAGCATATAACATGAGAATTTTTCCTGTGCTGCAAATTTGTCTAAACAATTGTCGAGCTATATTTTAGGTAATTGGACTGGAGAATTTGATACTACGATGGAGCAGCTGAGAGTGGCCATTGTCACAGTAAATTCTACCAGAGTGGACGCAGGACTAGCCACAGGATCATCATCATGGATTGCTGCAGCCATGAATCATCTGAAGGAATGGGCGGGCATGGGAGCGTTAGCAGGCCTTCTGGTGTTGGTCTCCTTGGTTTGCCTGTGGTATATATGCAAGATTAGAGTCTCACAACAGCGTAATGCAGCCATGGTAATTCAGGCCTTTACAGCCATTGAAGCAGAACAGTCTCCCCAAGTATGGTTGGCTATCAAATTTTCTAGTTCTTGAACAACTGAAGTGTTGGAACCATTGCACAGCAATCCCCAGTGTCCTGCAGTTCCCATCCTCTCATTCTCCTCCACCCAGGGGAACCACCTTCTATTTTTTCTATCTACAAGTTTGATGATTGTAGTCCTTATATATGTAGAATCTGAACTTATTGTTATAATCATTCACTTAACATAATAACAAGTAATATGCACAGTATATTACACCAGTAATAATACAGTAATATAGTACCTGCTCCGCTTGGTGTGTGTGTAGTGTTAGTCATATGGTATATTGCTGGCAAATATTAAGAATGCTTTAGCCACTACAGAAAATAGTACTGTAGTTTCTTTTAAAAAATTCAGGGAATTAGTTATTATATAATTTTTAAATTTCATTTCTAGTTATTTAAAAAATTGAAATTTGGGGATATAGCAGCTATCTTTACTCCGATGATCATGTTTACATAAGTTACTGCAGCCAAGACAATAAAGAGCTTGAATGACAATTCTGCACTGTATGTTTACAGGTTTGGGAAGAAAGAAGATCCATTGCAAGTCCTCCATCCCAGTGACAGAACTCACCAGAAAAGAATAAAAAGTAAATGCTATTAAAATGTATTATGCATGTGAGGAAACATGCTATTTCTGTGTTTCTGTGTGTATGTGTTGTGGTTTTTCTTTATTTGATTTTTAAAAAATGCTTTTTTTTGACTATGTGTTTGTTTTTTTAAAGAGAAAAAGATGGAGCATATGTAGGTAAATCTCTGGGAGGAGTTGGAAAAAAAACAAGATTAGACTTTCTTGTAACAAAGAAGAAATATTTGCAATAAAGATAATTTATGCTCTCCCAAACTCTAAAGCTTATTTTGTTTAAATAAAGTGTGGGTTGGCTCTACAGTAAATATATCTTTATAGTAAGCTAGCTTGATAAAAAGGAGTTGCATACCCTTTAATTTTTCCCCTTGAACTGACCTTCTAAGCTCTATTATCATCATAAGAAATGTGAGTGAAAGGTCTAGCACCGGTGGGTAGAGTGTGACACATCTTGCTTTCCAATCATATGAAGAAATAAGCTAGAGTTCTCAGTCCTGCATAGCAACACTAACCTGCGGGGCTTTTCTTCTGACTGTAATAGAAGATTGTATTTAATCATTTCGTGCACACTGTTGTGTGAACTAAAAATACACTGAAGCAAGCTGGGGAGAAAGACATTTAGATGTAAAGGTAAGGGAGGGCCTGGTATTTGGTGATGAAGTGCAGCTTTTTTGAACGTGGAAAGAGCTTTCATAAAAGTCTACAGATCTCATCTTAAGGAAAAGGCAAAACAGACATTAGCTGTTTGCTGAGTCATCTGTCCATGTCCTATTCTCTAGTCTGGACAAGAACAAAAAGGAAATGAAAAGAAAATCCCATGAGCTCTCAGCCATCATTTTAAGAGTCCATTTCGTCTATTCAAAGACAAGGTATTAAGATTCGGTTTCAATCCTGTACTAAGGTAAAACTATGTATGACAGGCTTCCATTTGGTCACTACAAGAAATGGCTCTCTTGATTGATAGAGCATGGTATTTACCCTTTGAAAGTGGCTCTTTCCATCTCAGTGGCTCTTTCTGTTTTTACTGAGCTGACGTCTTTGGACCTTTTTTTTTTCCTGTTACCTGATTTAAAATTTTTTTCAGAACTTGTATTTTTTTCTCATGTATTTATTTTATTCACTTTACATCCTTGTAGCCCCTTCCCTCCTCCCCTCCCAGTCTCACCTTCTCTCCCTTCCCCATTTCCCATTCCCTCTCCCCTTTTCATGCTAAGGGGAGCTTCCTTTCCTATCCACCCCAGCTCATCAAATTTTATCAGAACTGGAAGTGTCTTCTTCCCCTGTAGCCTGGCAAGGCAGTTCCTCCTGCCAGGGGAAGTGATCTAAAAGCTAGCAAGTGAGTCTTTGTCCAATGCAGTTCCCACTTTCCTTACTAGAGTACCCACTTGAAGCCTAAGCTGCCCATCTGCTACATCTTTGTAAGGGGCCTAAGTCCAGTTCATGCATGATCCTTGGTTGATGCTTCAGTCTCAGCAAGCCCCTCTGGGCCCTGGTTAATTGGTTTCATTGTTTTTCTTGTGGAGCTCCTGTCACCTCAGAGTGCTTTTCTCTTTCCTCCCACTATTCCCTAAAACTCTCTCCACATAGACCAATGTTTGGCTGTGAGTCTCAGCATCTGTTTTGAGGCGCTGTTTAGAGTTTCTCAGAGGACAACACTGACAGGCTCCTGTCTGCAAGATTAGCAGAATAAGGTTCATAGTGTCAGGGGCTAGCACCCTCTGATAGGGTGGGTCTTTGGTTGGGGCTCTATTTGCTCCATCTTTATCCCTGCACATCTAGCAGGCTTAATCTATGAACAAATAGAATAAAACGAGGATAGAGATATAAGAGTTACTCAGGGTGATGGTCACACACAGAAAAGAGAAAACAAATTTTATCCCAAGTGGTTTGAACATAATGAAAGGGAATCTGAGCCCTTCCTTTTAAACAATTTCTGGAACATATACTCACAAGAAGACAATCAATAAAAAGTGCTGTTACAAGGTAAATTTGCACATAACAAAACGGTCTACAGCTTGTACAGTTACAATGTAAAACAAAATTCTAATTACCTTACTGTCACAAACTGATGATAAACTCAGAGTTGTAGTGTTTGGGTTTGACTAAAGAACCTACGAGACTGGCATATCTTCATCAGAGTACCAAGGCTGCACACAAGGTGAGCTTCAAGGACACCACCCAGAGTCTAGTGTTTAGATAAGAATAGAAGTTCAATTTTAATAATATAAAAAACAAGTACAATGAATTATTTTGTAGTGAGACCAAGGAAGGAAATGGGGGCTGTCATTGGCGCTCCATACATGTAAGAATTTTGTTAAATAAATTCATATTATTACCTTTAGGAGAATGTTTAGCTTAGAGTGAACACCCCAGTAGCATTTATGCTACTCTACTATTATGGAAATAAAATATATTGTCATTTTCTATTTTTTAGCACCATAACAGCACTGTTCTATTATTATACTACTTATGCTTATAAAATGCTGCCCACTGCATTAGTGGATAAATGTACACATACATATGTGTATTTAGGAGCCAACACAATAATCTCAGATATAAGTATTATACAAGTATCTTCATTAGTTTAAATTGTTGACATAGCCTTAAAGAAAACCTTGATTGAGGGATACCTTGATGAGATCGGCTTACAGGTGTGTCTGTAGGGCCTTGTCTTCAATATTGTTTGATGGTGGAGGGGACAATCCTACTGTAGGAAGCACCATGCTAAGTTGGGTCATTCTGAGGTGTACGGAAACCAGCTAAGCACGACCATTTCCCTGTGTTTACTACCATCAAATTTCTGTCTGTGCTTCTGCCCTCCTCTGTGTCAGTGATGAACTATAACCTGGAACTGTGACATAAACTTTTTCCTTTAATTTGCTTTTAATCACAGTGTTTTTTTTTTCACAGAAACAAAAAATAAAACTAGAACAAGTAAAAAAAAAAACAAAACCAAAAACAAACAAACAAAAAACACTGAGTGAGGGGAACAGGGGCTGCATCTATTATGATCTCAGTTGACTCTCTCTGATCACTTGCCCCTGGTGATGCAGCTTTGCCAGGCCAGGACGAAGAGGATCCAGGCAGTCCTGATGAGACTTAACAAGCTATGGGCAGATGGCAATAGTGGAGAACTCCCCCTTTCAGTGAACTAAGGGAAGAGCATGGGGGGAAGAGGGAGGGAGGGTGGCACTGAGAGGTGATGGGGGAGGGTGCTTCCATCGGAATATATAATGAAAAAAAAACTGTGAAGAAAACAAATAAAAAATTAAAAAAATGAGACTTGATAAAAATTTCCATGACTTATAGAGCCTCGTTTTCACAACTGGACATTGCTACATCATGTCCTAGATCTTAGATCCTGAAAGATGGGATCTTGCCACAACTTCACAACTATAACTCAGGGAATGGAGGCCAGAATTCTAATTTTCATTTTATTGGAAATAGCCACGAAAGACAATGGTACGATACATGATATCCTTGGAAGACCCATCTTGTATATGGCGCTGTGGATTATAATGTCTCTAATTTTACACAAGTACTTGATAGTACTTATTCCCATGGAAGAAAAGCTTTGCTTGCACGCCAGTGTACAAGGTACCATTTCATTTTCAGAAGCCTTGAAGTTTATGAAAAAGAGAAGCTTTGGGAAGAAGTGACTTCATGTTATGCTGGTGTGAAAGTTTCACAAAGGAATTTTTAAGAAGTTTCTAAAGAGAATGGTTAACATTTCTCAACATTTGTTTTAGTGTTTGTCATTTCTTCAAGATAGAGTATGCTCTGAAAGCTCAGGCTGTTCTAAAACTCATGATCCTCATGCCTTAGTTTCTCAAATTCTGGGATTATTAAAAAGTGTCACCATGCTGGCTGGCATTTCCTAATTTTGTAAGAGCCAGATGAACAAGCTTAGGTTGCATTGTGAGAGCTTGGGTCTAGAAATCAAAATGGAAAGCAATCAAGGATCACACCCAATATCAACCTCTGCCCTCCACATACACACACATTCATTCATATATATACATACCTATACACAGGCAAACATGCTTACACACACATGCACAGGACATGAAACACAAACAGAGATAATAATGTAGAAGCCTGCCTTCTTAGACAGTCACATTGCCTCATACAAAATGTTTTAGAAATCCTTAATGTTAGTGGGAGAGGGGTAAAAATATGCTCCATAAGAATATATACCTACCATTACATAATCATATTTAAGATGTTAGGTTGAACAAAGTAAGTTAGATGGTAGGAAGAGATCAGAGCTCCTTATACTAAGCAAGTCTTAATTTATTTCTAGTGAAAGGGAGGTAAAGACATCGAATACTGAGGAATTAAATCAAAAGAAATACGTCTTACCGTAGACTAGGCAAACCTAAATGTAAATTTTATGATGACATTTAATAACTCATTAAACCAAAATATTATAGTTAGATATAATTTCCTGCATTGAATAGTAGGTCCTGCTTTGATCTTAAAATGAATTGAATATAAACTAAAAATTAATATTTTTTTTTCAATGCAGTTTATTCAGGAACATTGAACAATCCTCGGACCCTGGGGAAAGCCAGCCCACAGCTTAAATAGCCTCTGGGTAGCCAACCCAGGCGTGCCACGGGGGCAATGCAGATAGGTCCACATACATGGAAGCAAGCCAGATCCTCAGCCTTAGCCAAATGTGGAGTTGTTCGTGACAGAGAGCACTCACCATCGGGAAGGTGGAAGGCGGAAATCAGCTCCAAAAATTAATATTCTTAAAAGAGAGTGATATCACCAGAATATTGGTTGTATTATTTTCTTTTTTGACATACATTTCTACACTTTGTTTTGTCTTTGTTTTCAATAAAGTATCAGGGTAGTAGGCTTATTTCTTTATTTTTTAGACTCTACATACAGATAATTAATGAAAATCAAAGCTTCAGATAAGTGGTAATGCTAATTGTCACTTTTAAATGTTTTCTGGTAATACATGTTTAACAGAAATACGAGGTCATCTCAAAGCCTGTACACTCAGTGGAGCAAGCCAACCAAATTAAAAAAAAAAAATTAAACAGCAAACATAACATGAAAACATTGAGTTCCAGAGAAGCAGGAAAATGAAGGATTCTTGAAAGTACTGTAGACAGATTTGGCAATTAACCAGAGGGAACTCGGGCCACTGGAAACATATCACAGGCTGCTCTCCTCTCAGGGAGGTAAAGACACCCCTACACAACATTGTACATTATTCTGCAGCACAAGGCACTTTTATTCACTGACTCTTTCTTTGTTTTCGTTTTTAGAGAGGTAAAACTATAAAACTGGTTTATTTAGAAGAACTAGAATATTCAAATTCACATATGTAAAACCCAAGACCAAAACTTACGTACTAATGTCACAGGTTTGGAGACCTCTATAGGAGCAGAGGCAACCTGTGGGTCTGCAGTGATGGCTAGCTTGTTTAATATGACAGCTCAGATGTTCTATTTCTGACAGTGTTATCTATCCATGGGGGGGGGGAAAACAGGAACATATTTGGTTACTAAATATATAGCTCATTATCAAACAACATTTGAATTTAAATATCATGCTCATTTGGCAGGTGTTTTGCTTTTATTCCTGTGCCTACATCTTACTTAAATATGCATACACACAAATATTTCTTTGTGTATAGAATTGCGCATGTGAGTAATTTGTTTTAATCTTTGTATAACTTATTTATTTTTAACTACATTAACTATAGTAGATATAATTAGCTTTTATGCCAAGCTGAGGAAAGAAAGGCACAATTCCAAAGTGCAATGAATTCTTAATAATTTGTATTTATTCTTTGACCATTTTATGTGTACATAAAATACATTTTTCTCATATTGGAAAATATTAATCTCTCTTATCTTCTGTCTACTCCCTGAACTTCATCTTCTTCCCAATAAACTCCCTAGTTCCATGTCCTTTTCATGACCCACAATTAGGCTCAGTTAGGGTTTCTTTCATACATGTAAGTTTGGGGTTATTACTGAGGAATGGTTAACTTATTAGTGGCTACATAGCAAAAGGAAAATATCTCTTCTTTCTCCAGTAGCCATCAACTGCCAATGGCATTCAGATATGAGTGAGATCTCATAAAATTCTCTACAGTTCATCCTTGCAAGCTTGATCTTGTTCAGATCTTATGCAGGTAATCACAATCGTGGTAAGTTCAGAAGAGCAAAGTCCCTGTCATATCCGAAGACAGTGTTGCGTATCATGCCTCCTCATCCTCACCTCTTACATTCTTTCTACTCCCTTTTCAACAAGATTTTCCCAGGCTTAGAGCAGGAGCCAAAAGGTGTCACCTTTGACAATAAACACTCAACCCACTTATTTTCAACACAGGGTTCTATAACTTTTAAACAGAAAAAGCAAGATTTTAATCTGTAAAATTGTGCTCACATCTGAACATCAGCACCATAGTATGGAGTGAGAAAAATAGAAGTAACAACATAAGCTCCCAGATTCCTGGTTTGTATAATTTGAGAGACCGTGACAGTATTATTTGAGAAACAAACCAGTGAATGACCTTGTCTAAGATAGAAGGGAAGGGGGGTAACTTGGATTAGATTGGTAAAAACGTGCTGTGAAACTGCTGCTCTACATTTTAGTTGGAAGGTAAAATACTGCACCTACAGTGTTTCAATTTCCTTCTAGGAGGCACATTAAAAACAAATATAGATGAGTCAAACAAGTCATTCCCAAGAATCAGAATGTGATGTGGTGTGGTGGAGTGGTGTGTGTGTGTGTGTGTGTGTGTGTTATGAGTGTTATGAGTGTGTTTGTGTCTCCTCATTCATGACAATTTTGTCTGTTTTCAATAAGGTGTCAAGGCAAAGCCATATACATACAAGGTAAATGCTCTACCACAAAGTTACATGGCCACATCCCATTTAAAGGCACCCATGATTGGCAGCTGCTCTCTGAATGGTGTGCTGGACTCATATAGAGGCATGTGCGTTGAGGTCTAGGCCAACCTTTGGAAATCAGTTCTCTCCTTCCACCATGGGTTCGGAGAATAGAACTCAGGTTGTCAGGCTAACATGGTAAGTGTGTTTATCTGTTAAGCCATTTAATTGGCTGGCCCTATAATTAGGATTTAAGATGAAACCAGTACATGTATTTTGAGGACATCCATAGAAAGAACAATAAATTGGAGGGAGAGGTTTGAGAAGGTGTGTATTAAATACATTCCTACAAGTTAGTAAAATATTTCTAGTTCTTTAAAAGAGGCCAAGGAAGTCTGAAAAGATGTCTCTAAAGTAAAGAGGAGTTCTTCTCCCAAGGAATCAATTCCTAGTATAAACAAGGTGGATAACAAATCATCTCCACTGCGTCTGAAACCATCTTCTGGTCTCCACAGGCACTGCACACATGTTCTGTACACATGTATATGCAGGCAAACTACCCATACACATAAAAACAGGAAAGCTTTTTGAAAAGGGCATTGTGTACTTTAATACCTCATGTTCTTAGGTAATGGTTTGCTTGAGTTAGAATTGATGCTAAACTGCCATGTTTGCTGTTCTGAAGTGGGTGGGACCCAGGAAAATACCACTGATGTTTCTTCATAGTTCTAAGAGAATTTTTTTATTTCATTTCTTTTTTTGAATTAAATTTTTATTTTTATATTATTTACAGTTTATTCACCTTGTATCCCAGCTATAGTCCCCTCCCTCACTTCCTCCCTATTCCACTCTCCTTCCCTTATCTCTTTCCATTCCCCTCTCCAAGTCCACTGATGGGGGGGTCCTCCTCCCCTTCCTTCTGACCCTAGACGATCAGGTGTCATCAGAACTGGCTGCAATGTCTTCTTCTGTGGCCTGGCAAGGAAGCACCCCTCTGGGGGGGGGTGTCAAAGAGCCCACCACTGAGTTCACGTCAGAGACAGTCCCTGTTCCTCTTACTAGGACACCCACTTGGACACTGAGCTGCCATGGGCTACATCTGAATAGGGGTTCTCGGTTATATCTATGAATAGTCCTTGGTTGGAGTATCATTCTCAGAAAAGACCCCTGTGCCCAGATATTTTGGTTCTGTTGCTCCCCTTGTGATGCTCCTGACCTCTCCAGGTCCCACCATATCCTCCTTATTTCATAGGATTCCCTGCACTCTGCCCAAAGTTTGTTTATGAGTCTTAGCATCTGCTTTGATACCCAGCTAGGTAGAGTCTTTCAGAGGCCCTCTGTGGTAGGCTCCTGTCCTGTTTCCTGTTTTTCTCCTTCTTCCAATGTCCATCCTGTTTGTCTTTCTGAGTGAGGATTGATCATCTTACCCAGGGACCTCCTTCTTGCTTAGCTTCTTTAGGCAAACAGATTTTAGTATGTTTCTTTTGAGTGTGTTACAAACAAAAAATAGTGGGTTTCACATCATAGATGTATTTTAGTGAAGCAAATTATATCCTTAAAATTCATTTGTTTAAATCCTAGCCCATAATTCCTCAGAATGCAACTTCGTATAGACTTAGGGTCATCACATTTAGCTCAGTAGAGCCACACTGGAATGGAAAATTCCTCTCATGACTGGTGCCCTTAGAAAGAGGGTCAGTGTGGACATAGACATGTGCTAAAAAAGAATGCCATATGAAGATGGAGGGTACTAACTAAGACTCTCACGTATCACAGTGAAGATGCCAGCCATGCTGCATTCTACAGAGGCTTCATTACAAAAGAGTGTGCCTGCTGGTGGAGACCATTTCATCCAGGATGCCGAAGGACGCCTTGCTACTGACTTACATGTCACAGTTTCCCGTTATTTTTATTCAAATGTCACTAATATTTTAACTACTGCATTTAATTTTCATTGACATAATATTCATTTAGACAAATAATTTCTAAAATCTTTAAGAAAAAAACTATTTTTGGAGGTGGAGGTATGTGTTTATATGACTATGTGAGTGTAGTAAGAAATTGTAGTCTAACTGAAGTTTGTTCTTGTAAATTTATGATTTTTTAATGAAAGAGTATTTGAAAATTGAAACATTTGGCTACTCTTCATTAAGTATCCTTTTCACATATGTGGCACAAAGCTGAACAAATTCATTATAGACTGAAAGCACTAATAGTATTATACTTCTATTAAAGAGCGTAAGTTAAATGCAAAGATATGGAATTAACCTGTCTCAATGGATAACTTTCTTACTTAAATTCAGCTTTCCTTGCTATTATGACTGTTACGTTTATTTCTGTCTAACATATTTCAAGTCAAAGTCAGGTCATGTATTTGATTTTGCTTGTTTTCAATATGTTGCTCAATGTTATCCCACATACTTTGTTTGAAGCTTGTATTTAACAAAGAATATTTAACCTTTAACAATGCATTTTGAACATTTAAATCTTAACCATGTCTTTCAATCCACATTTTCTTAATGCTTCTTTTAGCTTCTGCATATGTGATACCCTAATGATCTTTGATCTTTGCAGCATTTGTCCTCTTTTTACTGAATATTTTATATTTCATGGGAGCACATCTGGAGTAAAATTTCATTAATTATCAATGTTAATGCAATGACAATATGAATAATTCTAAGTTTAATGTGAATAGAAACTTTTCATAGCAGTAATACATTGTACTCTCTGATAGAAAATAAATTTCTTATTCTGAAACCGTTTTTTTAAACTTAAACATCTGAAGGAAAGGTGCTTGTGAATTACTAGTTCTCATGGGAAAATGTTTTGTGGAAGATGTCACAGAACAATAAAGAATTGCAGAATGCTGCTTTGAAGACAACTTAGCTTCAGAGTTTTTTCACAATAATGTTATGTAGTCTGTGGAAAGCCCAATATCATGAGTGGCATTTCTTTATTACCTATCACTCTTATTCCTTATCACTTTTAGCTAGTTAAGGCCCTTTGTTGCTGGAGTGTTTGTTATCATGTTAAACCCAAGAAGTTTTTGTATGCTGTTCGATCGGAAAGAAAGAAAGAAAGAAAGAAAGAAAGAAAGAAAGAAAGAAAGAGAAAATGGGTTTAAGAGTGTCCTATTAAAATTAGCACCAGCTTCTAAAGGCAAACCTGAGGACCACATTGCAAGTTAATTGGTTCATTAGAGAAGTTGCTGAAATTCTACTTCTTCTGATACTCAGAAATCATTTATAAGTTAAACACAAACAGCACATCATTGTGAAATATTACCACAATAAAATTAGTCTGTTATAGAGAAAATTAAAATTTCACTAGTTTACAAACACAAGCACAATTTATTTGAGAGAAACTCATGAGTAAACCTAAATCTATTTACATTTGTACATAAAATCTACTGTATTTACAATCACTCAATGCTTTAAAACAAAATTTAATGTGAAGCCTGCAGCTGGATATGACAAGCCCAGATGGTCGATAAATCTCCAAGTAAACTCACATCTGTTGACTGTGCAAGTGTTTTATTTGAGGGAAGTTATATTTAATTGAGTGTCATGGTTCCTTGACATATCCTTTCTCTTGTCTTAAGAAATATGCCACTTGTCTAATTTTTTATTTCTAAAATGAACAGTGAGTCATTTTCTAATTCATATTCAAAGAATGTTTAGTCCTTTACAGGAAGTAAATTCTATCTATAAAATTTTGATTTGATTTATGGCACAAACAAATGTGCCAATTACAGTTTCCTGAAATAATCAGGTTCATAATAAGGACTTGCGAATGCTGTGTAATTGCTCCTGTGATGTCTTACAGTATTATGCAAAACCTATTGCTGTAACATCAGCTAATTCTGAAAGTAGCTTGATTTGATGTCAAAATGCTAAGAAAGTAGCTTCTGTAATTTCTCAGCACAAGATTCTAAAACAGGAAGTCACATCACAAATAATGAATTCCCACTTTTATTATAGCCCAAAGGATTTTGAGAACATTTCACAGTGTCAGAAGAAAGGAAAATAGTTGTGACATTATGTGGTGGGATAAGAAAAAAAATACAGTTAGGGTGGGTAGAAAAGGGAATTTGAGCCAGGTGTGGTGGTGTATTCCTGTAATCCCAGCACTCAGGGAGGCAGTGGCAGGCAGATCTCTATGAGTTCAAGGCTAGCCTGGTCTACAAAGGAAGTCCAGGACAGACAAGGCTACACAGAGAAACCCGCCTTGAAAAACAAACAAATGAACAAACAAATAAACAGGGTATTTAAGCTCCAATATTATGAGCTGTTTAATTTATTTCTATGGCTTTGGGTGGATAGTGCTGAGGGAACCCAAGCCTCAGACTTCTCAAGTTCTACACCTGGGTGAGATTTGCTGCTCTCTGCTAATAATCAAGTAAAATCATTTAAGCCATTTCAAGTGCTGCTTCCTTTATTATTTTTTTTAAAGGAAGGGCTTTACATTTTCTTTAATTTTAAAAATCAAAGGTTATGAGTCTCAGCATCTGCTTTGATACACTACTGGGTACAGTCTTTCAGAGGCCCTCTGTGGGAGGTCCCTGTCCTGTTCCCTGTTTTCTCTTTCTTCCAATATCCATCCCATTTGTCTTTCTGAGTGAGGATTGATCATCTTACCAAGGGCCCTTCTTCTTGCTTAGTTTCATTAGGTGTACAGATTTTAGTATGTTTATCCTATATTATATGTCTAGTATCTACTTATAAGTGAGTATATACCATGTGTGTCTTTCTGCTTCTGACAGAGTGCAGGGAATCTTAAAAGAAGGGGGAGCTAGTAAGACCTGGAGGTGACAGGGTCTCCACAGGGGAGCAACAGAACCAAAAAATCTGGCACAGGGTTTTTTTCTGAGACTGATACTCCAACCAAGGACTATGCATGGAGATAACCTAGAATCCCTGCTCAGATTTAGCTCATGGCAGCTCAATATCTAAGCGGGTTCCCTAGTAAAAGGAACAGGGATTGTCTGACATGAACTCGGTGGTGGGCTCTTTGACCATCCTCCCCTGAGGGGGGAGCAGCCTTACCAGGCCACAGAGGAGGACAATGTATAGTGTTCAAAGAATTTAAATGTTAAAAATTGTAAATTCTGGAGAAGTTTTATGTCAGGTAACGAGAAAAAAAGATAGTTCAATGTTGTCAGTTCAGCACAATCAGAAAGGGCCACTGAGATGAAGAGGACCATTTTCAAAGAGTAAATACCATGCTCTCTTAGGAGAGGCATTTCTTTTTTTTTTTTTTTTCAATGCAGTTTATTCAGGAACATTGAACAATCCTCGGACCCCGGGGAAAGCCAGCCCACAGCTTAAATAGCCTCTGAGTAGCCAACCCAGGCATGCCACGGGGGCAATACAGATAGGTCCACATACATGGAAGCAAGCCAGATCCTCAGCCTTAGCCAAATGTGGAGTTGTTCGTGACAGAGAGCACTCATCATCGGGAAGGTGGAAGGCAGAAACCAGCTCCATCTTTAAGGCATAGCATTCCGCAGCTCTCTACAGTTCCCCCTTTTTGTTTTAGACGCATCAGGCAAGAGTAGAGGTCTGATCTCTGATATTAGAAATAAATTGGGACTTTGTACAGATGTTCATTTCTTGTAGTGACCGAATGGAAGCCTGTCATGCATAGTTTCACCTTTGTACAAGATTGAAACTGAATCCTAATACCTTGTTCTTGAACAGATGAAATGAACTCTTAGAATGATGGCTGAGAATGCATGGGATTTTTCTTTTAATTTCCTTTGCCCAGACTAGAGAACTGGACTGGACAGATGACTCAGTAAACAGCTAATGTCTGTTTTGCTTTTAAGTTGACTCTTTCAGACTTTTACAAAAACTCTTTCCATCTTCAAAGAAGCTGCATTTTATCACCAAATCCCAGGGCCTCGCTTACCTTCATATCTAACTGGGTTTCTTCCCAGCTTGCTTCAGTGCATTTTCAACTCACACAACGATGTGTACAAGATAATAAAACACAATCTTCTACTCCAGTCAGAAACTGCTGCTGCTGGTTAGTGTTGCCAGGCAGGACAGAAAACCATAGAACACTTCTCCATAGTTCTGAGATAATGATAAAAACGCCTCTAAACAAAGGTAAGAGGAAAGGTGGTCACATTTCCGTGTAAATTGATGCTATCCCAGGAGCTGCCACCCTGGAAGGAGCAGATCTACCCTCAAGGCAATCCATATAAGAATGTGAGGACCCAGTGTTCCCAGGACAAGGCAGTTCTATCTCTGAGAAACCATGTCTAGCCTAGCTAGGCCTAAGGGCAGTTTTAGGTCTACAAAGGTGTGATTATCAGGCTTCCCTGATTATATCCATTCTTAAGACTCCCCAAACATTTTCACTTCTAAGAAGACCAAGAAGGAGGAGTTGAATTAAAAGGTTATCTTCCTGCCAGAGTCTGAATCGGTAGACGCCACAACACAGATCAAACTGCCTCTTCCATTCCACTATGACTGTTGTGGGGCTTACCTCTTCACTCCCTGACCTAAATTCCATAGTCTAAGAGTAGATATATACAATGGCGCTTTATTTAGCCAAAAAGAATGAAATGGCATCTATTGAAAAATGGATGAAATTGAAGAACAGCAGTGAAACTGCTAGATTCCGAAAATCAAATATTACATGTTGGTCTCATGTGTGGGGGCTGATTTACACATACATATGCACACACATGAGCTCTCATATGTATACACATGCTCGTGTGCACCTATACATACACACATGTGAATATAGGTGCATACACACATATTCACGTATGCACACATACACACACAGTGAGAAAGTAGAAGAAAGACTGTTTGGGGAAGGAAGAGGTCAAAAGATGAATATAAGGGAAACAACAGAAGGAACTGGAGGCTTAAGAAAGACCAAATGGACAAAATATAATAGAATTTCTCACTCAGAAAATATGAATGCAAAAGGAGAATTATTTGGTGTGAGACACGGGACGAGCAGAAGTCCCCTTTCAATGTGAAAATAGGACAATAAAACCCAGTATTCTGTGCATCATCTAAAAAGATAATTTTGAAAAGTACGTTTAAAATGTAAATGAACATCCTTAATACCAGGACACATGAGATAGGGGCAGATGAATCTCTGAGCGTTTGAGACCAGTTTGATCTACATAGTAACTTCCAGGGCAGTTAGAGCTACAGAGAAATCCTACCACAAAAATAAAATGTATATGTACATTACATGCTCCTCTATCTCTCTCTCCCCCAATATGTGTGTATACATATAAACCCATATATGTATATTATATACAAATTATATATTCATATATATCATCATATGTGCATGAAAACTACATAGAACCAGTCATAAATTCCTATACTTGGATATATGGTTAATTTAGGTATCATATCATTGATGTTGCAGAAAAAGGCTCTAAAATATAAGTAAATAATATTGGAACTACAAAGTTATAAAGGAACTTATAAAATTCTTTTTTAATTCTTTATTAATTACACTTTATTCACTTTGTATCCCCTCTGTGGTTCCCTCTCTCCTCCTGCCCCAATTCCTTCCTTCTTCCACCCTCTGCATGCATGCCCTTCCTCAAGTCCACTGATAGGGGAGGACTTCTTTTCCTTCCTTCTGATCCTAGTCAATTAAGTCTCATCAGGACTGGCTGCATTGTCTTCTTCTGTGGCCTGGTAATGCTGCTTTCCCCTCAGGGGGAGGTAATTAGAGAGCAGGCCAATCAGTTCATGTCAGAGATAGTTCCTGTTCCTATTACAATAGAACCCACTTGGATATTGAACTGCATGGGCTATATCTGTGCGGGGTCTTAGGTTATCTCCATGCATGGTCCTTGGTTGGAGTATCAGTCTCAGGAAAGACCCCTGTCCTCAGAATTTGGGTTCTGTTGCTCTCCTTGTGGAGTTCCTAGATTTGGTTATATTGAGTTCTAAAAACATCCAAGTTATTGAGGCTGTGGTTTGCTAAGAGAAATTCAACATGCGAAGATTCTTTGTAGTCTATCAGTTGGCATTTCATTAGTGATGGTGGATAGAGTGAATTTCCAATTCTTTGAAGGTCTGTAATCTCTACTGTAGCTATGGCTTACTGTGGCTCTGGTAATAACAAAGCTATTAGACTTATACTGTGTGTTGCAGTAAGTGATGGTAATGATGATTGATGATGTCAGGAGAAAAGACATGTTCTTTGTTTTTTGTTGTTGCTTTTCTTGGGGGGGGGAGTTATTTAATTGTTGTTTTAATAATGGCTAAACAGAGTCCAAATGTTTCTTCATTGTTAGAGGGTTGCAACCCTCATGTGTGCTAGGGAGCTGCAACAGTCCTGGGGATCTGCTGTTTTCTGGTACAGAAAACAAGAAAGTGACTCATTTTCTAGAAGAGATGACAAATGACCCTGCATGTAAATTATGTAAGGCAACAGGCTGTGAAAGCTTCAGCCTCCATTTTCATACAACAGACTGAAATCATACATTCAAAGGCAATCAGGTCAGACAGGTCTCTTCTGAAGTCATCAATGACAAGAATGATGAAGTCATGATTTAGTGACGTTTAGTAAATGCTGATCACACTGTTCTTATAGTCAAGGACTGCGCAAACTCATGTGCCTTCTGTGGTTGGTGTTCTTGTCTTTACCCAGTTTGGGTTCTGATTTCCTCTTTCATACTTCCTGCCTTTAGCTTATACCCCTAACCTGTGTCATTAACCTTAAAGAAGACTTAAAGATGTTGAAATTTCAGTATACATCAGATTGTAAATCATCTACATTCACATATCTTGCCCTTCTGGATGCACCAGAAAAAAAATGAAAATATCTACTTTGTGATATCTGTTACTATCAAAGCTTGACAAAGGAAAGTGGGGAATGGGGAGGAGAAGGAAATGAAGTAAATGAAGCAGAGATGAAGGAAGAAAAAGAACATGAGCCAAGCTTCCAGTTATTGGATAATCCAACAAGGCCTGCCCAGCTTAAATTAAAATCTTAACTGATGGAGACCTGTAGATACAAGCATCCCAAACTACTCTCTTTGGGGGGCATCTAAAAGATACCAGTGAAGATACTGAAGCGTTTATGTATCTTTTGAGGAAATCTGAATCAAAACCAGATGAGGAGCAAAAGCCAGAGTGTCTTCAGAAGCACTAGAGTATATTGATGATTAAAGACCAGAAGGAGAAAGACAAACATGGGATATACTCACTTATATAGACCAATAAGATATGATAAACATAATGAAATCTATACACCTAAAAAAGATAATCAATTGAGCAGACATGGGGTAAGATGATCAATCCTCATTTAGAAAGACAGATGGGATGTGCATCGAACGTATGACAGGAGTCTACTGAGCGCATCTGAAAGACTCTAACTAGCAGTGTTTTCAAAGCAAAGACTCATGACCAAACCTTTGGCAGAGTACAGGGAATCATAAGAAAGAAGGGGAGTTTGTCTGATGGGGAAAGGATAGGAGCTCCACAAGGACCAAATATATCTGGGCACAGGGTCTTTTCTGAGACTGACATTCAACCAAGGACCATGTATGGATATAACCTAGAACCTCCACTCAGATGTAGCCTGTGGTAGCTCAGTAACCAATTGGTTGCCCAAAGTGAGGGGAACAGGGACTATTTCTAACAGGAACTCAATGACTGGCTCTTTGGTCTCCCCACCCCCGAAGGGAGGAGCAGTCCTGTTAGGCCACAGAGGAGGGCTTTGCAGCCAGTCCTGAAGATACCTGATAAAACAGGATCAGATGAATGGGGAGGAGGTCCCCCCTATCAGTGGACTTGGAAAGGGGCACGGTGGAGATGAGGGAGGGAGGGAGGGAAGGAGGGAGGGACTGGGAGGGAATGAGGGATCGGGACACGGCTGGGATACAGAGTTAATAAAATGTAACTGATAAAAATAAAATAAAATTAAAAAAAAAAAAAAGACCAGAAGATCTCACTTGCCAATCTGAAGATGACTATCTTGGTGATACTGAAAACGTCTGTAAGGAAACCTAAGCTGAAACCTCATCTGCTTGATGCATGCACCACTGCCTCTGTCCTGAAATGAAAAACCTTGGAGCCAGAATTTTTGGATGAGAAGATATATGACTGTTTGCTGTGCTCATTTACAGAACATGGATTTCAAATAAATGTTAAAATCTTTTATTATCTTTTATTTCTATTTATTTAAAATTTATACGATATATCATATTGGGGCATTCTTTGGGACCTGCTAATTTTTAAATAAGACACAGAGACTGATTAATATTTATGAAAGCTAAGGTACTATATCGGGGCAGATGGGGCAGATTTTCCTTTAGTCTAACCCAACAAACCCCGCCCTTCATCCTGCCACAGACGTGAACCTGTTTCCTTTCTCTAACTCCGTTCCAGAACCTGTTTCTTCCTGTCACCCTGGCCAATCTCCTGGGTCTGATTGTTCTTCCAGAGACCCTCTCTCAACCTGGAGGGTCAGCCTTTCCTCTCCTGTCTAGATAACAGGTTTTCATTAAGCCAATCAAAAGGCAAGGGGACAAGCGTGTTTACCAAAGATGAAGCTGGTGATGATCCATAAGAAGGGCCAGGGGGAGCAGCCTTACCAGGCTACAGAGGAAGACAATGCAGCCACTCCTGATGAGACCTAACAGACTAGGATCAGAAGGAAGAAAAAGAAACCCTCCCCTACCAGTGGACTTGGGGAGGGGAGTGTGTGAAGAAGGGGAAGAAAGGGAGGGGTTAGGAGGGGAGGAGGGAGGGAACTCGAGGGGGGATACAAAGTAAATAAAGTGTAATTAAAAATTAAAAAAAAAACAAAAATGTTTGTATTTTTGAGTGTGGTGTGTGTGGGCGCATATGTATTCCAGGTGCTTACACTTGTGTCTATGAAGGTGTGTGTATTTGCTTGCTTGTTGGCATCTAGTGTCTCTCACTATCATCCTTTCTCTACCTCATCTTTTGAGAGAGTCCCTCACTGCACCCACAGCTCATTGTTCAGTAGCCAGTTTGTCCCGCAAACTCTGGGGATCGGTCATTCTCTTCTACTCAGTGTCAGGGTTTCAGATATGCATAACTACACCAAGGGGGGAAAAAGAAGAAGAGGAGGAGCCATACCAGCATTCAGACTGTACTCAGCGCTCTGCTGGTTTAGCAAGCAACTACTGGATACACAGAGACACCTCTACATGCCAGGGTCTGTGCAAGAGAAACAGCAAAGCTCTCTGGGACTCAAATACAGCCTACCAATTAGCATGTCTCATCACGGCACAACCCCGAAAACTACGCGTCCGCATCCTAAAGCCTGTTATGGAGCATAGCTCTGCATGCTATCCTTGCGATCGTCATAATCCTCCTCATACAATTGTGTGAGTATTCTGGGGGGCGCTTCTAGCCTCTCACTTGGCAGTATCACCGGCACTCACAATTAACAACGCTTGGTCTCTTTCAGGCATGATCCCTGGAGCAGATTTACAATTCAACCACCACCCTTGAAAAGAACCTACAGATGCAGATTGATAGCCGTGACTACTACCCTTAGGAAGAATTTGGGGGGGGGGGGAAGATTGTTTAGCAAGGTTAGGTAAAGACGCTTTTTGCTACTGACTCTGATGTAAAAAAAATCTTAATAAAAATAGGTTGTTTGACAAAGATAGGTAAAGCTGTTTTGCCATTGGCTCTGATGCAGAAAATCTTAAGGAACTATTTGAAGTTAAGAAAAAGTACACTCTTAATAGAAAAGCTAGCTACTTTTTGTGGTTGCTGAACAAAGCCAATAGTCCAGAAAATCACTGGCTGACTTGACACTCTCAAGTTAGGCCGGTGAGCATTGGGGAACATGTTTTTCTTACATATACTTATTGTAATCATTTACAATGTAAGCACATTCTGATTTTTTTTTTTAAATCTTGAAAGATTTTTGAACTGTATAAGCTGTGGGAAAAGGAATAAGAACATGGTTGGCGCTCGCTCTTCAGGGTTTGTTCCATCCATCAAATGTACATAAGTGTATGTGTGTGTGTGTGTGTTTATATGTATATATGTACAGTAACTGGAATGGTTAGAATTTTTCCATCCACCAAGATGTATAAATGTGTACATATGTATGTGTATATATGTATGTGTGTAAGGTTGGGATGGAATTTGCTCTCTGGCGTTTGCTCCATCCATTCAATGTATGAATGTGTATGTTTGTATGTATGTATGCATGTATGTATGTATGCATGTATGTATATATGCATGTATGTATGTATTTAGTCTATTTGCACATATGCATACATGCATGTGTATGGGTAAAGTTAGAGCAGCTTGAGGCAACTTAGGGAACTATACTTTCCCCTAGTCAAAAGAATGCCACTAACCCTAGGTGGAGATTATACATTTGGATTTGCTCCAAAGATCGGAACACCACATATCAGTGTTTCCTAAATTAAGAGTTAATCCAGAAGTTTGCAGGCAAATGGAGGGAACCAGAAAAGGTCATCCTGACTGAGGTAACACAGACCCAGAAAGACACACTCACTTATAAGCAGATTTTCATCTAATACAGTACTGGATAATACAATGCATGAACTCCCAAGAACATAAGCCCAATGGAATTAGGGGAGTGGGGAATATCTCTGAAATGGACTATGTTGCCTGCTTTCTGATCACTTCCCCCTGATGGGACTTCCCTACCAGGCCACAGGGGAGGAAGACAAACACAGTCCCATGTGAATAGATGAACTGGGGTGTCTGGGTAGGAGGGGTCCCTTTTCTGATGAACAGGGAAGAAGGGATGCAGGAGGGAGGGTAGGACTGAGAGGAGAAGAAAGAGGGGCCTATGACCAAGATGCAAATTGAATTAATTCCTGAAAAAGAAAAAGAATAAAAGTTAATCCAGCTGGGCCTATCCATCAGTTGATGTGGAGACCTCCTACCCCCAGAAATGCTGATTCCTCTGAGGCCGTGCTAAGGAAATGAAAGAAATAATTAAACTCCTAATTAGAAATATATTTATACTTCCCATAAGTCCTTTCCTCATGGGGCTACTTACAAAGTTCCCATCATGCAGCATTGATAAGCCTGCCAGCTTTTCTAATTCAAAAAGCATAACTTTTTTTTTTCCTGCTTCCCGAATTGGCTGAAATCCTAAGCATACTTTCCATAACACTCTTAGCAGTCTTACTGGTTCTCTGAAGTTCCTTGCACTGCCCCGACCAGGTAGCTGCCCGTGGATCTCCTTTATAGAGCACACAGCTTCCTTAGATCCTAATTCAAAGGTGAGATTCTCTGTGTTCCAACTGGGCGCTGCTAAGATTTACAGCTTTCCCACCTTGTTTTTTTTTCAAACTCAAATGAAATAATACTCAAGTACCCTACAGAGGAGGGTTTTAAATTATTGTTAAGGAGACTAAGAACCAAAAAAGGAATCCTAGATTTCGGTCCAGCCAGAGGTTCGGACAAAGAAGATTTTCTCTGAAATAAGTGTTAGCTGCTCTTTTAGTTGGGCTGCTGGCACCAGGCCAGATGGCTCAGGGCTTCAAAACCCAGCGAAGGAACAAGAGCCCCGTGATGCTGTGGAGCAATGGGTTATGGCTCTTAGACTAAGCAGCCTCTTCCTCTTTAAGGGCAGATAGTGCCTGATCAGGTTACAGCTGGAATGGGGTTCCAGAGCAGAGTCAAGCCACGGAACTCCAGGATTGTCAGGATCAGCAGAGTATGGACACGAATGGCCCCAAAAAAAAGCTTGCACTGAATTGCTGATCAATGGTGGAAGCTTGTGGTGCCCCGGCTAACTCCAGTGGTGGCTGTGGTGCTAGGCGGTCAAGTCTGGGGATCCGGAAATGAATTCTTCAGGAAGAAGAGGAGTCCTTCTGTCCCCAGTGTTACAGCTCGGAATCAACAGCCAGTCTCAGACGATCTTCAGTGAAACAGATGGTGAGCATGCTTTATTTCATGTGAAACGGGGGCTTATAAACCTTGGGGAATGGGGAGAGGTTTTGGGTGTGAACACATTTTGTTGGCTGGGACTAGGACACTGGCAAGGTTCTACTTATATGGGGAAAGATAACAGGTGACAGGTGACAAGCTCATGTGACTGAACACCTGTAACCGCTTTGGGGTTGTGTCACGTGCTCCTGAGGCAGGCATGGAAACAGGGAGAGAACTTTGTTTCACACTTTGTAGTCTTAAGATGAAATTTTGAATGTCAAGTTTGAGATTTCAAGGGTTTGAACACGTTCCGTCTTGCTGGTTCTATGCCACAAGCCCCACATGCTCATCTATGTAGATAAGTAGAGCCATGTAGATTTTGATATCCTCAAGCATATTCATTATCCACTAAACAATAAGCAGGTTCTTTATGGCTCCTATGCCTACTTTCTCAATCCATAACTCAAAATCTTCTTCTTCTGTTTTCTGTCTTCCTGTTCCTGGCAGCATCAGAGATTTTCAGAATGCATGCCATGATCTCTTCTCAAAAACTCGTAAAACTTGGCCCTTGTTTCTGAGTCTACAAATTATTTTATCCACGTGAACAGAACCTCATCTTCTTCAGTAATATGATTATTGGTCATATGTTCTATGAGTTCTATCTCTGGCCATGTATGAAAGCATGCCATTCTAATAGTCCAAAAGATTATAAGATTAGAGAAACATAATATTGTCTCCTCCCCTAAAATTTAACAAACGGGCCTGCCAATCACCTGGTCAGGTCCCCAGGAAAGATATCTTAGAGAATAATTTTCTCTCTCTCTCTCTGTCTCTGTGTGTGTGTGTGTCTGTCTGTCTGTCTCTCTCTCCCTTTCTCATTCTCTCTTGGTTTTTCTAGACTCTTGTCTCCCTGCCTGTCCTGGAATTTGCTCTTTAGACCAAGCTGGCCTTGAACTCACAGAGATCTGCCTGCCTCTGCCTCCCAAGTGCTGGGATTAACAGTGTGGGCCACCACCACCTGGCAATAATTGTCTCTTAATAAGATATGTACATTATAGACCACAGAAGCTCTTCCTTCAATGCAGTTGCTCACAGATCCTCATTGCTAAACGTGACACATTATCTGAATTTTCATTCAAAAGAATGCCCTCTTTCTAGCTCCCTTTTCAGTTAACATTCCAAATCTTAAGCTTTCTTCCTTTCTTCCCTTGTGTTCACACACATGATGTATCTGCTACTCTCTACAACTGCACGCCATGCCCTTGCTTCCAGACTTTCATTGTGAGCCTGTCTGCTTTCTTGGCATAATTTGAAAAGCATGGATTTCTCTTTCCTTTTATCTACTCCTACCTCTTAATGACAGTTTGACTTACGGTTGCCTTTATCAAGATGGATAATAACTTCCATTCAGCAGGCACACCAGAAAGCAGGACACAAGGTTTTCGCGGACATTGTGGGGCTAGTAAACATGGTTAGTAAATTCAGAGAGTCAAAGCCAGATAGTGTGTCATTGTACAATTTTGATGAAACAATAAAATCCATTTCCATAAACACGAAGGAATTGTGCTTCGTAATAAAATGTCCTTGTAGAAAAGTTTTCAGGAACACTTCTGAGTTTTCAGAACAAATAAGATCATTTAGTGTCTTTCAGAGAGAAAAATATATACTTGAAACATGTCCTTCAAATAAACAAAATCCCTTGTGCATTCTCTCACAAAAGAAGATTTCTTCTGCCTCAGGATGCCTGCTCCCATTTAGAAGTAGATGAGGCTTGGCATATGAGAAATTAAAACAATGAAGACATCACCCCTACTGGCATAGAGTCTCAGAGACACTGAACAAAAAAACTGTATGGTTCTTATAGTCTATCTCTCTGTCTCTCTCTCTCTCCATCAAAAAGGAAAATGAAACTTCTTATTAAGAAAAATTTCTTAACAAGCGGTCATTTTATGTCAGATGGCAAATATTTCCTCAAAGGATTTAAAGACATTAAATTTTGCTTTCCTCCCCACAGCATGGGGAGGGGAGGGGGTGCTATGGCTGTGTGTTTCTCTCTCCCTTTATTTCCTCACTTCCTTCTTCTCTTTTTGCAATTTGGCTGCCATGAGCTGACTAGTATTGCCTTTTACCCTACTTTATCATTCCACTCAAGGGCTAAGAAAGTAGAATCAACCAACTTTAGGCTTCAAGACTATCTATCACAGCAAATAAACCTTTTCTGTTTTTTTAAGTTTATTTATCTCAGGTGTTTCTTACATACAATGAAACTGACTAGCATAAAAAATTATAAGTCGACAACTTTGAACAATTACATCACTTTTTAGCCCATAAGGAAGAAATTTTGGTATATTTTTACAGCCAAGGTAAAATTCTAATAAATAAAGTAAGTTTGAAAAGATTTAAATATATACATCTCCCCTAAATTTTTTTAATTAATTTGTTTGTTCGATTTATATCTTGGTCATAAGCTCCTCCCTCTTCTCCACTCAGTCCCACCCTCCCCTTCACTACTCCCTCCCCTAATTCCTCAGAATAGGGGAGCCCCCCTAACCACACACACCAACTCATCTATTTGCAAGAGGACTGTGTTACTCTTCTTGCCCTGTGGCCTGGTAGGGCACTTCCATCACAGGAAAGTGATCAAAAAGCAGGCAACACAGTCTGCGTCAGAGATATCTGCCCTCCCCTTACTAGTGGCCCCATATGAAGCTTGAGCTGCCTGTAGGCTACATATATATAGAGGACCTAGGTCTTGTCCATGCATTGTCTTTGGCTGGGCCCTGGTTAGTTGGCTCTTTTGGTCTTCTTGTGGAGCTTCTGTAACCTCTAGGTCCATTTATTCCTCCCCCTGTCATTTCTATTAGACTCCCTGTGATTTACCCAATGCTTGGCTGTGAGCCTCATTGTCTGCTTTGAACTTTGTTCAGTGGAGCCTCTCAGAGGACAACTCTGATAACATAGCAGACAGAGTACCTTTCATAGTGATAGGGGTTGGCTTTTTTCTGTAGGGCGGGTCTTAGGCTTGGACCCAGAATTGGATGGACCTTCCCTCAGTCTCTGCTCTATCTGTTCTATCTTTGTCCCTTGAGGTCTTTTAGGTAAATTTTGGATCAAGGTTTTTGTGGGTGGGTTAGTGTTCTTCTCTGTCCACTAGGAGTCTTGTTAGAGAGTGTCCTCTTCAGTTTTGATGGCTCCTGCTATTCGTAGCAGGAGTGGTATGGCTGGGTCTTGAGGTAGAGGTATTCCCATGCCTGGGCATATACCAGAAAGATGCTCAACCATACAACAAGGACATTTGATCAACTATGTTCATTGCAGCTTTATTCATGATAGCCAGAATCTGGAAACAGTGTAGCGTTCCCACAACCAGAGAATGGATACAGAAACTGTGGTACATTTACACTCAGCTATAAAAACAAGGAAATCGTGAAACTTGCAGGAAAATGGATGGGACTAGAAAAGATATTCCTGAATGAGGTAGCCAAGAAGCAGAAAGACACACATGGTATATATTTTTTATGAGTGATTAGACATATAATATAGGATAAACACACTAAATTCTACAGAGCTAAAGAAGCTAAACACCAAGGAGGATTCTAAGAAGGATGCTTAATTCGCATTCATAAGGGAGAACAGGATGGACACTGGAAGTGGTGGAAGAAAGGGAACAGGATGGGAGCCTACTACAGATGTCCTTTGAAAGTCTTCACCCAGCAAGGGATTGAAGCAAATGCAAAGACTAACATCCAAACTCTGGGCAGAGTGCATGGAGTCTTATGGAAGAAGAGAGATAGAAGGATCCAGAGAGGACAGGAACTCCTCAAGGAGACCAACAAAGCTAAAAATTCTGGGCGTAGGGGACCCTGAAGAGACTGATGCATTATCCAAGGACACTGAATGAAGAAGTTCTATATTATCTGCTCAGATGTAGCCCATAGGCAGCTCAGTCTCCATGTTGGTCCCCCAGTAAGGGAAGCAGGGGCAGTCCCTGACACGAATTCAGTTACCTGCTCTTTGTTCACTTCCCCATGGCATGGTGGCCTTACCAGGCCACAGAAGAGGATCCAGGAAGTCCTGATAAGACTGGATAGGTTAAGGTCAGACAGTAGGGGAGAGGACTCCCCCTTTTTAGTGGACTAGGGGTGGTGGCTAAGAGAAAGAGGGAGGGAGGGTAGGTAGGACAAAGAGGAGATGAGGGAGGGGGTACTTTGGGATACAAAGTAAGTAAGTTGTAAAAAAATTTTAAAAAGAAAATTAGCTAATGAATTCATTGAATGCATAAGCTAAATTTAAAGGGCTTTTTTAAAGCTAATCGATATTGGAAAGTATGTTGCTAGTAAGAAGACAAGACTATGAACAAAACTATAATACTTTGCATTATACAGGATAAACTGATCACTGTCTCAGTCCAACTTCTAAAACATTTCCAACAGAGTCAAACTTATTCTTTTCTGCCCTGGGCTTGTATACATTTCTAATAAGAATATTTGTGAAACTAATTATAAGTATTCTATGATATTTTTATGTGCCAAATAGTAAATAACATGCCTAGATGTAATAGAAATCTACACAGACCAGGTGAATTGCCTCAAATCACCAATTCTTCTAATAAAACTCCAGCATATACTCTCAAGTCTTAATGGTCTATGCTTTTTTCATATCGATTATAGATCAACCTAATGTAAACATTACTTTATCTTCTAAATTTTCTGTTATGCTTTAAATTTACTTCTAAGTATTTTCTACATATTCTACAACTTTCAAATAGTAAAAGCTGTTGATTTTTTCTTTTTGTATTAAAACACAAAACACAGCAATTGCTTTCCCCGGTTCCCACTGTAAGTGAAGAATTTAGCTCTGTTTGATGAGGTTACATGGTGACCTCGTTAAATGACACAAAGCACAGATTTTCAATAACGACAGTAGTGCCATTTGTTTCATGAGGTATGATATTCATAAACACTAATGTCAAAAATACATTAAATATAAAAAGCAAATTGAAAAGTATATAAATGAGTCTAAGTCACATTCCTGAGTGAAGGAAAATATGTAGTTATACCTTATTTGGAATGACATTTGAAAGCCAATCCTCCATTTTAGTTCTGAAATATGCTCTACATGCAGAAGTTATGTTGCTTTGAAAAGGAAAAGAGAGAGCTGTCAGATCAAGAGAATCGAATTTGCTACCTTTGTTTAGAGAATATATTTATTTTTTTATTTTTTATTCTTTATTAATTACATTTTATTCACTTTGTATCCCCCCTGTGGTTCCCTCTCTCCTCTCATCCCAATATCTCCCTTCCTCCACTCTCCGCATGCATGCCCCTCCCCAAGTCCACTAATAGGGGAGGTCTTCTTTTCCTTCCTTCTGATCCTAGTCAATTAGGTCTCATCAGGAGTGGCTGCAGTGTCTTTTTCTGTGGCCTGGTAATGCTGCTTCCCCTTCAGGGGGAGGTAATTAGAGAGCAGGCCAATCAGTTCATGTCAGAGACAGTCCCTGTTCTTATTTCAATGGAATAGGAACCCACTTGGATACTGAACTGCCATGGGCTACATCTGTGCAGGGGTCTTAGGTTATCTCCATGCATAGTCCTTGGTTGGAGTATCAGTCTCAGGAAAGACCCCTGTGCTCAGATTTTTTGGTTCTGTTGCTCTCCTTGTGGAGTTCCTGTCCTCTC
This sequence comes from Meriones unguiculatus, assembly GCF_030254825.1. NCBI lineage: Eukaryota > Metazoa > Chordata > Mammalia > Rodentia > Muridae > Meriones > Meriones unguiculatus. Next base: position 114,967,133 of record NC_083354.1, read on the forward strand.
CAGATCTTACTGTTTCCCACTTCTTTCCTAAGATTCCCTGCACTCTGCCCAAAGGTTGCCCATAAGTCTCAGCATCTGCTTTGATAATCTGCAGGGCAGAGCCTTTCAGAGGTCCTCTGGTCAGGCTCCTGACTTGTTTCCTCTTTTCTCCTTCTTCTGATGCCCATCCTCTTTGCCTTTCTGGATAGGAATTGATCATTTTAACAAGAGTCCTCCCTCTTGATTAGTTTCTTTAGGTGTACAGATTTTAGTGGGTTTGTCCTATATTATATGTCTATATGAGTGAGTATATACCGTGTGCATCTTTTTGCTTCTGGGACAGCTCACTCGGGATAATCTTTTCCAGATCCTAACATTTACCTGCAAATTTCATGATTTCTTTGTTTTTTTATTGCTGAGTAATATTCCATTGTGTAGCTATACCACAATTTGTGCATCCATTCCTCCACCGAGGGGCATCTGGGCTGTTTCCAGCTTCTGGCTATTACAAATAAGGCTGCTACAAACATAGTTGAATGTCTTTAATTTTTTTGAAACAACTATATACACAGTTCAAGGCTCTAGATTTCTGAAATGTGGCACTCACATATGCAGTTAGCTTTGAAGAACTTGGTTATTTGAATTATGTGAAATGATTTCATCTTCTTAGAAAACTGATGATTTAGTTATACATATACTCCAATTTTAAAGATGAAAATATGAGACAAGGAAAACTTGCAGAGGCTGCAGAGCGTCTGTGAATCTCTGAGGTCTCACATTGGAGCTCTTTGCCTACTTTCCTAGGGTGCTATGTCATATTCTCCTTTTGCTGTGTAACTTGTGCAAAATTAAAGCAAGACATCATTGGGAATGGCGAGTTCTACGTGGTGGCCATATGCCTCATCTCATACTCAAAAATATCAAAGGTCTAATCTTTACAGCTGGTAAATATGTAACTTACAGGACAAGAGAAAGCATAGACAAAATTCAGGAAGAAAAAAGCTAATACAAAAAGACCTATTTAATTGCAAGATTCTTATGTAAATTTGGGGTCTCTAAACATGAAAGTATGGGGTCTCTAAACAGAAGTATGGGGTAGGGTCTATGATTTGTGGATTGGGGGTAGAGTTAAAAAGGTAAAGGAATAAATGATTCTTTGAAGCTTCTGGAAATGGGTGCTGTCTTGTGCAGTCTGACATAGCCACTACAGATTTCTGACCTCTAGATAATAAGGCATCTAGATAATAAGACCTCTACATAATAATAAGATAAGATAATAAATCTACATTGTTTCAAGGACCTATTTCTGGAAATTAGTTATAATAGCCACAATGGCTAAAAGGGTAAAGCTGTTAATCATACATTCACGTCAAATTTTTCATTCTTCAGTTGCAAAGCATATGTCTTTGGGAAAGTTAATAAGACTTAACAATATAATGGCAAAGAAAGAATGAATTTTCCATTCTATATGGAAAAGATAGATCTCAGCTACTCCGTTCATTTTTTTTTAATCATAAAGAACTACTAAAACAAAGAAACCCATGTGTTAAATTTCTGCCTTACAAAATGACAACAGAAACACCATAAAAACTTTTTTCTGCAAGTAATATCAACAAATCTGAAGAAATTCTATGAATACTAAGTTCAAACAATGCCCATAAAATCCCAAAGGTTAATAAGAAGATACAACATCCACTTGGAGATATTTTTTGATACATATCTCATTTTGAGGTGTGAAAACTGCAGCTTCAGTGATGAACAGCAGCATAACAACATCTTGAATAAATTAGAGGAACCCAGAAAAGAATATCAATCCTTGACTGAACTTTCTCTAAGAGAAAGAATCCAAAACATGGCCCTAAAAGATAGTAGTCAGTATCTTTCTCTTTGCTGCATTTAGCATCTTTGTTAAAATGACTCAATGCACCTTGGTTAGTGAATTGCCACAGACCGTGTGTCTGAAGTAATAATAAGTGTAAAGAGGAGGTACTGGGCTGATGGGCTGTAGCCAGCAAAACTGCATGAGTGACATCTCTGCTTGCAGGGAAATTCATTCTGACCCTGGGGTTGTAACACAGTTCCATCCTTTATCCTAAGTAGTGCTTTGGGGTACATTGCCCAGATCTGTAGCCAAAGAGACTGGGAAATCCTTGTCCTGCCCCAGAATCTACAAAGAGATATCATCTATCTCATTTGACCTATGCTCATGTACCTTGGAAGGACTTCTAGACATATGGTTTCTGTGGTTGTCTACTTTACAGTTTGTAGATAGTTTAGATGTATCTCCTTAATGGTCTTTTAGAGAGGTATGCCAACTATTTTTATGTCAATGTCACATAAGTTATAGTCATTTTGGAAGAGGAAACCTCAATTGAGAAAATCCCCTCCCCCAAAATTAGTCTGTGGCAAGTCTGTTATACATTTTTTCATTGATTGATATAGGAGGGCCCACAAACTCTGGGTGCTACCACTTTTGGGTGGTTCTGGGTGCTATCAAAAGGCAGGCTGAGCAAGCCCAGGAGAGCAAGCCAGTAGTCCTGATTTTGTTTTTGTCTTAAGTTCCTGCACTGACTTTCTGGATGCTGGGCCCCCTCCTCCCCAAATTGCTTTTGCTCATGGTGTTTTAGCCTAGCAACAGAAACAATAACAAAGATTAGATAGCCAGTATGTTAAGAAGAGAGCTAATCATTTCAGAGATTTACACTCAATGGTAGGTGTTTAGAATGTTGAAGGAATTGCATAAATTCTCCCAAAGTCAAGTTCTTAGTTATGCCTTGGCCTGGATGAGTTGTAACAAAGCCAGAATCTCCCTCTGACTTCCTGTCTGAGAAGGGAATGTTCATGCCACTGAATCATATACCATTGCTGTTTGCTGTGATGTAATCCAGGCAAAAGGTCCTTCACTGGAGATGAGCCAAAGCCAGAGACATCATCTCACTGAATGTGCAAAATGATAGGCTAAATAGACCACTTTATAAGCTTATTATCCCTCTATTGTTTCATTATGGCAACCAAAATGTGAATAATATTTGGCTTTCCAAGTAGCAAATAGGCAAACAAATTAGCAAGCCTGAGAGGTAAGTACTTAGATGACACATAGGTACAAATGAAAGTACCTATGCTGGTTAAAGCTGCATCTAAAGTGGGGAGATAGCTACCCAGATCAAGACTTACTAAGAAAAAAATGCGTAATAACTGTTTCAAGCCTTAACCATGCCTACTTCTCCTTTGGTCATAGAAAACATAAGCGATATGTTTGCTCACAGTGATATGTAACTGAATTCTGTGACACAGGAGCTTCAGGCTTTCCATGATTCTGTAGACACTATCTCAAGCACTATGACTAAATAGTCTTCATGTTTATGAAATAGCGCTAAAAAAAATTCTCTGCAGTCACCCTGGTTGTTCACAATTTCAGTGATCCTAAATGTAGAAAACATATGTAATTCATGCAGGCCGACTTTGGTAAATGCCTACCAACTGAAGCATCACAGAACTTAGGGATTTTCTAACCCTGGCCCTAACTCTAACCCTAACCTGTGAAAACAGAAAATCTATGAAATTTCATGAGGGATTGAACAAAATAGATATACTAAATTAAATAAATTAAATCACAAAAATAGAATTTTAAAAACGGATGAATTAATTAATCAAAAACTGTAAATATTTCTCTGGTGTGTATATGTGATTTTTGCATGTGTGTAGGTCTATCCATGCCTGTTGTTATTCAGAGGCCAGAGGAGCAAGTCGGGTTGCCTCCTGTATCACTCTTTATTTGGCTTTTTTGAGACAAGGTCTTTCACTGACCCGGAGCTCAACATTTTTCAGTCAGTCTGATGGCCTGTGACCTCCTGACAACACCTCTTGGTTCCCAGCGCTGGCATTGCTGCTGTACGTGACCATGCCTGCCTTTTTTTTATATGAGTGCTAGAAAAATCTAAGCTTGAGTTTCATACTTAGAAGACAAGTACTCTTATCCAATGAGCCATATCCGCAGCCCAAAGTTATATTTTTTGGTTTTTGGAGTGGGTATACATGCATGTGTATGTGAGTGTGTGCATGGTTGCATGCCTGTGTGCGTGTGTGTCTATGTATTGATGTGTCTCTGTGTCTTCCCATGCTATAGATGTCACAGAGCAACTTTTGATGTCAGCTTTCTTTCCACCATATGGATTCTGGGGATTGAACTCAGGCTGTCAGGCTTGGTAGCAAACACTTTTACCCACTGAACCAACTTCCTGGTCCTCTACTAAAAATTTTTAAGGTATTTATTTTATACAAAGAGAAATTAGGCAGGCATGTTAGTGAATAGCACGATCATATTTTCTAAACATTTTGATGATGTTTACAAATGTTTGTCAGCCCCGTTCATGTGGTTATACACTGTGGTTTCTATTCTAAGCATTCATCTTTTTAAAAATTTATGCTCATAATTTGAATTTATTTTCTTGAAGTAGTATATGTCATTTATGTACATTTACACTATCATAAAAGGAAGGGGTACTATGGAAGATAAGGTGTGGAAGAATTAGAGTAACTGAAGTAATTTGATTTTTAAAAAAGACAATGTCACAAGGTAATTAAAAACACAAGACATAAAAAAGAGATTGATCTAAAGAAAGAGGCAACAAATAAATTCATTCTTTCTCTCCCTCTGCTTTCTTTTTTTCTTCTCTATATTTTCATTTTAGTAGAGAAAAATGGTCTTTGAAATACATAAAAAGAATCTATTACTACCTAATGAGACCTATACTTAGAGTCAATTTACTTTCAGGACAGTTAACCTCCCCCTCTTTGATCCACTGCATGATGCTGTCCATTAATGGAACTGTCACAAGACAGGACCACAGCCACCTACTGCTCCTTTCTTGGTTTTCTAAAGAAAGATTATTGAAGATTGTAGCTAATTTATGGCGGCCCATGTCTTTCTTGCTACAAGTACTGACACTAATGGCTCTCAACTCTACTTGGCTGAGAAATAAATGGGTTCTATAGATTAGCAATAAACAGGGCTTCTGCCAGAGAAGTCTGTTTCAGCAGACCACCTACAGCTCCTGGGGAAAATAAAGCAGCTGACAGGGAGATGGTGGCTGAAGCAGTCAATCAGGTATAATTTGGGATCAAGTTGGAAAGGTACAGTTTCTCTTTCTATATACGAACAAGAAACACTATGTTGGCAGTAAGGCTGCACACTGTGTGTGAGAGTCTATGCTGTGAACCTCAAAGGCGCTCTAGTCTCTCTATCCTCAGTGCAGTCTAAGGCACCCAGGAAGAGTTGCCTCAAAACTCTAGATATATGGAAATTTGAGATATATGGAAACATTAAGAAGCTGACCACGGAGGAAGATGGCCTTTGGCCTAGCACTTGGGAAGTGGATGTAGAAAGATCAGGAGCTCAAGGTCATCCTCAGCTTTAGAATCAGGTCAAGGACAACCCTGATGTATGAGACCTGTCACAAGCATAAAATCAAACAGAGTAAGTAGTTGGTGAGTGCTTGGAAAGCCATTTACAGATTAGTCAATACATTTCAATGTTAATGTAGCTGTAAAAGTTCCACTAAGCTTACCTTTCCCACAACAGTCCATGATAAGAGGATTTTATATTTTCTTTTATTTTAGGATGGAAAAACAAGGATTTGATAATATTCTTCCTTTTTAATATTTATTTATTTTTAGCAAGGTACCTGGCAACCTCTTGATGTAGCTTATTCTGAAATATTTGAAAGAATGTTTCTGGTCTAGTTATCCAGGTCACTCTTTGCATATCTCTCAGAACCAACCAACTTCAGGCTGAACATTCCATCCTGTTGGGATAGTGTTTTTGTTCACTGTGTAAAGGTTGTATTTGTATTATTCAAATGTTGATTTCTGTACCAACAGAGAGCTGAGTACTCTCTGCACTTTGGTATTGTTATTTTTATGAAGCATTGCCTGTCTCACTGTTTCATAAACACACCTCCCTCACTTTCTGATTGGGTTAATAAAGAGCTGGTGACTTAGAGAGGAGAGGAAAGGCATGATGTCCAGAAGGTGATAGAAATTGTGGGAAGAATTGATTTGTGGGATTCACCAGCCAGACAAACTGAGGCAGAGTGAGAGGTGACAGGTCATGTGGCAAATGTGAACTAGAATAAACTGGTTTATTAAGTTATGTGAGCTAGCTGGGGAATACCCTAGGCAAAGGACTAAGCAATAATAAAGAGTAGTAAGTTACCATGTCAGTATTGGGAGCTGGTGGGTTGAGAAAGTCCCATTGTATAGCTCACATGTGAAATAGAAAAACAGTGGAATTAAATGTAAAAGAATTATTGTTTGGGCTGGTCTGGGGTATGGTATATGCTCAGAGATTATATACAAGGGACTCTGCTGATGCCTTCATGGTGATTATTACAGAGGACTATACTGCTGTCCTCATGGTGATTACACATAGTACCACAATCCTGTCCTCACGGTGATTATCTACAGGAACTGAAGTATTAGCTCTCTGATGCCTGTCCTCCTCAAGATTATCTATTTGGAACTGTTTGCTGTCCTCATGGTGATCATCCATACACATTCTTTACATGAGGATTGTCTCCTGGGGACTGTTCTTATTCAGTAAGACCTCATAAAATATATAAACTTGTCTGATAAAAAAAAATCAGACACTTAATTCCATTCTCAGAATTAGGTTTTACATCAACTCCAATCTTTGTATTTATTTTTTAAATCTCAACAATTTCATTTTTATATCTGCTATGTAAATTTTTTAACCTATTTTGATGTGTTAAGTGAATTGTTTATGTAATTCCAATAGGAATAAAAGTAATAGAAGAAATTGAATAAGATTAATTCAAAAGCACAATAAAACCAAAACTGTATGACCCCATTTTGTGAATCCTTCTGCCTCTAACAAGTGTTCATGAAGAACCAGATGTGATCAGAAGAATATGGATGTTTAATGAGACATACATTTTCCTCACATTTTCATAAGTGAGGTGATGCATATAGACCCATATGATTATATTTTGATTCATGTAAGTAAAACATGACATAAGATCACTGAGAAAAAGTTAGCATCAGATCTATAGGAGGAAAAGAAGCAGGCAAAAGGGGAAATAGGGTAGGGAGCATTGTTCCATAGATAAATGGAACAGCCTGTGCAAAGCAACACTGGCTAGGTGGAAATCTGCTTTATGGAAACCAGGTAAAGTTACAGGGGAGGAATCTGGAGGCTGAAGTGACAAAAAAAAATGTAATAAAGAAAAAGGAAAGACAGGAAAAAAAGTAAAACCAAAATTTCATACTTTGTTTTGAACCAGAATCTAAAGAGACTCTAAGCCACATTTTTCTTAACTTTATAAGGAATGGCATTACTACTAAGCTTTATTCAGCACAAATGCAAACATTGATTTATTGAAAGGCTTGTATGAGTATGTCTGGCAGTTATTCAAAATAGATTGCAAAAAAGAAAGAGACAAAAACAAAACGAATAAAACAGACAGCTACATGAATTAGATAAATATTTGAATGTTCATATAATCAATATTGCTCACAATATCAAAGACACTTGATATAGAAGTGTACCTTGAATTATACATAAATTTGAAAACAAAAACATTGAGAAAAACAAGCCGAGTTTAAAGGAGAATATACAATACAGCTCTTTTATGTAAATTTCCTAGAATAGCCAACACTAACACACAGTGATGGAAAACCCATCTGAGGTCCCTTGGAGTGCTTGGTGGGAAGGGTGGCTGAAAATAGCATAAGTTTCTGAAATATGAAAACGTGGTTTATTTTAGTAATTACCACACAGGCATGATACTGTGTAAGGCATTGTCCTAGATAGCATTAGTTGTCAACTGGACATGAGCTTTAGTTATCTGACGAGTATCAATCGATGCGGGGCCCCAAACCATGTGACCTTTTGGCCACATCAACAGCATATTATTTTGTTGTTTATTGATGTGGGAGAGCTCATCCCATTTTCCATATCGCTGTCCACAAGTATGTGGATCTGGACCATACAAGAAAGGTGCTGCCATTGAAACCCAGAACCTCAGCTCATTAGTCTCCACAGAGGTCTCTGAAAGCAAGTAGTCTCAGGCTATAAAGATTCTGGAGAAGGCAACTGCAGTTTCTAGTCATCGTACACGCTGGTCACTCATCCTTAAATACTCATGCTAGGCCTCCAAGGAAATCTTTGCTGCTCCTACCACATATGCATAATGGTTTTTCCAAATATGCATGTTATCAAAGACCAAATCCTTGACAAGGCCATACTCATGTCAACAATGCCCATTCACTCTCGGCTTCATGCCCTCCAGGCTTCCTGCACTCCTTCTAGGGAGGGGATGGGAGAACAGGATACAATAAGGAATATGGGGGATAATTGAGACTAAAGGCCTTGTGAAAATCTCTATCAAAACCTACTACTGTCTCTCTTCATACACCTGATCTCACCCATATGAATATGAATGGCCCCCATCGATTTGATGCCTGGCCCACAGGGAGTAACACGATTAGGAGGTGTGGCCTTGTTGAAGGAAGTGTGTCACTTTGGGGGTAGGGTTTGTGATCTTATATACTCAACCTACACTCAGTGTGGAACAGTCTCCTGCTGCTGCCTGTGGGTCAAGCATCACATCTGACTGCATGCAGCCATGTTTCTTGTCATGATGACAAAGAACTAAACCTCGGGAACTGTAAGCCATCCCCAGCAAAATGTTTCTCCTTATAATAATTGCTATGGTCATAGTGTCCTTTCACAGCAATAAAACACTAACTCTGATATCTCCCCTCCCATAGTCCTCATTAAAAATCTATTCTATCCCCCCCTTCCCAGGATATGTGGACATATCCCTGCTTGAGCCTTTCTTGTTACTTAACCCCTCTGAATCTATGGATTATAGCATAATTGTTCTTTATTTTATAGCTATTACCAACTTGTGAGTATATGCTATGTTTGTCTTTCTAGGTCTTGATTACCATTATTAGGATGAGTTGTTCTAGTTTCACCCATATGCCTGCAAATATCATGATGTCATTTTTTTTAAACAGCTAAGCAATGCTCTGTTGTGTAAATGTACCACATTTTGTTTATCCATTCTCTGTTTGAGGGACATGAAGGTTGTTTCAGTTTCTGGCTTTTATGAATAGAGCTGCTTTAAGCACAATTGAGCAAGTGTCCCTGTGGTAGGATGTAGTATTTTTTGGATCTATGTCTATAAATAATATAGCTGGGTCTTTAGGTCAATCAATTTCCAATTTTCTGAGGAAATTCCATGTTTATTTCCATAGTGAATATACAAGTGAGCAATCCAACCAGCAATGAAAGAATGCTCCCTTACCTCAAAATTCTCACCAGCATGAGCTGTCACTTGTGTTTTTTATCTTAGCCATTCTGACAGGTATAATATTGGGAAATACAACTAGAATGAGGGAGAATGATTTCATGATTTCAGGGGCAATGTGAAAACCTAGCATAACGGAACTCCCCTGAAAACTATGGGGGTGACCCTGGTGAAGACTCCTAGTAATGGGGGATAGAGAGCCTGAATCTGCCATCTTCTGAACCCAGCCACATTTTCTAGTGGTGAAATTGGGACATCAACACCCCCTCCCAAAACCTTCTACCTATAGTTTGTCCTCCCTGCAAGATAAACTGAGTGAGGATGTCACAGAACATGCAGGAGTGGCCAACTAATGACCAGTCTAACTTGAGACCCATACCACCAGTGGGAACATATGCCTGATACTACCTGGATGGCCAGGAACTAGGGGCTGAATAGCCCAGAAACTTAGGCTAAAACCAAGCACATCTGGGAAAAAACAAGTCAATGACATGATTCCTAATGATATTCAGCTATACACATAGAGCAGAGCCTAGCATAATCCTCATCAGAGAGGCTTTCTTCAGTAACTGTTGTGAGCAGACACAGAAACCCACAGCCTAATATTACACAGAGCTCAGGAAATCCCAAGGAAGAGGGGGAGAAAAGATTGTAGAAGCCAGAGGGGTCAAGGACACCATAAAAACACTGCCCACAGAATCAATTAAGCAAGGCTCATAGGGTCTCACAGAGAGTGAGGTGACAGTCAGGGACCCTGTACTGACTGACCTGGGTCCTCTACATATATGTTCTGGTTGTGTATTTGATGTTCTTATGGTATTCCTAACAGTGGCAATGGAGGTCATCTTTAAGACACTGCTGCTGCTTTGGGGACCTTTTTCCTCCTACTGGTTGCTTAATATGAGGGTGTGTGCCTAGTCTTGCTATAACTTCTTATGCCAAATTTGTGTGATATCCTTGGGAGGCCTGCTCTTTTCTGAAGGGAAATGGAGGAGGAGTATGTCAGTGGGAGAGTGAAGTTGAGGGAGGAAACTGGGAGGAGAAGAGAGAGGGCAAACTGCAGTTACTATGTAATATACAAGAGAAGAAATACATAAATAAACAATATCCTACTACTGTAGAAACTTTTCACAATATAAACGTATATAAAAGGAATTTAAATAGAATTGACATATAACGGAGAAGACAATGATCCAAGTAGGCCTCCATGTTACCAAATAAAACCCTCAGTACCATGAAAGGGTTATGACTTTTTGAGTTATTAGCCAAAAGGGTCCTATTTGCCACTCCAGAAACATTGTTGCCAATGTTATCGGTTATTCTTTATAACCTGATGATAACACCCTATTGTTAAATATACCACATATTTATGACATAGAACAAGGAAAAATGAAGATGGTGCTTAACTGGAAACCTTATAACTATTGATTAGAGTTCATAGTGCTAAAAGATAGTATGCATGTCACCTAAGGAGAAGAGTAATACCCAGTCTTAAGCAGAGGACATGAGAGACAGGGCTACAACTGGGATACAAAGTGAATAAATGAAGAAGAAGAAGAAGAAGAAGAAGAAGAAGAAGAAGAAGAAGAAGAAGAAGAAGAAGAAGAAGAACAAGAACAAGAACAAGAACAAGAAGAACAAGAAGAAGAAGAACAAGAACAAGAAGAAGAAGAACAAGAAGAAGAACAAGAACAAAAACAAGAACAAGAACAAGAACAAGAATTGCCTTAACCAAAAAAAAAAAAAAAAAAAAAAAAAAAATAAGGCTGTTGTCAATTGAGAAATGCCAGGAGAGGAAATCTCCAAAACAGAGACTCTAGGTATGTGAATTACTATCCAGGCAGGCCTCATGCCCAGGAGTAGTTGGCCAATAAAAATCAGACTGCATGTTTTTTTTTTAAATTTAATTTAATTTTTTTATTATTAGTTACAATTTATGAACTCTGTATTCCAGCTGTATCCCGCTCCCTTATTCCCTCCCAATCCCACCCTTTCTTCCTCATCTCCTCCCTGACCCATTCCAAGTCCACTGATTGGGGAGGACCTCCTCCCCTTTCATCTGACCCTGTTTTATCAGGTATCTTCAGGACTGGCTGCAAAGTCCTCCTCTGTGTCCTAGCAGGACTGCTCCTCCCTTGAGGGGTGGGGAGGTCAAAGAGCCTACCATTGAGTTCCTGTCATAAATAGTCCCTGTTCCCCTTACTATGGGAAACCAATTGGTTACTGAGCTACCACAGGCTACATCCGAGCAAAGGTTCTAGGTTATATCCATACATGGTCCTTGGTTGAATGTCAGTCTCAGAAAAGACCCCTGTGACCAGATATATTTGGTCCTTCTGGAGCTCCTATCCTTTCCACGTAATACTAACTCCCCATCTGCCGAAGGTTAGGTTATGAGTCTCAGTATCTGCTTTGAAACACTGCTAGGTAGAGTCTTTCAGATGCCTTCTGTGGTAGACTCCTGTCATAGGTCCAATGCACATCTCATTTGTCTTTCTAAGTGAGGATTGATCCTCTTGCCCCATGTCTGCTCTCTTGATTATCTTTTTTAGGTGTATAAATTTCATTATGTTTATCATATCTTATAGATCTATATAAGTGAGTATATACTGTGTTTGTCTTTCTCCTTCTGGGATATTTCACTCAGAATGATCTTTTCTAGATCCTACCATTTGCCTGCAAATTTCATGATTTCCTCATTTTTGATTGCTGAGTAGTATTCCATTGTGTAAAAATACCATTCCTCCGTTGATGGACATCTGGGTTGTTTCCAGGTTCTGGCTATTACGAATAAAGCTGCTACAAACATGGTTGAGCAAATGTCCTTGTGTACTTGAGCAAATTTTGGGTATATACCTAGCAGTGGTATAGCTGGGTCTTGAGGAAGCACTATTTCTAATTGTCTGAGAAAGCACCAGATTGACTTCCAAAGTGGTTATACCAGTTTCCATTCCCACCAAAAATAGAGGAGGGTTCCCCTTTCTCCACAACCTCTCCAGCATGTGTTGTCACTTGAGCTTTTCATCTTGGCCATTCTGATAGGTATAATGTGAAAGCTCAGGTTGTTTTGATTTGCATTTCCCTAATGGCTAATGAGGTTGAACATTTCTTTAAGTGTTCTTCTGCCATTTGATATTCCTCTATCGAGAATTCTGCTTAGCTCTGTTCCCCATTTTTTAATTGGATTACTTGGTTTGTTGCTTTTCAGCTTCATTAGTTCTTTATATATATTGGATATTAGCCCTCTGTCAGAAAAAGGGTCGGTGATGATTCTTTCCCAATCTGTAGGCAGTCGTTTTGTTTTGATGATGGTGTCCTTTGCTTTACAGAAGCTTTTCAGTTTCATGAGGTCCCATTTGTTGATTGTTGCTCTTAGAGCCTGTGCTATTGGTGTTCTGTTCAGGAAGTTGTCTCCTGTGCCAATGAGTTCTAGGCTGTTCCCCACTTTTTTTTCTAACCGATTTAGAGTATCTGGTTTTATGTTGAGGTCTTTGATCCATTTGGACTTTAGTTTTGTGCAGAGTGATAAATATGGATCTATTTTCATATTTCTGCATGTAGACATCCAGTTGGACCAGCACCATTTGTTGAAGATGCTGTCTTTTTCCATTGAATGGTTTTGGCTTCTTTGTCAAAAATCAAGTATTTATAGGTGTGTGGGTTTTTTTCTGGGTCTTCTATTTGGTTCCATTGATCCTCCTTACTGTTTCTATGTCAATACCATGCAGTTTTTATTACTATTGCTCTGTACTACAGCTTGAGATTGAGGATGGAGATACCTCCAGATGATCTGTTGTTGTACAGGATTGTTTTGGAGATTCTGGGTATTTTTGTTTCTCCGTATGATGCTGAGAATCTTTTTTTCAAGGTCTGTAAAGAATTGTGTTGGTAAGTTGATGGGAATTGCATTGAATCTGTAGATTGCTTTTGGCAGGATGGCCATTTTCACTATGTTAATCCTACCAATCCATGAGCACGGGAGATCTTTCCATCTTCTGATATCTTCTTCAATTTCTTTCTTCAGAGACTTGAAATTTTTCTCAAATAGGTCTTTGGTTAACTTGCTTGGTTAGTGTCACCCCAAGATACTTTATGTTATTAGAGGCTATGGTGAATGGTGTTGTTTCTCTTATTTCTTTCTCGGCCCTTTTGTCTTTGGTATACAGGAGGGCTTCTGATTTTTTTTGAGTTGATTTTATATCCTGCCACTTTGCTGAAGGTGTTTATCAGCTGAAGGAGTTCGCTGGTTGAATTTTTGGGCTAGCTCATGTATACTATCATATCATCTGCAAATAGTGACACTTTGACCTCTTCCTTTCTGATTTGTATCCCCCTGATCTCCTTTAGTTGTCTTATTGCTCTGGCTAGGACTTCAAGTAGTATGTTGAAGAGATATGGAGATAGTGGGCAGTCTTGTCTTGTCTCTGATTTCAGTGGGATTGATTTAAGTTTCTCTCCATTGAGTTTGATGTTGGTTATAGGCTTGCTGTATATTGCCTTTACTATGTTCAGGTATGTGCCTTGTATCCCTGATCTCTCCAAAACTTTAAACATGAATGGGTGTTGGACTTTGTCATTGGATTGGAGTTCTTCTAGTATCTTCTGTAGGGTTGGTTTGCATAAATTCAGTTTTGTCATGGAATATTTTGTTTTCTCCATCTATGTTGATTGAAACCTTTGCAGGCTATAATAGTCTGGGTTGACATTTGTGGCCTCTTAGAGTGACATTTGTGGCCTCTTGCATGACACCTGCCCAGGCCCTTCTGGCTTTCATAGTTTCTGATGTGAAGTCCGGTGTGATTCTGATAGGTCTACCTTCATATGTTACTTGGCCTTTTTTCCCTTGCTGCTTTTAATAGCTTTTCTTTGTTCTGTAGATATAGTGTTTTGACTATGATGTGACATGATATGTTTCTTTTCTGGTCTAGTCTATTTGGTGTTCTGGAGGCCTCTTGTATATTTATGGACATCTCTTTCTATAAGTTGAGAAAATTTTCTTCTATGATTTTCTTGAAAATATTTTCTGAATCTTGGAGCCTGGAGTCTTCCTTTTCATCAATTCCTATATTCTTAGATTTCTTCTTTTCATGGCGTCCTTGATTTCTTGGATATTTTGTGTTTGGGATTTCTCTGATTTGACTTTTTCTTTGAGAGGAGTGTCAACTTCTGTGATTGTATCATCAGCTCCAAAGAGTCTCTCTTCCATCTCTTGTATTCTGTTGGTGATGCTTACCTTTGAGATTCCTGATCTTTTCTTTAAATTCTCCAGCTCAAGGGTTTTCTCAGTTTGTGTTTACTGATTCTAATTCTGTTTTCATGCCTTGCACCATTTCCTTCATCTGTTTGAATGTGGATTCCTGTCTCTCTACGATGGTCTCTATTTTTTTGTTGTTGTTGTTCATTTCCTCTCTATATGCCACTAATTTTATCTCTACTTGTGCCTCTATTTGTTTGGTTATGGTTGCCTGTGTTTCTTTAAGAATTTTGTCCATTTCCTCTTTCTTTACCTCCAATTGACTGGCCAAATCTTTGACAGATTTGTTCATTTCCTCTTTAACTGTCTGAATTTGAGTGGTTATTGCTCTGAGTGAGCTGTTTGTTTCCTCTTTATGAGCCTCAAATAATTGGATAAGCATAGCTTTAAAGTCATTTTTCCTATGCTTCTGATGAATTGGAGTATCCATCAATTTTGGGGGTTGCTAGTGAAGTCATGATGTCCTGATTTATGTTGGATGTGCTCTTTCGCCTACCCCTGGCCATTGGCTTATCTGAAACCTTCCCTGTTTGTTTTTGGATTCTGCAGTTCAGACTGGTATTGTCTCTCTCTGGCATCCGGAGAGTTCTTCAGGGAGCTGAGAGAGGTCCTGTGGCCTTAGCATGTGTGTTGGTGCACTAGCTGTACCTGTGGGAGAAAAGTACGCAGGTGCAAAAGGGGCAAATGCAGGCGCGCATGCTTGTGTGTGTGTGTGTGTGTGTGTGTGTGTGTGTGTGTAAGTGTGCATGGAGGTGTGTCTTCAGGGACAGAGTGATAGATACTGTTGAACCCTTGAGTTTGGGAGGGGTTCTGTACTGTATATGTAGCAGGCGCTAGTGATGGTTGCTGCACAATTTCTGGCATTAACTGCCTTAACTCCCCAATTGGACCCACAGAGCAGGGACTTCAATGTCCCAAGTGACCCTCTGTTTCCCAAAGTAGGTATGTGGGTAGGAGGCGTCCGATGCCTGGCTTCTGTTTTAGAAGGACTGTGGATCTGGGGCTCTGCAGATACTCAAGGCCACACTCACTCTCAAGCAGGTCACCTTGGCAGGGATCTGGGTATCTGGGCTCTCTGCTCTCTGGTTTGGCACTGCTTGTTCTTATGTAGGAGGACTGATGTGCTCAGTGCTGCTACCGCTGCCAGGTTAGGAAGTCCTGCTGCAGCTGGAGACTGGGATGCCAGTCGAGATGTCTTCTGGGAAGTCCTGGGGGCCCTTCACTGTGCTCTCCAAGCCTAGGAGGCCCAGCGCCTGGTGTGCTTAGCTTGTATGGCGGGTCTGCTTGGCTTTGGTAGGTATATAGCATATTATCTGTAGCTGAGGGTTTCGGCGGGCCATGCAGTCAGTGGCTGAGCAACCTGAGGGGCCAGTATGGTGGCTAGCAGACTTGGGACCCTGGGAGGATGGTGCTGTGTAGGTCTGGGACTCTGAGACTGTACTGCTGGCAGTTGCCGCTAAGGGGCTAGGAGCTCCACCTCAGCCGCTGCAGACCCCAGGCACTTAGGTCTGAGCTGAGAATTTCGGTGAGTCCACTGTACCGAGGAGGAGGGAGGTCTGAGAAAGGGAGGTGCCGAGAGATCAAAGGGTCATTTCTCTACTTCCCCAAACAAGACCTCGGGGTGACCCGAGACCAAAGTTCTCACCTCATGTGATGTTCCCTGTCGTTTAGAAAGCCTCACCTTTGTTTTCCTGGCTTCAGAGGTCCTTCCACTCACCAACTCAGGCGTTCAGCTCTTCCATAGCTCAGAAACTGATGCCATCTTGGCTCTGCCCCACCAAGTTTTTTATTGTTATTTATTTTTTGTTTTGTTTTTCTCTGTGCTTCTCCCCCCCACCCCCATGTGGATTTTCTTTTTCAAAAAGAAAAGCTTGAATTAGATAAGTAGGGAGAGGAGAGGATCTTGGATGTTGGTGAAGTAAGGGAAAGGAAAAGAATATGGTCAAAATTTGTTAAATGAAAATTTAAAAAAGAAAACAAAACTTGTAACATTCACATTAAGATCTTTTGAAAATAAAATGGATTAATTTGTAACCAAAAGGAAAAAACTTTAAACAAAACACAATATAAAATTGAAAATATATTCTCAATTTTCAAAAAATTGAGCTTATATTTTGTTTCATATAATCTTTTCAAAAGGCATTGTTGCAATTTTGTATTGCACATGGCAATAAGCAAATGAGTTATAATGTCTTCATTTTTCTAAGTATTAACTTCTAATAGCACGTTGCTATTCTGTTGAATTATTATCACTATAAAATGATATTATAAAGTACCAAACTATTCTCAAATTCATGGTTGTGGTGGAAAACAGATTCTCAGATATACGCATGTAAAAGGTACATGTTTATTATATATAATGTACTGATATATAATTAATATAATATATGATATAATATGTTTAAAATGCCAATATAAAATCTACACAAATGTTACATGTCACATTTTGATATGTTCAACTATTTTTCATTCTGTTTTTGCTAAATGAACTGAACTGAGAGCCAGAGAACTGAACCTTTGGGAATAACTCTCAAACAGATTTTTAATTGTTCTCTTGTCACTTTTTATTAGCTCAGTGATATGTGTCTTCCATATTGCAAGGCTACAGCTGACTGAATTAAATTTGATTGGTATGTTTCTGTATGTGTTCATAAATGTATGTAAGTCTTAAAATTGGAATTAAGATAATTAAAGCATAAAATATACAAGGCACTTTTCTCTGTTATATCTTTTTATTCCTTTATATATAAATTTAAAATGCCTAATTCAAAATTTTATGAAAACATAAATTGATATTGGATAAATATAAAAAATGCAACTTCACAGAAGAAAATTTTATCTAGTCAGTAGTATTAAAATAAAAATAGTTTTGAAATTAAGGTCTCTGGGGAATAAAACGCACATGTGCTCAACCACACTTCTAACCATCTATTGATAGATATAACTTACAGGTACATAGACATCTACTGTTCTGCCATTCGCCCAGGACTGATTTGGTCACACAGCTGGAAATTTTTCATTTATCTATTCTCTAAAACAATAGGAACAGGATGGAATAAGAGTGACCAGAAAGATTCTAAAATCAGCACTCAGAATTAAACAATATGACTAGGTATGCTTGGTCATAGGATATACTTGTAAAATTAAGTTTGGGGAAAATGTGGTTGTTAAGATCCCAATGCTATCTGTGCCATGAATCCCAGATGACAATGGTGAGCTCTGAGAGTTATCTTCAGTGAACCATGTATGCAAGATTGATCCGAGGAGAGATAGAGACCAAGCTTAATAAGAAAGTAATGATACAAGGGTAGCTGGGTGCTGTAGCACGCCTGTAATTCCAGCACTCAGGGGTGGAAGGGTGTGCAGAGAACTCTGTGAGTTCAAGGCCAGCCTGTTCTACAAAGTGAGTCTGGAATACCCAAGACTACTCAGAAAAACTCTATCTCAAGAAAACCAACAAAACCAAACCAACCAACCAAATAAACAAACAAACAAAACCCAACCCAAACAAACAAGAAACCCCAACAATACAAGGAGAAAATTGATGGTCCTTCTGAACCCTCAGCATCCTTCAGTAACTTAGAGGGAAAACCATCTCCTTCAGGAGGGATAATTGTGATAATCTTTGCTAAGAGAAAATGATCATTTAAAGTGTAAGCCTGCTTCTGGCTAAGGGACCAGCAATTTGGAAGCACATGGTTGCCTGTAACCCATTTCCAGGGCCAGAATGGCAGCAGAGGAAGGGTGACAAATCATTATAGGTATCAAATACTGATTTAACAGTATAGGTGGGAATATTCAGGAAGCAAGTTCTCTCACGAAAAAAGATTACTATCGGTGTTTTTGTAAGAGAAAGTTCATGAAGCCTATCAGATCTGTGATATGGTCTTCAATGAAATCATGAAAATTTATGTTTAATAGCAACTTAATTATTATCTATGCATGCTAACATTTTGGTTAAAAAGGGATTTGAAAATAATGCTGAAAATCTCCTCTCTAGGAATTTATGTTCACTACCCTAAGAATAATTAATCTTCACAATCTGTTCATTTTGTCTTAGAAGAACAAAAATAAAAGAGACCATATAAAGGAAAAATGCATTTTATATAGTTTTTGACTAGGAAAAATGGAAAAAAAAATCACCAAACTCCCCTAGTTAAAGAATATAAGTCATCTTTGCACATCATGTATTGGGTATTGGGGACTTATCTATAATTTGGAAAGTTAAGGCAAGTGGAGAGCAGCTTCTAGGACAGCCTGAGTTATACAGTGAATAAACACATATATACGCTTTCTTGCTATGTTACATATACATATCACATGCACAAAATGGTCCCTCTGCTTGCAACCTCTTTGCAATTACTGTTCATTTTACATATTCACTTAGAACAAAAAAGTGTTCTTTTTCCAAATATATTTTACTATGTTAAAGATGGTCAATATTGGACAGTAATTCTGAATTCTATGCACTAGTGCAGTAAGACCCATATCTCAAGCCACCTGTTAGTACCTTTCCTGCTTGTCTCCTTCAAAAATAACTGTCACTCCCCTCAAGGGCTGAGTTTTCACCTCTGCCATGGTCTAAAGCAGCCCACGTATCAAAATCCCGTGCTGAAACTTAATCCCCAGTGTGATGCATTTTAGCCTTAACAAGTAATTGTGGGATAGGATAAGATTCTTCAACCATATTTCCTCCCTTATACCTTCTCCCTATCTTTTATGTGAGAAAGGGTGTCAAGGCACATCTTCAGAGCAGAAAGCAGATCATCTCTAAGAAAACAGCAGCTAGAATGTTGGCTGTGGCTTCTCAGCCTCCATATCTGAGGTGGAAAGTGAAAGTCTGTCTGTCTTTCGCCTGTTGCTGCAGCAGCACAAAGGAATGCATATCATCATAACCTGAGAGTCTTAAAGAAGTCCTGAGGCAAAGCCAAATACCGTGGTCCCTGTCAGAAAAACCGCAACATCTAGCTAGTCTCACTGATATAACAGAGAAGACCACAAAACTATCTCCATATAGCTTTCTTGTGGCAGATCACATTGATCTAGGACCACACCCAGTCTGACATTTTCTTTGAAGTAGTAATTTTTTAAATTTTTTACATTTTATTAATTTTATATCCCAATTGTAGCCCCCTCCCTCATCTACACCCAGTCCCTCCCTCCCTCATTTCCTTCATCCCCTTCCCCTAGTCTACTGACAGGGGGAGTTCTCCTCCCCTGAAGTCAGACCCTAGTTTATCAAGTCTCATCAGGACTTCTTGTATCCTCTTCCTCTGTGGCCTGGCAAAGCAGCATTGCCAGGAGGAAGTGATCAAAGAGAAGGCAATGGAGTTCATGAGAGAGGCAGTCCCTGCTCCCCTTACTAAAGAACCCACATGGAGACTGAGCTGCCTGTTAGCTACATCTGAGCAAGGGGTCTAGGTCTTCTCCATGCATGGTCTTTGGTTGGTGCATCAGTATCTGCAGGGCCCACTGGGCTCAGAATTTTAGCTTTGTTGGTCTCCTTGTAGAGCTCCTGTCATTCAGAATAGCAAACAGGATAGACAGAGTGGTGGATAAGAAGGAATAGTGCTAGAGCTTACCATAGATGTCCTCTGAAAGGCTCCACCAAGCAGGGATGCTGAGACACACAGCCAAACTTTGGGCAGAGTGCAAGGATTCTAATAGAAGGGGGGGCAGTAAAAGACCCATAGGGAACAGTCCATCATTTGAAAGACCCTCAGTACATATTTGTATGTTGCTCTGGCTTTTGTAAAGCTACCTACAAGATATACAATATGAAGGATGAAAGAGAAAATGAAAAGAAAAATAAAACTTTGCTTTTTAGTAGCAAACTGATAGAAACTCTCTCTCAGAGTTAACTGAAGAGAGAGAAAATCAATTATCATGATAGCACTGAAAGCTGAGAGGAAAATTCTCCTAGAATGTGAAGGTATTTTGTATTATGTATTAAAATTGCACAAAAGAGTACCTTTTAGCAAATGCCCTTATTGAATAGCGGGGCAACTTTTGGTTGTATACCTAGGAGTGGTATAGCTGGATCTTGAGGAAGCACTATTCATAATTTTCTGAGAAAGCACCAGTTTGACTTCTAAAGCGGTTGTAAAAGGTTACATTCCCACCAGCCATGGACAAGGGTTCCCCTTTCTCCACAACCTCTTCAGCATGCATCATCCCTTGAGTTTTTGATGTTAGCTATTCAGACGGGTGTGAGGTGAAATCTCAAGATCGCTTTTATTTGCATTTCCCAAATGACTAACGATATTGAGCATTTCTTTAAGTG
This sequence comes from Meriones unguiculatus, assembly GCF_030254825.1. NCBI lineage: Eukaryota > Metazoa > Chordata > Mammalia > Rodentia > Muridae > Meriones > Meriones unguiculatus. The sequence continues at coordinate 114,987,984 of NC_083354.1, forward strand.
TTTCTCTGCCATTCTATACTCCTTTATTGAGAATTCTCTGTTTAGCTCTGTACCCCATTTTTTTTATTGGAATACGGGGTGTGTTGGTATTTAACTTCTTTATTTCTTTATATATTCTTGCTATTAGCCCACTGTGAGACGTAGGGTTGGTGAATGTCTTTTCCCAGTCTGTAGGCTGTTGTTTTGTTCTGATGACAACGTCCTTTGCTTTTCAGTTTTATGAGGTCCCATTAATTATTGTTGTTAGAGCCTATGCTGTTGGTATTCTGTTCAGGAAGTTGTCTCCTGTGCCAATGAGGTAAAGGCTCTTCCCCACTTTTTCTTCTAATAGATTTAGCATGTCTGCTTTTGTGTTGAGGTCTTTGATCCACTTGGACTTTAACTCTGTGCAGGGTGATAAGTATGGGTCTACTTGCATTTTTCTGCATGTAGACATCCAATTAGACCAGCACTATTTGTTGAAGATGCTGTCTTTTTTTCTATTGTATTTTGGCTTCTTTGTCAAAAAATTAAGCTTCCATAAGTGTGTGGGTTTATTTCTGGATCTTCAATTGGATTCCATTTGTCCACCAGTCTGTATCTATGCCAGTACCATGCTGTTTTTATTACTGTTGATCTATAGTATATGAGATCTGGGATGGAGATAACTCCAGAAGATCTTTTATTGTACAGGGTGGTTCTGGTTATTGTGAGTTTTTGTTTTTCCATATGAAATTGAGAATTGTTCTTTCAATGTCTGTAACCATATTCTTAGCAGCTATATTCACAACAGCCAGAATCTGGAAACAACCTAGATGCCCCTCAATGGAGGAATGGATACAGAAAGTGTAGTACATTTACATAAAGGAATACTACTCAGCAATTAAAAACAAGGAAATCATGAAATTTGCAGGCAAATGGTTGGAACTAGAAAAGATCATCCTGAGTGAGGTAACCCAGAAGCAGAAAGACACATATTATAGATACTCACTTATAAGTTGATATCAGTCATATAATGTAGGATAAATGTACTAAAACCTATAGCCCTAAAGAAGATAAACAACAAGGAGGACTCTAGGGAAGATGCTTAATCCTCATTCAGAAGAGCAAACAGGATAGACACCAGAAGTAGGAGAAGACAAGGAGTAGGACAGGAGCCTTCCACAAAGGACCAAAGTATCAAAGGAGATACTAAGACTCATAGCCAAACTTTGGGCAGAGTACTGGAAACTGTATGGAAGAAGAGGGAGATAGAAAGACCTGGAGGGGACAGGAACTCCTCAAGGAGAACAACAAAGCCCAAATACATGGGCCCAGTAGGGCCTGCAGAGACAGATACTCCAACTAGGGACCATGCATGGACAGGACCTAGACCCTCTGTTCAAAGAAGCCCATTGGCTGCACAATTTCAAAATGGGTCCCTAGTAAGGGGTACAGGAGCTTTCTCTGACATGAACTCAGTGGCTGGCTCTTTGATCACCTCCCCTTGGGAGGAGCAGCCTTGCCAGGCCACAGAAGAAGATGATACAGCCAGCCTTGATGAGAGCTGATAGGCTAGGGTCAGATAGAAGGAGAGGAGGTCCTCCTCTATCAGGGGAATAGGGAAAGGGCATAGGGGGAGAAGAGAGAGCAGGGGTGGGACAGGGAAGAGATGAGGGAGTGGGCTGTAGTGGGGATTCAAAGTGTATAAATTGTAATAAATAAATATACATATATATAAATTTTTAAGTGTCTTTTACAAAGTATTGTTTAAATCTACCAACAGTGTATATGAGGCAGAACAGGCATGCAATAATTAATCATGTTTGTAAGGCAAGAATAATCAGCAGTAGAAACACTAAGAGAGAAACTTATTCACTAACTTAACAGACAACCTTTGAATGTTTGGTAAAGGAAAAGAGTACTTGGTTCTGCCCTAACATTCTTAATTATGATTCTAATAGACTAATGTTTAATCTCTTGCTTTATATGGCTAGTCCAGAGGCCTATACTAATATCTATTGCCAGCTATCCTCCACCCCTATTTCCACAAAGGCATTTTCTTTTAGACACTCAGGAAAGAATTATTTTGTTTGCTAACAGAACTCGAAAAAAAAATGTGGGGGTATGGGGTGCTTAGTCTTTCCCTCCAAAAGAGGTTAATTACTGCATGATTGTTTCTATCTCCTCTCACACACACCCTATCTATTGCTTTCCTCTGAGGACCCAGAGCTTAGCCCAGGCCCAGATCTTAGTAGTGTGACCTCTAACTATGGTCCTGATTGTGTTATGTTAGAATTACCTTGTCATGGTCAATAAGTATTGACTGCCTTCAATACATTGGGGGAGGGTTCTTGAAATATTTGATATACTTAAATAACTAACTATACAGGGAAAGCATTACTGATACAACCAGGAGATAAAAACTGGTCAAGCAGTTGAGGGATAGGGGCCTCAAAAGCAAATGGTTCCAGTATGTTAGTATAAAATCTTTCAGAGAAAACAAAAATTCTGAATCATGCAGCCAACTGTCCATATTAAGTCTTTGTTTGCAAAATTAAGAATGTGAATTATCTGCACACCCTTTGACTATCAGATGTGAAATGTATAATATACTTTAATAATACATCTTAATCTGCTAGCAAATATGTTGATTGATTTGGCTTACTATAAATAAAACTATAAATAAACAGTCATTTATTTTTAATGTTTTACTAGACAAAATATGATGAGCTTGAGGAGCAAGTAGGTCTGTCTGTTAGCTGGAAATGGTTTACACTTGTAATATCAGAGATATAGGAAAATAGGATCCTGAATTTTTTTTTAATGAAAAGGCATTAACCATACAGTGAAAAGTTCCCAATTTCTTTTCTGATGATAAAATTAGAATTTTTTTATTCACTCACACACACATGCACACCCATGCAAGCACACCTTGTTTCCATTTCTCTTGCTTTGCTCTGTCTAAGAAGACCTATGAGAAGAGCTAGCTGAAGCCTGAATGGCCTTCAAGCAACAAGGAGACTCACAGGTCCTAGAGTCTCAGACGTGCGTGCCTACTTTTCCTCCCCTAAACAGGATGCACAGAAGAGTTAATACAAAGTGGCAAATTTGCATTTACAAAGATAGAGGGAATACAAAGCAGACAGAAGCAGGCTTTCAGGCTCTGGAGAATCCTTTCTTTAATATTGATTCTGAGCTCTCTGACAAATAACAAAATTTCTGCATTAAGACCCCCAGCAGGCAAATTCCTCCCACACAGAAAATTTCCTTCAGCACCTTCATCTCTCTTAGAAGTGTAAAATCCAGAAAACATTTGCATACTTATCTTTTCATTGTTTCTTTAATCTATGTCTTCTGTTACACTTTGAATATTTCTAAGCTCCCAACTAAAGTACAGTTACAGGAAACCCTGAAGTCAACACTCTTTGGTCCTTGTCCCTTTGCCTGTTGGTAGCAGACAAACCAAATGCAGCATAACACAACTTGTGGGCCAGCTCAAGGCTGAGTAGTTCCTAGAACACCAAACTTCTCCCTTTGGAATGAGTCTATGCCCCTCTCCTTGTTTATTCTGGATAACCAGAAGAAAGTTTTGTGGAGGGGATAGTGCCCTCTGGGAATTTCACCAAGGGTGTTGTTCAGCCAATACAGGATAGGATGGACTAGAGTGTGCCCAAATCTAGGCTCCAGCAGGAAAAGAGTTAATGATGCCTGCACTTCATTGTAGCAGTAGCTCTTGTAAGTCCATGCCAGGGTCCTGCAGGATCTTGAGCAGTCAGTGTTTGTAACTAATGTACTGTAGCTGTGTGTTCTGGCTTCCTGATAAGTGGTATTTCCAACTCAGTAGGGCATCAGGAAAGAAACTATGCTTCTACCCTTTTGTCTTTCCAGAGCCTCAAGGTTTTTGGTCAAGTAGTTCACTGCTAGTAAACAGGGATTGTGGTTATCCTACTCAAGATGTGGGCAGCCACTGTGTGGGTCTGCAGAAAAATGGAATATATACCTCCCAGAAGGGGACTGACGCAGGTATGTCCTGAGCAACTCCCTAGCAGGGTATGGTGTAATCTTTAACAAGCGAGAACTCCAGCTAGGAGATCCTTCACATTCTAGGAAGGATTTGATGTCGCTGTGAGCTATTTCATCTAACAATGAACACACACTGGGCCACATGGTGTCTTTGCTGCACACTGAGTTGGAGTATGCATAGAATATGCAGGGGTTGTGAACACAGTGTGGTATTGTGGGGGTGGGGGAAAAATTCAGGTGATGAGGAACTACAGATGGTCTTTCAGGGTTGTGGCTCTGAATATCAGCCTGGACAGACAGAGTGAAGAAGAAACCTCACTGGCTTCACCTCTAAGGTGATGGTTAACCATGAGGTACTTTCTGAGTCAGTTCTTTAAGAACAACTGTAACAGGTGCTGGAAAACCTTCATAGCTGTACTCCATTTGCCACCAGGGATGAGGTACTTCTGATGAGGGCAAATGTTAAAGTAGGTGGAATGATGTCTGTGAATGTTGCATTTTGACAGATTGGTGATGAGGCAATGTGTCACAGGAGACACTAAGTCACGGTAGCAGAATTCTGTTGCTGTTATTAACAAAATCTCAAATGTTTGATTTTGCCAATAAAGACTTGGGAGCCAGATGGTGGTGTGCAAGACTGGTAGCAGAGAGGCAGAGAAAGCACCTAGCTGACCTTCCTCCTCAGCCAAAGTTCCCAAAAGAAAATAGCGTCTTCCCCATGCCATCTCAAAAAACTCCTCAAACATTCCCTTCCTTCTACTTCCTGTGTCTCTTGATGCGTCTTGATTTCCTCTTACTTTATATGTTTTGTTTTTTTTTTCCTATGTTCACTCCCTGTCAACTGGTTGTGTGTTCTGCCTATAGACCTAGGGTTAACTTTATTTAATCGAGTTTACAATATTCAAGCAAAAAGCTCTTGGATTAAATGTGTGTGCTACAGCTGAGCTACATTACAACTGGAAACTGTTTTTTTCTACTAAACAAGACAGTCTTGAGGTTTACTGAGTGATCAAATATCCTGCAACATTTTGTCACCCAAGCAGACATACAGTAAATGAGTAAGAATAATGCTGAGCCTACAAGCAAAATGATTTCATTAGGTGAAAAGTTATTTCATTAGAATGTTTAAACCAGAACTCTGCCTTAAATCACAAGGACAGCGGTAATAGTAAAAGTTACTTTAAAAAATAGTGCCATTATATTAGCAATATCTATAACAAGCCAGAAAAAGGCAAAGCTATAGGGGCATGCTTTTATGCTCTAATTTTAAGAAAAAGGGGGGAGGTGGTTATCTACCCTATCCTTACCTCAGGATTATTTGAGTCATGGTTTCTTTCTCACAGTCTAGAACAAAAGGTCACTGAGAAGGAAAACAGAGAAGGGAGTGAGTAAGAACTTTGAGAGACCAAAAGATTAAAAATTAGCAGCTATTATTTTTTATTAATTACACTTAATTCACTTTGTATTCCCCCATACGCCCCCCCTCCCCTCCAGATCCCACCCTCCCACCTCCTTCTTCACGCATGCCCCTCCCCAAGTCCACTGATAGGGGAGGTCCTCCTCTCCTTCCTTCTGATCTTAGTCTATCAGATCTCATCAGGAGTGGCTGCATTGTCATCTTCTGTGGCCTGGTAAGGCTGCTCCCCCCTCAGGGGAAGGTGATCAAAGAGCAGGCCAATCAGATTATGTCAGAGGCAGAGCTGCTATTATTTAAGGCCTGAACTAGGTGGGTGGAAAAGTCCAGGAATGCACTGAGGGGAAGGACGGCCTTACTGCATTCTTTCCCCACCCACTAGAGATACAGTTGCTAGGAAACTGGCCCATCCCCCTAGGGAGGGACACCAGGTCATTAATGGTCTGGGGACCTTCCTATAGCCAATCAATTCAAAATGTAGCATTTTGACCAATGGATGCTTGCCAGGCAGGAATTGCTCCTGCCTTGGGCATGCTGGGAGGCACCAGAATGTTTAAATCACCCAACTAACCTTAGCATGGGGCTCTCGGCGCTCATCGCTTTAGCTGTGGGGGGTGTGAACCCAAGCTGCAGCTTGTAATGTTTTATAATAAAAAGAACCTCATGTACTTACAGCAGAGTCTGTTTATTCCTGGTCTTTTGGGGTTCGTGAACTGGGCAGAACAAACTTAAGGCAGTACAGGCTTGCACAGGAGCCAGGATGATGCAGAGGTGCTCTCTGTGAGATTCAGCTGGCCATCCCCTTATTGTTATGTGCAAAGCAGCCTCCAAAATGGCAGTGTTGGTGTCAGTGTCCTTTTGTCCCCCACTGTGTTCAACTTCAAAATTTATCATCTGCCTTTTCAGCTGTTTCTACCCACTCTTCTTTCTTTACCTACCTGACAAGTGTCACCTAAGAGCTGTCTTTATTGTTGGCTCACTGGAGCCTTCTCTGTCTGTCTGAGCTCCTGAAGCCTACTCAACAAAATTCATGCCAGCGGCATTTCAGACAGCTTCCTTACCCTGTAGGCACATAAACACATGTGGATAGAGATGCCTCTCCATGGTGATTCAAGGTAGCACTTTTACAAGTCTTGGTCTTCTTGGAGACAGCTTCAAATTGTAGCTCTGTCACCATAGAACTTACCCATTTCCATTGCTGTGTCTCCATTCCCACCTTATTGGAATCCTTTTCCTGACAAGATTTCTGTTTACAACTTTTTTCCTAAGGTCTTTCTCGCCTTCTACTTGCTCTGATCCTGAAAATCGTTGTATCTCCGTTCTACCTGCTCTGGATGTCACTTGCTCCTAGAGCCTGCTATATCTCTGGCCATGAGTTCTTCCTATTCTAAACTAGACCTGAGGACAACTCACCTTCCTTCTCTAATTTAATACCTTTCTTTCTTCGGCTCAGATGCTATTAAGGCATGTAGGCTTACTGTAAACAGCTGGGCCTCAGTACAAACAAGATAAATCATTCTCAGTGGACAAAAATGTGCCACACTCAATTTCAAAATTCTTACAATTGTAACAAATCCTGTCATTATACAAACAAATCATTGGAAAATCCTCTTATGTCTAAGCTTTCTTTATTCTGTACCTTCCCCTTCCCTCAGGTTAGTGGGTCCAGTCTTACAAGGATTCTAATGTCTTTGGGGCATTGATGCTATTAAAATATTTTCACATGCTGTTTTACTCCACCAAAAAGCTGGCTCTAGAGTTGGGAATTTACCAGGCCAAGCTCACCTGACACAGCCACAAGGAATGAAACCAGGCCTGAACTGGAGGGCCCACGGCAAGACTAAAGCTGTGATAATTTTATTGAAAGCAATCAGTCTTTTTATACCTTTATCAGAAACAATATAATGGCAAATGTGAGGCTCAATACAGCTGTAGTTACTGGAATACAATGAACTTTGCAAGCTATATAGGGTACACAAGGTTAATGTCTAAGACCAAGTTGTCCTGTCAAGCTTCCATGCTTTCTTGACCAGTAAGAGAACACACATGGAAACACAAAGTGACCTGAATGCTTCACTAACTGAGGAAGTTCCTCAGTTTCTCAGGACCTGGAAGGCACATTTTAACCCCAGAGCCATGGACTCTAACCTGAAAAACTTTCGATGAATGCTTCTCAAGGGAGCTAGGCCAGGCCAACTCCATGGTTCCTTGCACATGGTCAGGTACCTCCTGAACTGTGCTCAGAGCCATGCTTGTAGTCATGTTAAGTACAAAAATAATTCATCTACATGGATAATCATTTTTTTTCCTGACCACAGAGCCTTTTTAAAATTTCTTTTTGATTTATTACAATTTATTCACTTTGTATTCCAGCTGTAGCCCCCTCCTTGTCCCCTCCCAATACTGTGCTTCCTTCCTTTTCCTTACCCTTCCCCCTCCCGCAGTCCAATGATAGGGTAGGTCCTCCTCCTCTTCCATCTGACCCTAGTCTATCAGGTCTCATCATGACTGGCTTCTTTGTTTTGTTTTTTTTTTGTGGACTGGTAAGGCTGCTCCCCCCTCAGGTGGAGGTGATCAAAGAGCCAGCCCATGAGTTCATGTCAGAGACAGTCCCTGGTCCTATTATTGGGGAACCCTCTTGGACACTGAGCTACCATGGGCTACTTCTGTGCAGGGGTTCTAGGTTATCTCCATACATGGTTCTTGTTTGGAGTATCAGTCTCAGAAAAGACCCCTGTGCCCAGATTTTTGGTTCTATTGTTCTCCTTGTGGAGCTCCACTTCCCTCCAGGTCTTTCTATCTCCCCCTTCTTTCATAAGATTTCCTGAACTCTGCAAAAAGTTTGGCTATGGATCTCAGCATCTGTTTTGATACCCTGCTGGATAAAGTCCTTCAGAGACCCTATGTGGTATGTTTCTGTCCTATTTGCTGTTTTCTCCCTCTTCCAGTGCCTATCCTGTTTACCTTTCTGAACAAAGATTGAGCATTTTACCAGTGTCCTCCTTCTTGTTTAGTTTCTTTATAGATGTACAGATTTTAGTATGATTATCCTATATTATATGTCTAATATACACTTATGAGTGAGCATATAGCATGTGTCTTTCTGCTTCTGGAATACATCACTCAGGATGATCATTTCTAGCTCCCACCATTTTCCTACAAATTTCATGATTTCCTTGTTTTTAATTGCTGAGTGGTACTCTATTGTTTAAATGTAGCACAATTTCTGTATCTATTCCTCAACTGAGGGACAACTTGGAAGTTTCCAGCTTCTGGCTATTTCAAATAAAGCTGCTACAAACATGGTTGAGCAAATGTCCTTGTTGTATACTTGAGCATCTTCTGGATATACGCCTAGGAGTGGTATAGCTTGATCTCAAGGTAGCACTATTCCTAATTGTCTGAGAAAATGCCAGATTGATTTCCAAAGTGCTTGTACAAGTTTACATTCCCAGCAGCAATGGAGGAGGGTTCCTCTTTCTCCACATCCTCCCCAGCATGTGTTGTCACTTGAGTTTTTGATCTTAGCCATTCTGATGGGTATAAGATGAAATCTCAGGATCATTTTGATTTGCATTTCCCTGATTACTAAGGATGTTGAGCATTTCTTTAAGTGTTTCTTTGCCATTCGATAGATGTTCCTCTATTGAGAAATCTCTAGCTCTGCACCACATTTTTTAATTCGGTTAATTTGTTGCTGTTTAACTTCTTAAGTTCTTTATATATTCTGGATATTAGTCCTCTGTCAGATATAAGGTTGGTGAAGATCCTTTCCCAATCTGTAGGCTGTCCTTTTGTTCTGATGACAGTGTCCTTTGCTTTACAGAAGCTTTTCAGTTTCATAAAAGGCTACTTTTACGTTCAGCCAAAGATGTCTAGTTCCTAGTCAATCCAAACTGCCTGTATCAGCTCAAAAATTCCTGCCCTGTTGATTGTCACAAAATCTGTTTGCTTTTCTGTTATTTTTGTTTCTTCTCTTTTCCCTCAGAAATATTGGCATTTAATTTTCAATGAACCTCCTTTTCCACCCAAGGAGCAGTCTAACTTAGTGATTTTACTGTGCTCTGACTTATGTTTATAAGTTGGGGTAACTAGCTATCCCTTTATAAACTAGGGTAGCTATAGGCAAAGGAAGGTAGGAAGGAGGTAGAAAGGTGTCCGTGTTTGGCTCAAAGTTAGTAATTTCTAGGCTTAACCAGTGAGTAGTCACTTAAAAGATATTAGATCTTCACCAGCAGACCATCAGCCTGCGCACTCAAGAATTCACTTAATTTTTAAAACCAGATTACTGTCATTAGTTGAAGTGTAATAATTTAATCAAAATGGAAGAGCCTTACAAAATGGGGTGGGGCTGGGAAACATAGAAGACATGGTCAAACATGTCATTATGAATTATGTGAAGACTGATAGAAAGTCACTGCAAATATTCTCTCAGGAATCCCAAGAAAAAACATATAAGGGCCTTGGAGCTATATATCTCTTCAAGGCTTACCATTTCAGTGCTCTTCCAGTTCCCCAGAAATGTCAGGGTACTGCTTCATTAGAAATCTTATGTTAATTAATCAACAGAAACTGGGTATACACTGAGAGAATTGTCCTGTAGAATTAACTGTACTCTGGCTAAACTCTGAGTTTCACTGAAATTATTGATACCAAGTTAAGAATAGAGAGTTACTTGCAGAGTAGGATGCTCTTGAGATATTAACTAAAGCAAATAAATAAATGAAATTTAAATTTTCAAATAATTAAAGAAAGCCTAAATAACTTAGTGTTTCTCTCCCTAGGGAGAATTTATTCAGTTTCTTAAATATGGAAATGAGAATATAGGTTCATTTTTATAATCAACATTGGGTACAGAGAAATGTTAAATCTCTAAATATGTAATTTTTCCCATTTCTACCAACTTAGACTAAGTTATTCACAAAATTATTTCTTTTTCTAACAGACAAGAATGAATAAAGGACACTAAAGTCCAAGATCTCTGTGTCTAACCTTCACCTGCTGCTAAAGGCTCAAAGGAAGAACCCTGGCTGAGTTAACTCAATTAGCCTAGCCAAGTTAACTCAATTACTCACAAGTGCTCAAGGTAAATTTCAGTTGATGGTGCTAGCCAGGGTAACTCTGGAACCAATTTAATCAACATACTGAAGATTAACTTGTTCAGAGTGATAAAGAGTTGCAGAAGCACATGTTGGTCCTTTTGCTCACAGCTTAGTTTATGTTTCTGAAGGAGGATAAATGTGTCACCTGCATAATTATTGGTACACACAGAGCACAATAGAGTGTCATAGTCATCTATGTCATTTTAAAGAGAACAACAGAAACTTGTAAAGCTTTCGAAATTACCTCATTTTACGTTTCCAAATTAGAGGTTTGAGTTTGGAGGAAAAAATACAGGGGAAGTTGAACATTGAAAAACAGTTTAGGAGAGCTACAAACATCAATGGTGGAAGGACTATTGAGCCAACTCGGCATAATTTGAGCATTTACAGTGATGATCTGAAGGCTCCTAAGGCACTAACTCATGTCTGTACAGAAAATAGCATCTTTTGGATTTAAAAAATTCTCATAAAACGGATCCACTAGATATCTGCATTGTTTGGTAAACGTGTGAAGTAAATTGATTTCTAACTATTTGAGATTCCAGAAACAGAAAGCTTAGCATTCTCTAAGGGTAGCCAGAGCTGTATAGCAGACTTCACACAGGAAGTCTATGTACCGGCATCAGCCTCCCAGGTCCACGGTGAGCCTCCGCTTCACACATTCTGGACCAACTACAGTGTGTGATCAAATTCTCCCCAGACCAACATCTCCACAGCAAATGGATCATTTTAGTACCACAACTGAGCCATAGGGCTTTCTTCAAGAAACAAAAAATGCATGGCATTTTCAAGAAAAGAAATTTGTGACTCTTATAAATGTGATGCAGGTAGAGAAGCATCTTATAGAAGTCAGTAAAGAAGAAAAATCCACCACCAAAACAGTCCCAACGACACCGAGAGCTCTGGGCTCTTCCCTCCTTAGTGAATGAATTCATTCCACTGTCTTGTCATGATATTGAACGGAAAACTTGTGAGTAGTAGTAAACTCAACGTTAGCACTTAATAAATAAACAATATCTGCAGTGAAGGTTATAATCTTAGGGAGTCTGCACAGGTTCTAGAGGGATAACTTCTGGACAATAGCGTGCATGCTCTTGGTTTGTGGAGGTGATACTTCTGTCTTCTCTTTCTCTGACTGACTATAACTGCATGGAATCCCTTCCTCGCCTTCAAAATTGTGTTCAGGCTTCATTCTCCCTATTGGTTCCGGCAAACTATCACTCCATCTTCTACCACCTCTGTATCCCTTCATGTGTCTGTTAGATGTGCAGTAGGGCATACTTAAATTGATGACATGAAACAAAAACTAAGTTCAGGATGAGACAGTGTACTTTACCATTTGGATTTTAAATGTTACCCAAAAGGTCATGCACCGATTGATGTCTTGGTTCCAAGCTGATAGCACTCTAGAGAGGTAGTAAATTCTTCATCAGAATTCAGGTCACTTGGCAGTATATCCTTGAAAGAGATATAAGGACCCAGGACCTCTCCTCTCTTTAATTTGCTTCCTGACTTCCATGATGAGAACATATTGCTCCACTACATGCTTTTGGCCATGATGCTCACTGTCAACACAAGCCCAAATGTTAGATCCAAGCAATTGGGGACTAAGACCTCAGAAAATATGATTCAAAATAAGTAGCTACTTCTTTTAAGTAGTCTCTCCACCTAACATCAGGTATTTTGTTATACTGACAATTGACTAAGACAATTCCCAGTATATATTTGTTACCCGAGTAAAAAGTGCATTGAGAAGCACACAGTAGTGGCTCAACTCATTTGTAGAAGATGCTAAAAATAAATGACATATTAGTGCTTTGCTAACTGTGCTGGCTAGTTTTTTGTCAACTTAACACAAACTATAACTGGGCAGATTCTAACACAATTATGGTAGTCTGGCTACTTCCCAGCCATGTGACAATTACTTGCCATCTCAGGCTCCCCTTGGCTATTTCTGCAGTATCTTGTGTCCTCATGGTCAAATCCTCGTGGTACCTTTTCTCTCTCTTCTTCTTCCTTTCTACATGAGACCCCTGAGACTGGGAATGGAAGTCCAGCCTTCCTATTGACTTTGCCAAGTCACGGGCTGTTGGGCTTCTTTACTGAACCATCAGAAATAATTAGGGAGCATTGCTTATACGACATATTTGTGAAAGCCCTTGGGAGATAAAGGAAGAATAAAATGCATTTAAAGGTGTATAAGGTACATCTTCCACAACTTTGTTTATCTCTGGGTAACCCATCACATCTATATATGACAAAGTTAGAAGACAAAGGTGAGCTTTTTAATGATATTTAAATCTACTAGGTGAAGAAATAAGCTTCTTGAAAATATGATCATCAATTTTAATTTTCTTTTGTTGTCATACCAATATCAATATGTTATATTGATGCTATAAATATCAACTTGTAAAATATACATCTTATAGATAATGCATCCATTTTGCGTAAATTATTATTGTGCTGAGCTCATTTATTTTAACTGCTAATGTTTAACACAGCAGAATGTCTTAGATGTATTTGTAAATCATTCAACTGTGGTGCACATATACTTGATGTGTTCTCAAATGCTTTTCTTTTGTGAAAAACATTCCAGATGGTCCTTGCTAATGTGACCTGTCTCCATCCCATAGCTTCAAGAGGATTTTCTGTTCCATTTACTCAGCCTCCCTACAAACATACTTTCATTTACAAGAACTGAGACATTGAGAGAAAAACAGTGCTTTATAGTTTCATAAAATTATAGGAATCAAAAAACAATTAGTCATGATACAGATGGAAATAGCCGAGGAATACAGCTATGTAACCACGTTGATGACTAAATGTAAAAGCAATACCAATTATTTTCTCTAATTATTAGTGCTTCCAAAGATTGATATATTACTTGGAAGTTATTTGATTAATTTTTAAGTGTAGGATACACACACAAGACCAGAGAAACCAACACATGTCGACTTTCATAATCTTCAGTCTTCAACTCCTTGTTTGGTTATGACACATACTATATCCTACTATTTATTATTTCTAAAAAAAAGAATAAAAATAAAAATTATGAAGGAGAAGAGAAAAACCTCATTTTCAAATTACTGCTGTTAATGTTTTATTGAAGCATTGATTTTGTTTCACGCTCACTAACATAATTTAAAGCTTAGCATATAGATTTAAAAATTATAATAAAACAGAGTTGACCTACTATTAAAATGAGTAATAATGCCAGCAAGATAAATTACATAGAATTTGAAAACTCAAAGCTGCTGATTTGAATGTTGTAAAAGACCTTTAAATACCTACCAACAACTGCAGGAAACACCACAGTGTGCCAAATACATTTTAAGACGTACAGCCATGCATTCCTTAATCAACATGGCCTTTTTCATAGACAGTCAGCATACTTTCACTATTAAATTTGAATATTCCATTTTTTGCTGATTTGTGCACTGACCTATAAGATATGATAAACATAATGAAATCTATACACCTAAAAAAGATAATCAATTGAGCGGACATGGGGTAAGATGATCAATCCTCATTTAGAAAGACAGATGGGATGTGCATTGAACGTATGACAGGAGTCTACTGAGCGCATCTGAAAGACTCTAACTAGCAGTGTTTTCAAAGCAAAGACTCATGACCAAACCTTTGGCAGAGTACAGGGAATCATAAGAAAGAAGGGGAGTTAGTCTGATGGGGAAAGAATAGGAGCTCCACAAGGACCAAATATATCTGGGCACAGGGTCTTTTCTGAGACTGACATTCAACCAAGGACCATGTATGGATATAACCTAGAACCTCCACTCAGATGTAGCCTGTGGTAGCTCAGTAACCAATTGGTTTCCCAAAGTGAGGGGAACAGGGACTATTTCTAACAGGAACTCAATGACTGGCTCTTTGGTCTCCCCACCCCCGAAGGGAGGAGCTGTCCTGTTAGGTCACAGAGGAGGGCTTTGCAGCCAGTCCTGAAGATACCTGATAAAACAGGATCAGATGAATGGGGAGGAGGTCCCCCCCATCAGTGGACTTGGAAAGGGGCACGGTGGAGATGAGGGAGGGAGGGAGGGAGGGACTGGGAGGGAATGAGGGATCGGGACACGGCTGGGATACAGAGTTAATAAAATGTAACTGATAAAAAAAAATAAAATTAAAAAAAAAAAAGAAAAAAAAGAAAAAGGGTTGTATTTTAAAACGTTTATATTTTGCTTGATATAGCTTTGTTATCTTTACAAATGTTAGAAATATCTTGTATCAAGTATGGGAGCAAGTGCCAAGTAAGTCAATGGGAGAGTTTTATACTAAAAATTCTATCAAATAATATTTTAGTATGATCATTTTGAAATTATTATTTCAACAAATGTATATATATATATGTACATCGTGCATAACCTGCCTACTTCTAAAACAATTCTCCTAACAAAAAGGAAACAAAACTTTCAAAGTTTTTAGTTAGCATAATAAACAATATGAAAAAGAGAAAATGTTCATAAATGTGTTGCTTAAAGCCATTAAAACACGATGACTTAGGTTCTTCTCAATGTATACTTGAGTATCTACGTAGTTGCACAGATACAGAAAAACCATGTTTCCTAATTTTAAATGCACTTTAGAAAGATAAAAATTAAGTGTAGTATTTATGAATTACTCTACAAATGCAATCACTTAGAATTGGAATGTATGCACGCACAGTATCATTATTATGTGTACATTTTAAAAAGGAAAAGATGTTGGATCACAGAGATAGCCACTGCCATGGAATGTAGCTGCCTCTACTCAGACCTTCCAACCAAGATTCAGAGAGAATAAGTATGGGGGGATTTTCATCCCAGCTATAGCCTCCTCCCTTATTTCCTCCCAACCCCACTCTCCCTCTCTCATCTCCTTCAATTTCCCTCTCCAAGTCCACTGATAGGAGAGGTCCTCCTCCTTTTCCATCTGACCCTAGCCTATCATCAGGTCTCATCAGGACTGGCTGCACTGTCTTCCTTAGTGGCTGGTAAAGCTGCTCCCGGCTCAGGGGGAGTTGATCAAAGGGCCAGCCACTCAGTTCGTTTCAGACACACTCCCTGTTCCCATAAGTAGGAACCCACTTGGATACAGAGCTGCCATGGGCTACAACTGAGCAGGGGTTCTAGGTTATCATGCATGGTCCTTGGAGTATCAGTCTCAGAAAAGACCCCTGGGCCCAGATTTCTGTTGCTCCCCTTGTGGAGCTCCAGTCCCCTCCAGGTCTTTTTATCTCCCCCTTCTTTCATGAGATTCTTGCACTCTGTCCACCCCAGCAATAGCCAATAAGCAAAGAGGCCAAGGCACTGCTATAAAGACGAAGAATGTTTCACCTATCTCCAGATTCTCCCATTTGCCTTTGTCTAGTGCTAGAAACAAGCCCAAAGTGATGGGCAGCATGAAGCTGAGGGTAGGAGTGGCATGAAGCAGCAAGGACAAAGATACTGTAAAGTGTTGAAAGAACCCAGATAGAGAGGGAACACCAAGTCCACAGGCCTGGGGCTCACCTCTATTCTCTCTCTTTTAATTTCTTATTTAATTTATTTTCATAAAATAATATTTTCTTCATGTTTTCCTCTAATTTCTCCCAGATGTTCCTCACCTCCATACCAATGTAATTTCATGTTCTAAATGGAGAAAAAGTCAACAAAAACAAAAAAGGAAGAAAATCAGTAAGACAAAAAAAAAAAAAAAATACCAAAATAAAACAACAACAACAAAAAATTCACAGAGAAAAAATGAAATCCATTTTGTGTTGGCCAAATACTCCTAGGCATAGGGCCTGTTGTGAAGTATGTTTGATATACATAGTGACACTCCATTAGAGAAAACGGATATCCTCTTTCCCAGGAGGTAGTGACTACAAGTAGCTTCTTAGGTGGGGGTGTCCACTTCTATTTCTCAGTGTTGGGGTTTTGTGTAGTTTGAACGTACACAAATCTTATACATGCTCTCCCAGTCTCTGTGAGTTCATGTTTGTCCTGTTGTATCTGTGTCTTGAATACAACTTACAGATAACCAGGTGCCATTTCAAATATATGGATTATGGTTCATATATCACACCTCAGAGAAAAAGAAGCAACTCACCACAAACAACTGACAGCAAAATAATCTGACCAACAATCTGACAAACTAATAATCTATGCATTGCCACAGAGACCTGGAGGGAGAGGTTACTCACAGACACCAGGAAGAGATGGCAAAACTGGGTTAAAATCTGATTGCCCAGATGCAAAGCAAGACACTGCATCCATGTCCATTGGTAGGCAAAAGATAATGAGTGGATTCTGGCTCTGCACTAGATGTTCAGTGAGAGTGGAGGATGCTAAATGGTCATGGATATGGTGCTGGACATTCAACAGTCCCCAAGGCCAGAGCAAGTTAGAGGTAAGAGATCCTGGTTGGTGACGTGGTTATCAGAAGGGTCCCTTGCTAGGCTTCTACACTTTGAGCTATAGTAGAGAACAGCACCTGCTGAGCTTCATGAAACCTAAGCTTTCATCCTTTCAAAGCTCCTCAGAGGCTTATCTCATCCTTGCAGACTTTTTGGTTCTTCTTCTTCTTTTTTTTTTTTTTTTTTTTCAATGCAGTTTATTCAGAAACCTTGAACAATCCTCGGACCCTGGGGAAAGCCAGCCCACAGCTTAAATAGCCTCTGGGTAGCCAACCCAGGCGTGCCACGTGTGCAATGCAGATAGGTCCACATACATGGAAGCAAGCCAGATCCTCAGCATTAGCCAAATGTGGAATTGTTCGTGACAGAGAGCACTCACCATCGGGAAGGTGGAAGGCGAAAACCAGCTCCATCTTTAAGGCATAGCATTCTGCAGCTCTCTACAGTTCCCCCTTTTTGTTTTAGATCTTCTTCTTAATTGGTATGAGCTTCTGGTTCTGAAGGCTTTACACCCAGATGCTCACTTCTGGAGTCAACACACTCTGATGTCAGGACTTTGAGCAGGAATGCCTCCATCTTTGTTTTCTTTATTTTTTTTTTCTAAGTGTACATTACAGTGTACTGTATTCTTAGAGTCATCCATTACCTCTGGCTCTTAAAAACTTTCCACCTCCTTTTTAGCATCACACCCAAAGCCTTGATGAGAGAGATCCTATTTATGACTGAGTGCTCCAAAGTCTTTCACTCTGCATATTGTCCAGTTGTGGGTCTCCGTGCAATTTCCCAGCTACTGCAAAAGCTTCTCCATGAGGGTTAAGCAACAGTGTGCTTTATAGGTATGGAGACTTATTTGTGCTTTTAGAAGTAATTTTGTTGTGATGTTCCTTTTGTGGAATACTATTAGAAGGGTTTTTGGGGTGTGCCTTCGATACAATTAAAAAGTGGATGTCAAAAACTGCTTCTCTCAGAGAAATGTGTCCCAGATAGACACCATCTTTTTCACAAAGTTGGCCTTTCTTCTTGTTTCAGTTTCGATGACCAGAAAGCCTAGGTGAAATAGCCAGCACTGTCCATGTTGTCTAAACTCTGAACAACCAGATAGCTTTCCATTCAGTCTTTTTCTTATTTTTTTTTTATATTTTCAAAATGTATTCATTGCATATCCCTCAACTCCCCCAGTCCCATGATCCTTCCCTCTTTTCCTCTATCCCCTTCCCCTAATCCACTGAAAGGCAGAGTTATCCACCATGACCATCTGCCCATAGCTTGTTTAGTCTCATCAGGACAGCCTGGATCTTCTTACTCCATGGCTAGTTAAGGCCTCATCACCACAGGCGAATGGTCAAAGAGCTGGCAATCAAGTTCATAATAGCCCCTTCTCCCCTCACTCAGAGATCCACAGGGAGACTACTAAATGTGTTGAAAGAAGAAGTGGGGAAGAGTCCTGACTCATTGGTTCAGGAGACAATTTCCTGAACAGAACACCAAAAGCTCAGGCTCTAAGATCTACAATTAATAAATGGGACCTTGTGAAACTGAATTGCTTCTGTGAAGCAAACGACACTGTCAACAGAACAAAACAACAGTCCACAGACTGGGAAAAGATCTTCACCAACCCTACTGATAGAGGACTAATATCCAGAATATATAAAGAACTCAAGAAATTAGACACCAACAAACTAAATAATCCAATTGAAAATGGGGTCCAGAGCTAAGCAATGAATGGCAGAGAAACACTTAAAGAAATGATAAACATCGTTAGTCATCAGGGAAATGGAAATCAAAACAACTCTGAGATTACATGTTATACCTAGATGTCCCTCAACGGAGGAATGGATACAAAAATTGTGGTACATATACACAATTGAATAGTACTCAGCTATTAAAAACAAGGAAATTGTGAATTTTGCAGGCAAATGGATGGAACTAAAAAAGATCACCCTGAGTGAGGTAACTCAAACAGAAAGATGGGCCTGCCTGTATACACTCACTTATAAGCGGATATTAGCTGTATAATATAGGACAGCCATCTACAGACCTAAAGAAGCTGAACACTAAGAAGGACCCTAGGGAGGATGCTTAAATCTCATTCAGAATGGCAAACAGGATAGACATCAGAAGTGGTAGAATAGAGGAAACAGGATGGGAGCCTACTACAGAGGGTCCTCTAAAAGGATCCACCCACCAGGGGATCGAAGCGGATGCTGAGACTCATAACCAAACTTTGAGCCAAGCACAGGGAGCCTTATGGAAGAAGAGGGAGGTGGGGATAGAGAGACATGGAGGGGACAGGAGTACCACAGGGAGACCAACAAATGCAAAGGATCTGAGCCCAGGGGTTCCTGCAGAGACTGATGCACACACCGAAGACCATCCAATCAGTCTTTTAACTGGCTACCATACGGAGCTTCTGTGCTTGTATAAGAAGTCTCCTAACAAAAACTGTTTCTACACTTATATGATGAACAGGATTGTTAGGAAGCCTAACAGATAAAGTGTTTGGCATGTAATCACCTCTCAGTCAGTTTGTGGTTGCAACTTACCTCCTGTGATGTGCTGATGTGATTAAATGATGAAGCATTTATTAAAATGTCAGTTAAAGGATGGACCAAAAAAATAGTATTTTTGTGCTAACTGATTTAGCATAAAACATTTAAATAAGTCAAAAATAAATAAAAAGTCTCTCAAACACTTAGAGCATCTGAGAAGATTCATGAGACAAAGGATCAGGCTACAGATCACTGAACATAAGTTGTATAAAGAAACGCTCACTGGAGAGGCAGACACAAGGCTTCATGAGTAAAAGGTTTGGTGGACTCACTGTGATGACAGAATCAACCAAATGGTTTTAAAAACAGTTCTATAATATTTCAAATTTTAAATTTTGTAACAATTTTCCCGTAAAAGTTGCTTTTCAACCGTGTGTAGATTCACTGATTTTTTTTTTAAGGAACACTGACATTCAAAGTTTATATTTTTATTTCTATGTAAAAGCTAAAATGGAAGAAGCAGTGATGCTGGAAGAACATAGCTCAGAGAATCAAAGGAAGTGTAATACTATTTCAAATTCTTATTCTTTAAAGTAATTCTGTTTCCAAACTTAGGACCCTTTTTTTTTCTGTGTCCTTTTCATCTGTTTCTGCTTCAGCTAATGACCTATTTTCAACCTATTTTGAGTTACTAATTTACACTATTTTTGTTCAACACAGCAGCTATTAATTTATATATGAGAAAGTCAGGTTTTTTTTCCTGGAGGAATTTAGTTATGCTTATAAAGCTTTTATCCCCAAGCAAATGAGAAAGGATAAACGCTATCCAAGCCCTGAAACAAAGTCAGATGCAGTAATTTTAAAAATGAAGAAGAAAGACATAAACCTGGTGCAGTATAAAATCCCTACTTATAAGCAGAATTCATAGCATCCATAAAAGGATAGGAGAGTAGTTATCTGCATCTCAGGTGCTAGAGACCAGCTCCGGCACACAGGGAACTAAGGTGTATCGCGGTGCTGGTGATGACCAGCTGATGGATGATGGTTCTCTCTATACTTTAACTCTTAATCTTTCAGGCTGGTAGGCTTACTACTCTCTAAATACACTTTAACTCTTAAACTTCCAGGCTGGTCGCCTTGCTATTTGGGGTTCTCTATATACAGTTTAATTCTATATGTACAGTTTAACTCTATAAATATTTAACTCTATATAAGTTTAACTCCCAGGGGTTGCTGGTTATGAGAGTCTCTAAAGGAAAAGACAGCAAAGGGTCTTAATCAGTTAAGCCAGGTGGCTCCTTTAACTCAGAGTACAAGTGCCCACAGCCCTAAAAGTTTCTTGCTGTAAATACAAGGGGTTGCAAAAAGAAAAACCTTAGTTCCTTTTAACTTAATGACTCAGCCGTGAACAGCAGCTTGCAGACAGTAGAGTCCTAATTAAGCAGGCCACTGCTTATCACTTCCTAAACTTGATAGCTTAGAAGCATGCAAATACGTACACATTTGGCAGACAAAGCAGACAGATATTTACAAACCTCACACACACATTCACACATATAACATGTAGACAAAACAAGTGAGCTTCCAAAGACACCATTTATTTACATATATGTAAACATACAGATATAAACATGCATATATGCATATATATAAACAATATAGACAGACGATTATACAGACAGACACATTTTTGGATGAAGTGGGTGGTTGCGACCAATGTTTAATTCTGTCCTGGGTTTTTTATGCTCCCTAATATAAAGTTTCCCTATGTGTGGAAAAATTTACACCATTCAAAATTAGATACATAAAAGGGGAGTTACAGAAGGACTATTGATCCTAATATCTAACTAGGTACTTTGTTTATTATAAGTTTAAAGCAGTGTTTTTTGTCTATATGCTCATTATGAGTTCAAATTTTGAACTCTTATTTCAAATGTACATTATGTATTCAAAGCAAGTATTTTTATGTCAAGGTTTTTCTCAACAGGTGAATGTTTTGTCTTGTATAGCTAACCACGTCTTCTTTGTTTCCATATTCATGTGGGCTTTCTTAATGTGGTGTACACCTGGGCCTTAACCTTGGACTAAACCTAGGATGAATGTATTTCCTTAATTGTTAATTTGTTTCAATCTTGCTTTTCCTCTTGGTGTAAAGCAAGTGCTTGACATATAGAGTTTCTTGGAGCTCCTAGTGGTATTTGCTATACTGTAGGAGGGTTTTGCTTGAATCAAGTCAGAAATTCTTTAAATTCATCATCATGAAATCATCAACTCATTTGAACAGCACTGTGAAAGTACATCTTCAAAACAATCTGCAGGAAATCTGCCCAACAGAGAGAAGCAATAGGCAGTGAGGGTCTCTGACATGCCAGATATATGAAACAAGCATGGAAAGGCAGCATAGCAACAAAAAACAGTCTCAGGCAAAATCCTTGGGGTTTTGTCCACACCAGGGATACATCCATTTGTCAGCCATGCAAAAATGAGTGGGCTGCCTCCAGGAAGGTTACTTGCTTGCTTCTGCCAATCCAGAATTCAGTTGCTCCCAGCACTCAGAGATCCACTTACCTGTTCATGTCCTAGCATTGCTTTACTTTTTGGTTAAAATGTTACCTTATTCAATTCATACCTATGGGTGCATTGCTTGTCAAGCATGATGTGAAGTACTTGTATTCTTTCTAACATCTCCACATGTATCCTGAGGAGACAAAGTGAACACTGGGATTTCTGTGGAAGGGAATTATTATAACATCTCACCAGTATCATTTTTGTCACCATGTGCAGGCTCATCACTATAAATCTGACTGCTATGTCAGCTACCCATATCACTTTCAGAAAACCCAATATTCAGACTAAAAAAATAAACCTCAAATTCAGGCAGGTAATGATTAGGGCCAGAGTTGGAACAGAGGTAAAATACGAACATGTACACAAATACTGTCTATCTCTTACAGAAGTAGTGCCATAAGGCTTTTTTCCCCCTTTTTATTACCTATTTGTTGTCAGAGACGATTAATATTTACTATTGGTTTTATCTTTTAGTAATGCTGCTGTTAGTCCTAAGCAGCTGTATACCCAAATCACCACACAGAGACTGGGATTTATTTAATTAACCTAGAACACAATGCTGGGCAATAGTTAGTCCATCCTAAACTTCCAAGCATTCAATTTCCTAACATTTAGATTTCCCACATTATACTTGTTTTTAATGATATATTAGGTACAGTCCATCTCTCCACCTCGTTCCAAGATCTTTGCTCCTGCCTCTGTTCTCCCTTCTCCCTGCTCTGCCTTCCACCTTCCTGTCTTCTGGCTCCTCCTTCTCTTCCTGCTTCCTTTGCCTTGCTCAACATTGTAGCTAGTTACTTTATTTTGGCATGTTTACACTTAGTTAAGACAGGTGATGCTTAGAATAAGTATCATAATGCAATGTCCGGATTGAAACCTGAGAGTGAAGGAGAGAAATCAGCATTTGAATGAACAAGGGTAAAGTGTATACATTCCAAAAGAACATTATACCAACACATGAGGAAAAATCGTATTTTTCCTCATGAGCAAGGCCACAGTTAAATCCGGAGGTATCAGGTGAAAAGAAAACATCACATTCTTAACCCACATAAACAATATTTAAATGGCTTTGTCAAAAATAAAGTGGTATGGTCTGTAATCTTTACAACTACGGAAAAGTAAATCCTCTAGAAAGAATAAAAATGTCTTTACTGAAAATTTCTACTCAATTAAAAAATAAATTAATGCCATTTTTATGCAACCTTTTCTAAATAGGAAAAAATACTTCACGTTTTATTAAGTATTTGGTTTCAACATCAAACCCAGATGACTACATTGAAAAGAAATAGAATAAGAAAGAAAAATAATTGACTGTCATTAATAATGCAAAAATCATTCACTGTGAATTGTCAAATAGAATCCATTAGTATAAAAAGGTTCACAAACCATGGTCTGATAAGCCATGACCTGATATATTATTCACAGAATGAAAATTTGGTTCAGCTTGAAAATCAGCCCACTTAACAAACTAAATAAGAAACAGCCACAAGATAATGCCAATAAATATATAAAATATAACTGACTACTTTGAAAACTCATTATTTTAAATGTCTTTCAGAAAAGTTGAAGTAGAGAAGGATTTAGAGCTTGTGAAAGAGCATCTAGAAAAGGCCACATTTTATCAGGAGGAAGGTGAAGCAGCAGGGTCCACACGACGATAGTGCAAGAAGCCATCCAGCAGAAAATGAAAAAATAAAACTGTCGGTGTTTGAAGATATCATTGTCCTATGAGAACTTCTCAGTAATCTTAAAATAATCAAAGTTACCTTAGTAAGTTTGTAGATATAAAACAAATGTAAAATAAACAAATTTTATTTGTATATTCAGCCACTAAATGTAGGTTTTTGAAAGTGCCATCATCCACAGTTGCTCAAAAAATGTAATACTTACATATAAACTCAACAAAACACTCACAGCACCTTTTTCCTAAAAATCATAAAAAGGATAATTATAAACATGTTCAAAGTTCAAGGAATCCAAAGAGGACATGAGTAAACAAAAGAGTTAACTTAAAGAGGACAGGAATACCAATACTCCAACTAAGGACCATGCATGGAGAGGAACTAGACTCCTATTTGCTGCTCAGTTTCCAAGAAGTTTCCCTAGAAAAGGCTGTCTCTGACATGAACTCAGTGGCTGGCTCTTTGATCACTTCTGCCTGGGGGGTGCAGCCTTGCCAGGCCACAGAGGAAGACAATGTAGACAGTCCTAATGAGACCTGATAGGCTAGGGTCAGATAGAAGGTGAGAAAGACCTCCCCTACCAGGAGACTATGGAAAAGGCATAGTGGGGAGAAGGAAGAGGGAGGGTGGGTAGGACTGGAGGAGAAAAAGGAGGGGGCTGCAGCAGGTATACAAAGTGAATAAATATATAAATAAAATTAAAATTTAAAAAAAGAGGACAGGAATAAACTGACTGAAGTCAAGAAAATAAGTAAATGCGCTGAATGAAACAATGAGAGCAAGGTAGGAAAACTGAATTCAACA
Organism: Meriones unguiculatus; assembly: GCF_030254825.1. Lineage (NCBI taxonomy): Eukaryota > Metazoa > Chordata > Mammalia > Rodentia > Muridae > Meriones > Meriones unguiculatus. The sequence goes on from NC_083354.1 coordinate 115,012,418, forward strand.
AAAACATACAAAAACCAAAGAAAACTCAGTCTGAAAGAAAACTGTATGTGAAAAGCTCAATACGAGACCTTGATGGAAAGCCTCATCAACAGAACAAACAAGGTAAATATTAGCATTCAGTTTGATCTGTTTCTCCATTTTCAATTTTTATCACTTACAGATATCACTGATGCTAAGAAAATCTTTGACATTCAATAATGTTGTATCATATTTAAATAGCATGGCTTTGTAAGTAAATGTCTTATACTTTTCCATTCCATTTAATTGAATAAATGGAACAGAAAGTGGGAGGTGGAGGATGGGGGTTCAAAGCACAGAGAGAAAGCGGAGACACAGAGACTGAGATTCAGATAAGAAAGTGGATGGAAGAGAGCTTAGTTGTTTTCCTCAATAGAACTGTGTGTGTGTGTGTCTGTGTGTGTAGAAGTTTCTAAAATTGTGAATATCTGTCAATCTTCTTATCAATCTTTTCTTATAGGCTGTTTTGTTTTGTTTTTTTCTTCTGGTTGGGCAAGTTCTTCTGTACTGGGAAAAGGATTAGGGAGGGGTGAGGAAATAAAAAATATGATCAAACTATATTTTATTAAAGTTTTTAATTTCAAAAGAAAGTATGTACTTCAGAAAAACTCTTAGAATATTAATTAATTAAAAATATTAATTAAAATATTTTTATTTACCATTTCATTCTTATTATAATAGTGTGTTGGGTGGAAATAACATTTACAGCTCTTTTCTAAAAATATTTTATTTGGTTTCTGTCCTTGGAAGATTTAATATTTAATATTAAATTAATTGTTTTTCTCAAAATACTTGGAAGACTTGCTTCCAACATGTTCTGTTCTTTTGCTGCTGCTAACAGCATTATGTGTTTTGTCTTATATTTAGTGATACCTTTTATAGCCTGCTTAATATAAACTGCTTCATACTAGGTTACATTTATATACTGATTTTGTTCTAGCTAATTATTAACCAGGAGCTTTCCAATATGGCCCATCTTCCATTTCTTATGCTCTAAGACAGAAAATCTTTATCTTGTTCACATTTTACACTGTTATTCTGCTTTACTATTTTTTTTCTCTAATTGTGCATAATTGACTATTTAGGTGTGTAGATTTACTGAATTTTTTTAAAGGAACCCTGACATTCAAAGTTTATAATAATTTTATTTCTATAAAAGCTAAAATGGAAGAAGCAGTGATGCTGGAAGAACGTAGCTCAGAGAATCAAAGGAAGTGTAATACTATTTCAAACTCTTATTCTTTAAAGCAATTCTGTTTCCAAACTTAGGACCCTTTTTTTCTGTGTCCTTTTCATCTGTTTCTGCTTCAGCTAATGACCTATTTTCAACCTATTTTGAGTTACTAATTTACACTATTTTTGTTCAACACAGCAGCTATTAATTTATATATGAGAAAACTGGGAACAGATGTACCTCACTGTGTGTAGCTCTCTTCCTACAGCTACAAAGTTTTAGATTTTTCCAGAAAAAAAAAAAAAACAACAAAAAAGACAAAAAAAAAACATAAAAACTGCTTTCATGTATGTGATTATTGTTTATGATACAGTCTCAACTACCTACATATGTACACACACATACCCACGTGCGTGACTTTATTAAGCTTTCAATGTCTATCACCGATTAGAGTAAGAGGTATGTCCTCAGATTATTTCAGTAGCTGCAGCTGACAGTCTTGTTCTCTGTAGAGGGACAGTGGCTTTACTACTGAGATACAAAGGACAGAGAGTGGCAGACTGATCAAATGATGCAGTAACTGGCAGAATAAAGACCAGCCATCTCTAATACCTGCAGAGTCTGGTTAATATTGACTCAGTAAGGCTCCCTTGTTAGATTTGCTAATATAAAAAAATTGGTATTTGTATTTTAGTTGAAAACTGACCACAAAATAATTTGAAATACTCTGTAAGTCAGCTTTTAGAATCTCCTCTGTCATAGAAACTGATTTATTTTTGGGGCATCTTCTGTTCCTTCGCCTTTGAATAATGGTGTTTCTAAGTTTCCTCGTTTGTCTGGTGCTGTTTGCACGCTTTTGAAAGATGATTATACCTAAACCCTAAAAAAATAAGCATTGATAAATCTAAAATAAAGTAGAAAGCTATTAACAAAAGACCACACAGGTCCTTTGAAAGTGATTAAGTGATGTCTGTGCCTGTGTTCAGGCATCATGGGGAGATCAGGATGCCTAAGCTTCTCACATCAGCATGATTCTTTCCTTGAGTTTGGTTACTACTTGTCATATTTCCTTTTTACTTAGCTTCTGTGGGTCTGTGGATTGTAGCCTGTCTATTCTGTGCTTTATGGCTAAAATACCATTATAAGTGAGTGCATACCATGTGTGTCTTTCTGGGTCTGGTTACCCCATTCAGGATGATTTTTTCCTAGTTCCATCCTCTTGCCGACAAATTTCATGATGTCCTTATTTTTAATGCTGAATAGTATTCCATTGTGTAAACATACCACAGTTTTTTTACTCATTCTTCGGTTGAAGAACATCTGGGATTTTCCAGTTTCTCCCTGTTATAATAAAGTGGCTATGAACATAATTGAGGAAATATCTTTGTTGTATGGTAGAGCATGTTTTGGCTATATGCCCAAAAGTGGGATAACTGGGTCGTGAGGTAGATCTGGTCCCAGTTTTCTGAGAAAGTGCCAGATTGATTTCCAAAGTGGTTGTACAAGTTTGCCCTCGCACCAGCAATGGAGTTGTGTTTCCTGTGGGCTTAGATTTTTCAAACACCTACTTTATTTAAGGTTCTTAAATGCCTCTACCTCCCTCCCAATGCTTCCCCTTACCTTAGAAAGGATTAGTAGGGAATGGGGCTCTGGGCCTCTTTTAGCTACTTCCCCCATTAGGCCTTTGGGTTCTTTGGAATATACCAATCTCAGTCATCAGAATACCAACCATCAGTCAAACAGCAAAGCAGCAAACCAAAGCAGCAGCAGCAAAAAGCAAAAGCAGTGATACCACTCAGCAAAATTGGCTAGACTCTGCCCAAATGGCATGAGACCACGGAAGTGGCAAAACTCCTCCAAAACGGCAAGACAAGTTCTCTGGAGCATTTCTCTCCAGCAAAGCAACGCAAACCATTGCAAAATGTACAGATGTAAAAACCACTGTCGCACTGTCTGTGGGATTCTATTTACCCCTTCCCAGGGTCCACATGAGGATGTTTTTCAGCTCACAAAAACCATTCCCCTCTCACAAGGTAGTACCTTTGCACAGGTTCTGTTTTCTGAGTGCGGTGGGCGAAGACATTCCTGCACACTACACTTGAGACCAAAACAAAAACACATAGGACAACTCCACCTCAGTTCCCCCTTCTCTACATCCTGGCCAGCATGTGCTGTCACTTGGGTTTTTATCTTTGGCATTCTGATAGGTGTAAGAAGGAATCTCAGAGTTGTTTGCATTTGCATTTCCCTAATGACTAATGGCATTGATCATTTCTTTAAGTGTTTCTGAGCCATTCAATTTTCATCTGTTAAGAATTCTCAGTTTAGCTGTGTACCACATTTTAAATTGGATTATTTGGTATATTGGTGTTTAACTTCTTGAGTTCTTTATATACTTTAGATATTAGACCTTTGTTGGATGTAGGACTGGTGAAGATCTTTTTCCAAAACTGTAGGCTGCCATTTTGTTCTTTTGACAGTGTCCTTTGACTTACAAAAGCTTTTCAGTTGCTTGAGGTTCCATTTATTAATTGTTGATCTTAGAGTTGGTTTTCTGTTCAGGAAGTTGCCTCTTGTGCTAATGAGTTCAAGGCTGATCCCTACTTTCTTTTCTAATAAAGTTAGTGTTTCTGGTTTCTTGTTGAGGTCTTCGATCCACTTGGACTTGAATTTTGTGCAGGATGATAAATATGGTTCTATTTGCATTCTTTTGTATGTAGACATCCAGTAAAACCAGCACCATTTGTTGAAGATGTTTTCTTTCTTTCTTTCTTTCTTTCTTTCTTTCTTTTCTTTTTTTTTTCATTGTATGGTTTTAGCTCATTTGTCAAAAATTAAGTGTCCACTGGTATGTGGATTTACTTCTAAGGCTTCAATTCAATTCTTGATCAACCTGTCTGTTCTAATGCCAGCACCATGTGGTTTTATTTCTACTATTTTGTATTACAGCTTAAAATCAGGAATGGTAATACCTCCAGAAGTTCTGTTATAGTAGAAAAAAATTTTAGCTGTCCTGAAGTTTCATTTTTCTATATAAAGTTGACAGGTTTTTTTCCAAAGTCTGTAATGGATTGTGATGGAATTTTTATGGTAGTAATAAAAATGGAACAGAGATTAAGGAATGGCCCACCACTGGCTGGCCTAAATTGAGACCCACTCCATGGTAGAGAGCCACTCCGTGGCATTATTACTGATACTATGCGATGCATGCAGACAGGAGCCTAGCCTAACTGTCTTCTTAGAGGCTTTAATCAGCAGCTGATGGAAACAGATGCACAGACCCACAGCCAAACAATAGACAGAGTTTTGGACGTCTTTTGGAAGAATGGAAGGAAGATCGAGGGAACCTACAGAGCAAACTAACTTGGGCCCATGGGGGCTCACAGAGACTGAACCAACAACCAAAGAACGTAGCCTTGACCCCCTGCATATACATAGCAGATGTGTAGCTGCTTCTTCACGAGGGTCCCTTAACAATTTTCAGAGGGTTTGTCTCTCTCTGTCTCTGTGGCCTGCCTATCCCGTACCTTGGCTGCCTTGTCTGTCCTCAGATGGAAAAAATGTTCTTAGTGCTGCTGCAACTTGATGTGCCAGAGTTAGTCGGCACTAAAGAGAATTTTATAACTTCTAAGTGCAGAGGGCATAAAGGCTATTTTTTAAAGTGCGTTGTTTCTAAATATCCATCTCTAGGGATAGTAAGATCATGGAAGCCTGTGTCTTGGTCCACTTCCAAAAAAATCAAATTTAAGCACACCCTGTCTACCAAATATAAACGTGAGAGCCAGCCAGTAAAAGGATCATTTCTAAATCTACGGGAGATTTTAGTGTAATCGACTCCTCACTCTTGCCACTTGCTGGCTGTCAAAGTATATTAGAAACTACAACTTGTGTTCAAATAATTTACAAAATAATTTTCTCCAAATTTTCATATACAAAAATAACAAACAAACTTCTGCATTAATATAAAAAAAGAAATACATGTTCCTCAGGATTCAATGGTCTCATAACACATAAAATCATACTGTCTAAATGTCACAGCCAAGTCAAACTTAGTAGCGTGGGCAATAACAAATACTTAATGGCTGCATATTTTATTCATATAATGGGATTCTATTCATGAAATGTTGATGAATATAAATGTGGCCTTTTAAAAGGGGGTCAGTGATGCCTAATTACACCTCAGTGGCAAAAGTTTCAAAAGAGCTGTGCAATTATTGGCAGATCACACCTCAGAGTATTCACATTTTTGACAGCTCCTACGTTTCCTCTCACACTCACCATTTGCTAATATCATAAATATGATACAATAAATGCTATTCAATGATAAAATAAATGCTATTCAATGATACAATAAATGCTATTCATATATCAATGTATGTGTTGAAAATCTTATACTCTGTGTAGATAATAAAATTTCAAAGTTCATCAATACTATGTAAGGTGCTAAACTTAATAGTCACTGTTTAAGGTTACGCAGAGTCACACAGTCACACAGAGTCGTGAAGATTTTGCGGAGTTCTCACAGACTATTTGCAATTGACTTCTAGAAAGGTCTAGCTGTAAAATGACCCAAATCAACAAATGCAGACATGGTGAGGTGGAATTATTGTTTCTGGAATTATTTGTTTTTCAATCAGGACCAATAAGTGGTGGGGCAGGCTGGGAACTCCTCCCAAGATGACGTTCCTTCTGCTGTCACTCACTTCTGTGTTGGCTGGATTGGCTTAGGCAGGCCAAGGTGTTTTTTCATAGAAACAGGAATTCATAATGCAGCAAAAGAGCTACCAATAAAAGTAAGTGCCAGGAAAGACAAAAAACTGAGCTAGTCTCCGATGTTGGAATTTTTTATTCCACCTTTTAATAATTAATAGTAGTAGCTGGGCCCCCTTTTTTTCTTTATATTATATGAGTTAATGCTCTTTTGATCTTGTTTATCTTCTGAAAGAACCAGTACTTGGATGCATTGATTCTTTGGATTGTTTTCTTTATTTCTATTTCAATTCATTTTTGTTCTTATTTTTATTATATTTTGCTAATTACTATATTTGAGTGTGGTTTGTTTTTTGATTTTTCCAAACTTTCAAACTGTTCCATTTACTCATTTACTTATGCTGTTTCTTATTTTTTTCAGGGTAGGCACTTATAAAAATAAACTTTTCTCTCTGGCTTACTTTTAATGTATTACTAAGTTTTTGTCGTGTTGTGCTTTCATTTTCACTTCATTCCAGGATTTTAAAAATTTTCTTTGTTGGTTTCTTCTTTGACTCATCAATTATTTAGTAATATGTTGTTTAATCTTGATTAATCTATGTAATTTCTGAAGACTTGTTTGTGTTAATTTTAAGCTCTACTGTATTCTAATACTCTGGACAACTAAATGTTTTTTTTTTTTTCTTTTTTGAATTTGGCAGTATTTGTTTTGTGTCCTAGCATGTGTTTTATTTTACATACGCTTTCATGGGCTGCTGGGTAAAGCATATATTTTCTGTGTTTGGGTGAAATATTCTGTAGATATTTGTTTGATCCATTTGATATATGATGTAATTTAATTCTGAAGTTTTTCTGTTTATTGTTTTTGTCTACAAACTCCTGGAAAGAATGAAATATGCGTTAATTGGATTGATCTTATTCTGTGTCTTTAAGTCCAATAGCATGCTTTGTGAAATTGACTGCAGAATTTGGTACACAGATATTTATGATTGCAATGTCTTCTTGACGAATTTTGTCCTTTTTACCTCTTATTAATTTGACTTTGCATATTGGCTTTTGTTAGCTATTGGAATAGCAATACCGGTTTCCTTCCTTGTCCCATTTGTCTGGAATATTTTTTTTACCATCCTTTACCAAAACGGTGTTTTATTTAAAGCTAAGGGAAGTTTCCCATAGATAGTAGAAAAATTGATTTGTTTCCTTTTTTATTGAAAATGGATTATTCTTTCATACACTACACCCCAACCACAGTTTTCCCTCCCTCCACTCTTTCTAGTTACCTCTCCATGTCTACTCCAAATCTATCTACCCCACTGCTGTTTCCTCTTCAGAAAAAATCAGGCCTCCAGGAGGCAACAGCCAAACAAGACAAAACAAGATATTAAAAGACTGGGCACACGCCCTCATAATGAGGCTGCAAAAGGCAGCCCAATAGGAGGAAAAGAATCTCAGGACCAGGCAAAAGAGTCAGAGACACCCACTCCCACTATTAGGAATTCCACAAAAACAACAAACTAACAGGCATAACAGTGGCACAGGGGACCTGGTGCACAGGCATGCATGCCCGATGCTTGCAGTTTCAGTCCCTGTGAACATAAGCGAACTGTTTGGTTGATTCAGTGGCCTATGTTCTCCTCACGTCCTCCATCCCTTCTGACTTGCACGATCCCACCACACTTCCATAGGTCCCTGAGCTCCGATGGGAGGGACCCAGTGGAGACCTACAATTTAAACTCTCTCTCTCCTTCTCTTTCTGCATAATGAATGGCTGTGGATCTCTGCATCCGTTCCCATTATTATTTTTAATGCTGCATGTAAAAAAAATACCAATAGGAATCAGTTCATTAATTTTTTTCTAGTGGTGTTTGGTTCTACTTTAGGTCTCTGGGCTCTCTAGTCTCCAGTTCCTGGCCATCCAGGCAGTGTCAGACATAGGCTCCCTCTCATGGTATGGGCCTCAAGTTAAACCATATCGGTTGGGCACTCCTATAAGTTCTGTGCCTCCCCTGCCCCAGCACAGCTTGTAGGTAGGACAGATTGTAGATGGAAATGTTTGTAGTTGGGTTAATTTTGTTTCCTAATCCATTCAGGTAGTCTATGTCGTTTTGACTTGAGAGTTGAGGTCATTGATATTTAACGCTACTGATGAAAGGTGTGTGCAGATTATTGTAATTTGGGATTGGGGGGGTATTTATTAGTCTCATTTTGTGTTTCAGTAATTATAGCTTTATTTATTTCTCTGCTAATTGCGCTGGGTACAGTAGACTAAAGTGATATCATTTGGCCTTTTAGAATTTGAAGTACGCTGGACCAGGCTTTTAAAGTATGCATTGAGAAATTAGCTGTTCTTCTTATAAGATTTTCCTTTCTATGTAACCTGTGGTTTTACTTTTGTGTCTTTTGAAATACTCCATTTGTTTTAACATTTAGAATTTTAACCTTAATAATGTGTTAGGACATTTTTCTGGTCATATTTGTTCTGTGTACTTCTGCTATCAATATGGCTGTGTCTTCCTTTCATCAGGAGAACTACCCACTGACATATAATATTACATTTGAAGTTGACATATAATTTCCTAAGTGTGGAAGAAGACACAGTCCAATCATTCAGTTTCATGCCTTGTGGTATGTTGCTGTAGCTGAATACAGTAATTATTAACATGATAGATAAATCTACCCTAATCCTGAAGGGTGGCATTCTATAAGTCAAGTCCACCAAACATTTCCATTTTCCTGGACCTATAACCTTATTATTGCCCCTGCTTGAGATTCTGTGAGGGTTAGGGTAGCCCACGGCCTTGAATCCCAAGGTTGAGTCAGTGCGAGCAAGGACTCAACCTGCTGCTGGGTCACAATGCTCAGCTTGGAAAAGGGTGAGAGAGAAAAAAGCACAGCCACCAACAACAAAGTGGATTTATTCTGTATGGTTTTTTAAAATGATTATCATCTTCAAAATGTCTGTATCCTAAAATAGTACATACACACATTAAATACTTAAAAAAATCGAATCTGAAATGAATGTGTATATTATATGAATATATGTTGCGACACTGTTATAACAAATGAAGACTAAATGTCTGTGTTGAGGGAAGAAGGGCTTACTTTGACTGGCAGTTCCAGGGAATGGATTCCATTACAACAAGAGTTTAACTCAGTTTTTAGCAACATGGATATCTAAATTCTAATAGTAGGTTAAGTATTAGAAATATATAAACGAGCAAAAGATATATAATGTGCTGTGATTGATAGTCTTCAATGTCAACGTGACTGAATTTGAAACCACCTAAGAGATTGATAAGACATTTTTCTGAGTTTGTAATGATGTTAACAGAGATGAATAACCAACAGGGCCAGACTAACCCAGAATGTTTACGGCACCAATGCATGGGCTGGGGATCAAGAATGAATAAAGAAGTAAGTTAACCCACTGCCAGCATTCATCATTCCATGTTTTCTGGCTGCCAAGACATATATTATGTGCTTGACAGTGTTCTCTCTACACCAAAAACTGTGGCCAGAATAAATAATTCTTCCACTTAAGTGATTTTTTTTATCAGATATTGAGTCACAGAGAAGGCAAAATAACTAAGATGGATAGGCTTATAACTACAGTATAAAACACAGTCTGTGAAACTACAGTATGGTACAGAAATGATAACAGCAGAGTATAAAGTGCCACAGGGAAGTCTCCTGGTAGGAGGCAAGTGACAGTATAAGGACAGATGTACAGACTGGGTTGGGGAGAAAGACCAGTTGGTACAGTGCTTGCCTTTTAAACACAAGACCTGTGTTCAACATATGGAACCTGGCTTTCTAAAAATGCTGAGTATTGTAGTGTGTGTGATATCTCAGCAGTACTAGCGAGGCAGAGTCAGGTGGATCCCTAGGTCTCACTGAACAGCCAATCTGCCTACTTGCTGAGCTCCAGACCACTGAGATACCATCTTATAACACAAGATCCAAGCTTCCCATGCATTCAAGCACATCTTCGTATGTGCTTGAATAGTATGCCCATATACACATGCATGAACACACACACACACACTAAAAGTTCTAATAAGTAAGAAAGAGTTGTGATATCAGTTAGTGGAAGTAGAAATGTAAAGGAGAGTAATCTGACAGATCAAATGTTTGGATGCTTGAGGAAGAAAGGTGACGGCAGAGGATGGCTCTGAAGTTTCTGGAGAACGTTAATAATGTCAACAGGGATAGCAAAGACTAGATGACAGGGGTTTGTGTTGGCACGTTGCCACACTAACTCCAGAGTCTATATAAGCATAAAAATGTGCTATATAAGCATAAAATTATGCTGCTAAGACGAGGAGACACGTTTCCTACGGGAATCTGCTCCCTGGAAGTCCCTGGATGTTCTACGCCAAAAAGATGTACTCTGAAAATCCTGCTTTTTCAGATGAAGGATTGAATGAGCCTTTTGGTTTTTCTCTATGATTCCTGGTACAGCACAACTAACTATTCAAGGAAATATATTCTTGATAGGTTATTAAAAGCTTTAGCAAGAATAGAGTAAAAGAAAAAGAAGTAATGAATTAGATTTAGTATCAGAAAGCATTATAAGAATAGAAAAAGAAATATTGGGCTCCTTCTTAAGAAAAAATAGCATAAGCAAGTACAGCAGGCTTGAGCATGCCTTCCTTTAGCGTCTTGTTTCTAATGAAGGTTATAAAATTTTAGCAAGACATATGGGAGGATGGTTGACCAAGGTGTATTTAGACTTTAATGTAGAAAAAGACATAATGTAGAAAAATACTTTGGCAGGTATTTGACTTGGCTTGGAGGACTATTACAGCTCCTGACTTTCCCCTTCACTAGTCAGTGATAATGAAACCACAGTTTGAGGTTTTTGTTTCTTGTTTGCATTGATCAGAAAGTTTCTAGGCTGAGATTTCTTGTGGGCACTGTTTTACGCTTGGCTACACTTTTGAGTTAAAACATAAACTTTGTATCCTTGGTAAAAGTTTGAATATTTTGGAAAGCATGCCAACTTTAAGGTGCTTCCTTATGAAATCACTATAAAATTATTAGCCTGACTTCAGTAAAATTGCAACAGAGCCAAAACCATCAAGGTGTCTCTGTCTGTCAATTCATCGCTGAAACCGTGTCTTCCTGTCCAGAGCCTTTTTCCCCACGGACGCAGGGAATCCGACTGGGCTGGTCCATGGCAGCATGTGTCTTAAAGGTTGAATAGAATACATGTGAAAACAAATAGAAACAACAAAGAAATCAACAAAAACATGAAATGTATAACAGTTATCAAAGCTGACTGTTCAAAATTTTAAAATTCAAGGAGAATTCTAAAGGAGAAGGGAAAAAAGTGCAACCAGGGAAGAGAAAGAGAGGAAGGGGGGCTACTCTTCCCCAGCTAGCGCCCAAGTAATTGAGACAGAGCTCTGTTAGATTCATAAAAGCTTTAAGGCACAGTAACTGAGCAGCTATCAACCCTCTAGGGAATTTTGGTATTTCTCAGCTATGTACCCCAAGTTACCTGCCACAATTGTTTCTGCCTGGGTTGCTTCTGTTCCATGAGGCCAGTCTTCTTGGCCATGTGCTTATGCTTTTTATGGCTCCATAGATAGTTCTTTCTCTCTATCTTTTCCTCCTGTTACATCTTCTGGTTTCTCTCACCCCTCCTCCCAGCCTTGTGGTCCCTCTCGGTCCCCCAAGCCAAGGATCCTAAGCCCTGCCTATCTCTCATATGCCTAGTCACAGGCTTCAGCAACTTTATTAACCAATCAACTTTAAATTAGGTAGAGCAAGGCTTTTACAACAAAGACAGGTGTACATGAGAATGTGCTTTTCTGAGTGACAATCAGATCTTAGGTGCCAATAATTAATATTAGAATACTTAGCATGAGACCAACTCCCAATATTCCTACTCAGCCAAATTCCCAGAATAAAAAAAGCCCTTTCTCCTTCTCCATGATGACTTAAAAACCCTCAAACTTCTTTAGGTCTGTAGATTTTAATATATTTATTCTATGTTATATGGCTAATATCCATTTATAAGTGGATATTATACCATGCATGTCTTTCTACTTCTTGGATACCTCACTCAGTGTGATCTTTTCTAGTTCTATCCAGTTGACTGCAAAATTCATGATTTCCTTGTTTTTAATAGCTGAGTAGTATTCCATTGTGTAAATATACCACAACTTCTTTATCCATTCTTCAATTGAGAAACATCTAGGTTGTTTCCAGATTCTGGCTATTACAAATAAAGCTGCTAGGGAGATGCTTAATTCTCATTCAGAAGGGAAAATAAGATAGACATTGGAAGCAGTAGAAGAGCAGGAGCAGGACAGGAGCCTACCACAGATGTCCTCTAAAAGACTCCAACCAACAGGGGATTAAAGCAGATGCAGAGACTCACAGCCAAACTTTGGACAGAGTGCAGGGAGCCTTGTGAAAGAAGGGGAATATAAAAGGATCAGAGGAGACAGGAGCCACACAAGGAGACCAACAAAGCCAAAGAAACTCAGGGACTGCAGAGACTGATGCATCAACCAAATACCATGAATAGAGAGGACCTAGACCCCTGCTCAGATGTAGCCCATAGACAGCTCAGTCACCATGTGGATCTCCTAATAAAGGGTAAAGAAACAGTCTTTGACATGAACTCAGTTGTTTGCTGCTTGATCAGTTCTGCCTGGTGGGGGAACCTAGTCAGCCCACAGAGGAAGAGAATCCAGGCTATCCTGATGGGACCTGATAGGCTAGAGTCAGACAGTAGGCCATGAGGACTTCCCCTATCAGTCAGTGGACTAGGAAAGAAAGATAGGGGACAAAAAAGGAGGGAGGACAGGACTGGGAGGAGATGAGGGCAGGGCTACAACTGGGATATGAAGTGAATAAATTTTAAATAACAACAACAATAAAATTGCTAACCCCAAAATATACCCTTCAAACTCAATGTTCCTCCTGTCTACTTCCTGTCTGTCTCTCTATCCATCCTCCCAGACTTCCTCTTACTCTCTATGGTTTTTTCCTATGTTCAATTCTCTGTCAACTGCTTGCTTGATCTGCCTCTTTATTTATGGCTGATTGTATTTACTCCTGTTTACAGAAAGTTCTTAGATTAAAGGTGTGTGGTATGGCTGAGCCATACCACATAGAAACAGGTTTTTCCAGTACAAAATCTCAGGATTTACAGTATGATCAAATATCATGCAACAGTCCCCTACTAAATTTCTGACTTCTTTGAGTATTATGGATAAAACACATGTATCTGGCATTCATCTTTCTGGACTTGATTCAGAATGATTGTTTACACCTCTATCCATTTACCATTTCAAAACTTCATTTTAACAACTGGAAAATATTCCATTGTGTAAAATACCATATATATATATATTGTCTTCCATTCATTAGATAGTAGACGTGTAGACTGTTTCTATTTTCTGGATACTGTGAAGAGTCATTATGCCCAAGAATGCAATAACAGGATCATGTGGTAGCTATTTTTCAAGTTTTCTGAGGAAATTCCATACTGCAGTCGTTAGTGGTTATGCCAGTTTACACTCCTGCCAACAGAGAGCAAGTGTTCTACTTTTCCCACACAGCGCCAATATCATAAGTCATTTTAATCTTTGCCATTATGACAGGGGTAAGAGAGACTCTAAAAGTAGCTTTAATTTGCATTATCTTCTTACATAAAGCTGTTGAACACGTTTTAAAATGCTTCTTAGCTACATGTATGCTATTCATCTTTTGAAAACTGTTTAGTTACTCATCCCATTTTCTAATTTGGTTATTTTCTTTGTGTTTGTTCTGAGTTCTTTGTATATTCTAGTTAGTTTTATGGTTGTAAAAGAAATTGTTCTCATTCTATCGGCTGTGTCTTTACTCAAATGATGACATCCTTTGATATACAAAAACATTTTATTTAATATGGTCCCATTTGTATTTCTTGGTCTTAAGGCCTATATTACTAAGGTACTGTTCCGAAATTCTTTTCCAGTATCTGTAAGTCTAGGGTATTTTATATTTTTTCCTCTTATCAGACTCAAGATATCAAGTCTCATGAGGACTGTTGCCAATTTGGAGCAGAGTTAGTAGTGAAGGGTAAGAGATATTTTAATTTCAATTTAATTTTTCTACATATAGCTCTGCAGTTTGACCACCACTGCTTTTTGGCGATACTGTCTTTTCTTCGGTGTGTATTATTTGCTTCTTTGCCAAAAAAAAAAAAGAAAGAAAAAAAAAAACAGTTTTACTTATCACTATAGGTCTGTAGTATAATCAGAAATGGTGCTGTCTCCGTTGGTTCTATTAATATCCAGAATATTTTTGTCTGTTCTAAGTTTTGTATTTACAAATGAAATTTAATATTATTTTTTTCAGTTATTGTGAAGAATTAAGTTGGAATTTTCATAGGGATTGAACTGAAAATGCAAGTTGTTGTTGGTAGCATGACCATTTTTATAATAATCATCTTACCAATTTATTGGTATGTGTGACCAGTGTTCTGCTAACTTCTTCAAATTTTTCAGTGTCTTTTTTCTTTTTAATTTTTTTCACATATCCAGATTGAAGTACTGTCCCTCAATTCCCCACAGTCCTAACCTTCTATCCTCTTCCTCCCTATCCCTTTCCCCTAGTCCACAGAAAGGGGGAGTTTTCCACCACTACCATCTGCCCATAGCTTGCTAAGTCTCATCAGGAATGCCTGGATCCTTTTCCTCCATGCCCTGGAAAGGCTGCATCACCAGGGTCAAGGGATCAACGAGCAGGCAACTGAGTTCATGATAGAGGCAGCCCCTGCTCCCCTCATTCAGAGATCCACATTGAGACTGAGCTTCCAATTGGCCACATCTGAGCAGGAGGTCTGGGTCCTCTCCATGCATGGTCCTCCATTGATGCATTAGTCTCTGCATGACACAGTAGGCTCAGATCCTCTAGATTTGTTGGCCTCCTTGTAGGACTCCTGTCTCCTCCATGTCCTCTATCCCCACAATCCTCTTCTTCCATAAGACTCCCTGCACTCTACCCAAAGTTTGGCCTTGAGTCTATGAATCTGCAATGGAACACTACTCAGCTATTAAAAATAAGGAAATAATGAAATTTGCAGACAAATGGTTGGCACTAGAAAAGATCATCCTGAGTGAGGTAACCCAGAAACAGAAAGACAGGCATGGTATATACTCACTTATAAGCAGATATTAGCCTTATAATACAGGATAGCCAACTACAGACCTAAAGAAGCTAAACACTAAGGAGGACCCTAGGGAGGATGCTTAAATCTCATTCAGAATGGCAAACAGACACCAGAAGTGATGAAAGAGAGGCAATAGGATGGGAGCCTACTATACAAGGTCCTCTGAAATGCTTCACCCAACAGGGGAATCAAAGCAGATGCTGAGACTCATGGCCAAACTTTTTCAGTGTCTCAAAGTTTTTATTATACAAAGCTTTTACCCTCTTTAGTCAGATTTATTCAAAGGTATTTTATTTTCTTAGGGCATTGTGACTGGCACTCTTTTCCTGATTTTCTTCTCAGTATAATTATTTTTTAATATACAAATGTTGCTGTTTTGTGTATTAATTTTGTATTCTGCTACTTTGCATTGTGTATTTATCAACTCTGGACATTTTCTTTGGGGAAGAGGTTCTCAAACTCTAGGTCACAACCATTTTGGAGATTCAATGACCTGTTCACAGGGGTTACAAAGCAGATATCCTGCATATCAGATATTTATATTATGATCATAAAGGCAGCAAAATTACAGTTATGGGGTACCAACAAAAAACTTTTTAGTTGAGAGTCACCACAACATGAGGGATTATGATAAAGAGTCATAGCAGTAAGTGGATGAATACCACTGCTTTAGGGCCTTTTATGCATAAAATCATGTCATCTGATCATAATAATAACTTGACCTTCTCTTTTCCTCTTTTTATTTACTTTATCTTTGCATGATTTACTGATTTAGTTGCAATTTCAAGGTCTCTGTGGAATAATATGAGGGAGAAAAGTCATCATTGTTTTATTCCTTTCCAGTTGGAAATGCTTGGAGTTTCCATCCATTTAGCATGATGTTGGCTGTGGGCTAGTGTGCATTGCCTATATTTGTCTGGTGCATGTCTTTGCAAACATGACAGCCAATAGAATATGGATTCATTTGAGGCAAGGAGAAAGTTCAGTTCAACACAAACTCAGTAGATGGTATTGGTTCAAACTTTGAGAGGCCAACACTGGGCATTTTATTTTGGGCACAGTACAATTTTGTATACAGGTTTCCTGTTGATAGTAAACTCAATCCCATGTGTACAACAAAGCTTAGGACATGATTACATTGAAACTCTTTTCAAAGTTCATGGGATTTTTTCTCACAAAGATGGCTTCTATTGACTGAAAAACAATGGTCAAGATAAGGGTCTTGAAAGAATGAGTGAGATAAATGTAAGAGTCTCTGGGAGTCAGATATGGCTAGGCTCTACAGACAGAGCAGAAATCAGCAGGCTATTAACCACTCTGCTCCCATTTGTAAAGTACCTTTGACAGCACCCATAAGAATGAGTCCTATGGACTGAGAAATAATGCTCAAGATAACTGTAGGGAGGATGACTGAGATAAACAAAGGCTGAAGAAACCAGGTGTGGCCTACCTTTTCATTCAGAACAGAGGTAACCACATCTTCCCAACTTTCTGGGCAAGAAAAATAGTTCATATACATCTTTCCCTTTGAAGAGACAAATCTGTGTGTTGAATAATATTCCTGATTCCTCTAGTGCTTATCTATGAGCATAAGAACCTCTGTGCTTCCATCATGTTTTATGATGAGATATGCCCTACTATCCCTAGATTGTGCATAAGTTTCTTAGTAAGGAATGTTGTATTTTGTCAAAGCTCTTTTCTACATCTAATGGCATGGTCAAGCATTTTTTGTTTGTTTGTTGTTTTTTATCCTTAATCTGTTTCTATACTGGATTATATTTATTGATTTATGAATGGTGAGTCATTACTATGCTTTTGAGATGAAGTTGCCTTGATTATGATGGATAAATTTTATGCACTTTTGAATTAAGTTTGTAAGTATTTTATTGAGAATTTTTGTATCTGTATTCATTAGAAATATTAGCCAACATTTTCTTATTAGACCTTTGCCTAGTTTGTGTATCAGAGTAATACTGGTTTCACAAAAAGAAATCAGTAGTGCCTTTTCTTTTATGTTATTTTACAAAATAACTAGAGTAGTAATGTTAGTTCTTTCAAATTCTGGTAGAATTCTGTAATGTAATCTGGGCTGGGTTTTGTGGGGTTTTTTTGTTTGTTTTTGTTTTGTGTTGTGTTTTGTTTTTTAGTTGGAAAATTTTTACTATTTACCTTTATTTAATTTTGGTAAGTCACGTATAAATAGAAATTCATCTATTTCTTTGATATTTTCCAGTTTAGTAGAATTCAGATATTTCATGAAAGTTCTTATGGTTGTGTAGATTTCCTCAGTGTCTGTTGTAATGTCTTACATTTCATCTCTGATTTTATTAATATGGATATTCTTTGTCTTTATTATGGTTAATTGGTTAGAAGCATTTCAATCTTATTACTCTTTTCGAAGAACCAATTCTATGTTTTATGGATATTGATTCTTGGTACATACAAGTATATATTTCACTTATACTTCATTAATTTTGGCCCTGACATTTATTATGTCTTTCTTCCTATTCTTTTTTGGGTGTTGTGCTTGAAAGGTCTTTGATAAAACATTAAGTTATTAATAAGAGCTCTCTCTAAATTTTAATAAAGGTACTTATTGCTAAAACTTTTCTTTTAGGACTTCATTTTGTCTCATAGGACTTTGGTATGCTGTATTTTTTTTAATTTTAGGAATTTAAAATTTTCCTTCTTCATTTCAACCTTGACCTAATTATCACTCAATATTGTGTTATTTAGCTTCCATGAGCTTATGTATTTTCTATTGTTGTTGATATCCAGATTCATAAACTTCTAGTGAAGTAAAATAGAGGATATTACTTTCCCACATTTGTTGAAATTTGCTTTGTATTCTAATATGACTAACTTTGGAAAACATTCTGAGGGATTCTGAGAAGAAAGTGTATATTTAGTGTCTGGGTCAAATATTCCATAAATATTTGTCAAATAAATTTGATTTATGACATAATTTACCTCAAATTTTCTCTATTTAGTTTTTGTCTGGAAGGCCTGCCTATTGGTCAAAGTAGAGTATTAAAGTCACCCATCATAATAAAGTCAATCAGTGATTTTACAGCTAATATTATTTATGTTATGAATTTGGGTGTCCTTGGCTTTGGTGCATATGTTTAGAATTATAACATCCTTTTGGTGGATCTTTCCTTTGATAAGTATAAAATGTTCTTCTCTATCTCTTTTGGCTAGCTTTATTTGAAGTCTATTTTGTCAGATATTAGAATAACTATGCCTTCTTGATTCATTGTTCTATTTACTTGGAATACTTTTTCCATTTTTTCACCCTAAAGTGGTGCTTATCACTGATGATGAAATGTGCTTCTTGGAGAAGTGAAAAGATGATCCTGTTTTCTAATCCCATCTGTTAATTTGCGTCTTTGTATTGGATAAATAGAGGCAGTTAATACTGACAACTATTACTGAATAATATTTATTAATTTCTATTAGTTTTGTTGTGGTGCTTTTTTTATTAGAATTATTTTAATTAACTGCTCTGCAATTCTATATTACTTTGAATTTGCAGGTATGGTTACTATTTACAGGCAAATTCTAGACTCCACTTCTTCAGCTGCTTATTTCCTCCACTTGTTCTAACCATCCATCTCTCCTCATCTACTTGGTGTCTTCCCCTTGGCTACCGGAGCCTGCTGTGTTCTTGAAAGCCCTACTACTTGAGCAGTTCTCTACTTATTAAAACAGTTGCTCCTCTCCTTCTATTGGAACCCTGAATAGGAGCTGCCTGCTAAGCCCCACAGCTTCCTTATGATGCCATTCTGGGTTTCTGCAAGCTTGTCCCTGCTCTTAGCTCCAACCATCCACACAGCTTCTCTATCTATGCCTTCTTGGCTTCTGTCATGTCTTTCCCACTCTCCTATAACCTCCCCCTTGGAGCTTTTAGAATCTCTCTTCAGTGGAGTTGGTTTTGTGACCCTACCTCTCTTCTCCAAAAACTCAGATTTTATTAAAGCCTCATGCTTTTACTACAAAGAGCCTGAATACAGTTCAATGACCAAAACTGGTATGTTCAGATTTCAATGGTGTCAATGTCTGCCATCACACAAAGGTCCAAAAATCTTTTACATTTAAACTTGTTCTCTCCTCCTATATTTCTTCCTATCTACACCTGTCTGAGGTAGCACTTACATAGGGATGTTTGGATGTTTTTCTTGTAAGAGTTCCACGCATCTAACCAATCCATCTTAATAGGATTGGGAAATGTATCAGGCTGTCATAGGCTAATTCAGTTCCCTATAACTCTCTTATTCATCTCTCCTTCACAAAGGCTTAGCCCTTGTGCTCTCTTTAGCTATGCTCAGAAGAAAGATTAATGTAAAAACCATTAAACTTAAACTTAAAGAGGCTACCCATATGGGTCCTGCAAATACCACAGGACAAGTATGGGCTGTCTTAATTACATATCAGCTACTGAATGACATTCTGCCTGGTTGCTTTTGAGTGTGTTGGTTGTGGGTTCTCCTGGGTCAAACCAACAACCATCATTCATGGCCTCATCCATTGGACAATTCAACTCTCTTACTTTGCCACTCATTAACTTCTCTGAGCTAAAAACCATTACTATCCCCTATTTTTCCCCATCTCTCTCTCTCTCTCTCTCTCTCTCTCTCTCTCTCTCTCTCTCTCTCTCTTCAGGTTTACAAGCTACTTTAACTCCTCAAGAAAACTCTTTATGTGCAGACTGGATCACTTAGACTATAGTAATTGTTTGATTCTGAGCACTGCCACCCAGCTCTTACATCCAAATATCCACAACTCCTCAATTCTCTGTGGCATTCAAGCTTACTGCTGCCTACCCACTGGGTGGTCTGGGACTTATGCTCTGGTGCTCTTTTTCCAAAATTAGAGGTTTTACCTGGTGAAAAATCCTAGGCAACTCTCATCACCATGTTTATAGTAATATGGCATGACAAACAGTTCAGACCCTACCCTTTCTCACACTCCTGAGTATAGATCCTGGCATTGGCACTGGAGTTGTGGGACTGACTACTTTCCTAGCTTTTTGCCATCATAATTCTTCTCAGCACATCCAGGATCACCAATGAGTGGCTCAGACTTTCTCAACCCTCTGGGGCCACATAGACTTGCTGTCCACCATAGTGCTACATAATCAGCAATGATTAGATATACTAACAGCAAAGAGAGGCGGTCTTTGTCTCTTCCCAGTGTAAAAATGTTGCTTTTATGTCAACCAGTCAGGTATAGTAACAAGTAATATCTGACAACTCAAGATGGCCCTCTGAAAAGGTTAGGAAGCATTTCAATGCCTTTGGTTTATAGATCGTTGACAGCCCAATGGAATTGAATACTGCCTTTTTAAACGACCTTGCTCCTTATTTCCCTAATTACACTAATTGCACCCTGCCTTATAAACTTCGTTAACAGCAGATGGGAAAGATTTCTAACCAGACTTTTAATCAGTTTCTATTACAGGATTACTAGCCCCTAGCTATGGATCAAGAGGACTTCAACTCCCAATTATACCCTGATGGTGAAAGTTAAGTTTGACTCAAGGACATCAATAACCCCAATCAGCAGTAAGTAATCTTATTAACCCCCTTTTCATACTCCTGGTTCTTTATTAATAATGAAAATAAAAGGAAGGAATGTAGGGTAAAAGGTCAGAGCCACTTAGTGTTGAAAATAAATACCAAACCCTACTAATTCCTGAGCTTTCCGAAAGATCAGGCCATATACTCTCTCAAATTCCAGGCCATGGAGGACTCTAGCTAAATCCCCATTCAGAAAGGCAAAGAGGATGGACATCAGAAGAGGGAGAAAACAGGGAACAGGACAGGAGCCTACCACAGAGGGCCTCTGAAAGGCTACTCTGCAGGGTATCAAGGCAGATGTTGAGACTCATAGTCAAACTTTGGCCAGAGTACTGGGAATGTTATGAAAGAAGGGGGAGATAGTAAGACCTGGAGAGGACAGGAGCTCCACAAGGACAGCGACAGATCCTAAAAGTCTGGACACAGGAGTCTTTTCTAAAACTGATACTCCAGCCAAGGACCACTCATGGAGATGGCCTGGAGCCCCTGCACAGAAGTAGCCTATGGCAGTTCAGTATCCAAGTGGCCTCCATAGTAATGGGGGCAGGGACTGTCTCTGACATGAACTGATTGGCCTGCTCTTTAATCACCTCCCCGTGAGGGGGGAACAGCCTTACCAGGTCACAGAAGAAAACAGTGCAGCCACTCCTGATGAGACCTGATAGACTAGGATCAAAGGGAAGGGGAGGAGGACCTCCCTTTTCAGTAGACTGGGAGAGGGACATGGGTGGAGAAGAGGGAGGCTGGGATTGGGCGGGGAAAGGGAGGGGGCTACAGCTGGGATACAAAGTGAATAAATTGTAATTAATAAAAATAAAAAACATTCTAAAGAAAAAGAAAAAAAATCCACCCCCATAAGAAGTCCTATATAATCCTGCATTTTCCTCAATTTGTTGCTGCTTTTCAGACAAACAGGGACAGCTAGCCTCTTGTGTCTTTGCCAATAAATCTCTTTTGTGAGGTTTGTTGTGCTGTGTGACTCTGTGGTATTCCTTGGCTCCCAGCTTCCAGGATGCCTTTCTCCAGCTGAGATGCAACTCTTGTATTTGGGAAACCTTTCCCCTCAGAACTGTAAAACACACACTTAGAGGTTATAATTATCAAAGAGAAAACTATTAAAATGTTTAACATGCAGGAAATCAAAACAATTGAGTACTGTCTTTCTTTTCAATAAATACAGCACACGGACAGCAAATCATTTCTCGTGAGGCATGAACAGATTAATGGATACTTGTTTGTTTTACAATGTGTGCTTGTCAATTCAGATAGTATGAGCATAGGATGCATAGTCATAAAAGAAACACATAGGAAAAGAGAGAACAAAATTGTCTCTGCAAATCAAAGGAAAGGTAAACGCTTTCTCAGCAAGACGATACTTGATTGGCTGTAACTCCATATATGTAGTATCCTGTGATCACAGTTAGTTTTTGTCAACTTGGTAGAAACATAGACATACCTGAAAAACAGGGGACTTCAACTGAGTAATTGCTTCTGTGCTTCTGTTTGATTGGCCAGTGGGCATGACTTTATGCATTTTCTTGACTGATGATTAATATAAGAGTACTCTGCCCACTAGGCAGATTTTTTTTTTGGGTGTATAAGAAAGATATCAAAGTATGAGCCTGAGAGTAATCCAGTAAAAAAAAAAAAAAAAAAAAAAAAATCTCTCCACCATAGTCTGTTCTTCAGTTTTTGCTTTCCTGTCCTAAGTTCCTGTTCTGACCTCTCTGGATGAACTATTACCTGTGAGATGAAATAAGCTGCTGTGTGCATAGAGGAAAGGGGAAGAGCAGATGGAGGGGAAACTGTAATCAGAATACATTATGTTAGAGAAAAATGTATTTTCAATAAAAGGGACAAGAAAGAAGGTTATTGACAACCATGCTGATTAAGTCAATTAAAAATTGTGAGTCCTTTTATTAAGGGCCAGACCAAGAGCAGGCTGGTGCCTGTTAGAAGTCTCTGGATGGCCAAGCTCAGGAGTACAGCAGTTTTAAAGACAAATAAAATTAAATCAGTGCTCAAGTCCAAACTTTAAAAGGAGGAGTAAGCGGTCAGCTAGACCTGTGAAGAGAGTTGTGAGCCATGAGTTTGAAAAATTTTGTGGTACCAGAAATTTTTTGACCCATACTCCTATTGTTTCTTATCTAAACTCTCTCTAACCTTTGTAATCTCTTTGATAACACCCAATTTCTTAGCATGGAAGCAATCAGCCCCTTCTGGTGTCACAAAGTTCTCCCTGGGACAGGAAAACTGAGGCTCCATCTTTCAGGTTTGGAAGGACTACTTTTCTGAGATGCTACCTGGGCATGAAGTGTATAGATAGACAACTAAAGGTGCCTAATGCGTGTGTCTATCTGATGACTTATCTGTAGTATTCCCATTTCTCCTCTAACTAGGGCTGTATTTACTCAAGGCAGTAGTCCCTGCCACAGTCATTCTACTATGACTGGAATAAGCAGAGGGGCTGCCTTCCTGTAGTGCCAGGGAGGCAGCCCAAAGGGGAATAGGAGGAGGACCACCTTTTGGTCCTGAATAAGCATACACTTGGGGGAGTATATGTACAACCATACAAAACACTGGATTGCTATACAGATGTTTTGAGGTCATACAGTGGGTCAGACTGGTGGTACAAAAAACCCAGTTCCTTTGGGAATGAAATAAGCTTCTGAGTTAAGAGTAACTAGGAGACTATAATTACAAGAGGCAAAAATGGGAGGGGGACTAGCAAGGGGCAATTTGCAGTGACAAGACATGAGTTACTTTCTGTCATGTCTCCTAGTGTAAGAGTGTTTTCTGGGAATGGACAAGCAGACAGGATAGAGGACACAGTTGTTGGAATTTTGATGTGGTAAGAAGGCTGGGCTTTTAAAACAAATCTAGCAGTCTTGTTCCCACTCAAGCTTGGTGAACCCACTGAAGTACAATTTAAAAAATCAGGCAAAGCAGGAACCTTTTTAGGAATGGACTTTTTTAATATAGTCCCAGGGGTTGGTAAACAATAACCAGCAGCTACAGGAATTTTGGGTTAGCTGGCGGAAGAGGAGACAGAAAGGAGGGAAAGCAACCAGAATCCACCTACACTATTGGGCCAATAGGGTGGAGGGGCCTCTGATACAGACTTTTTGGATGGTAAACAGAACCCTACTTCCATCATGCCCAGTTGAATATATTCCCCAGGTGGATCCAAGAACTCAAGCAAAATGTAGGGGTTATTAACTTGTACTTACCTAGCATTAATAGCTGCAGGGGTAGAGGAATAGCCATATAATTCCTGTCTACACAGATAAGTGCTATCTTTCAGGCCTCTGAATATGTGGCAATGTCTGCACATATCCTCTTTGTTACATTGTGACTTTTAATCTGGAGCATTTTTTTTTTAAATCATCTTCTGTTTTACCGGGACATATAAAAGTCTATCTCTTTAAGGTTCCCAGAATCCTGTGAAATGCTAAAAGACATTTCCCCCCAAGCCCATCAAATGGTAACTTCCATCCTTGACTGTAGAAAAGTTTAAGAGATTTATGAAATTGGTTTTAAGCATAGGCTTATTTGGTCCTTCGCTTCAGCTGGTCTCTGCCAGGATTTTCCCAGTGTGAAAGGAAGTGAGAATATAGGAATAAGTAGACAGTCTAGCTAGGAATATGTAAACAGGAATCTTATTCTTGAAAGAGTCTTAGCCCGAGTGGATCTGGTTCAGATGAGACAGATCGTTTCCAGTCTTCCTCTGGGACAGGCTTGGCATGGGACTGATGAATCCAGGCAGGGATCATATCAAAACCTTGACCGCAGACAGTGTTGTCAGGATTATTGTATGAGGCCTTTTCTTTTTCTTTCTTTCTTTTACAGTTTATGCCTTGTGTTTTATTACTGTTGACAAATCAAACAGATTTTGTAGCTATTATATAATATCCTGCTTGTCAAGTCAATCTCCAGTTGTGGAGTTTTCAGAGCCACCCACTCTGCCGGAGGAGGGCACCTTGCCTTGGAGGAAAAATCAGCAGAAATTTTAGGGACACCCCATGTTGCTTCCCATTATAAGTGATGAAGGTCAATCTCACAGGGGACACAAATGCCTTTCCTAGCAGTCTCATATAGAAAATGACTTGTTGCTGAGGGAGCTTGATTCTATAAAGAATCAGGTTCATAAGTCTAAATTCAGCTTCAAATTTAATAAACCATCCATAAATCATTAAAGCAGTTTCACTGCTTGTATTGAGATAATTTCCATTTTCATGGCTTCTTTGCTCCTCTCCATATTGGCACTGACAGAGGTCATCGCTGCTAACTTCAGGAAGATTGTGTGCCGTGACTTGCATTACAGGACATTGCTAACTGTTTAGGCTTCGGTCCCTCTGCATTCCTGTCAGCACAGCTTTCAACTCTTTACTTCATGTCTTTATTTTTTATTGTGTTGTTTGAAGTTTTTATTTCTCAATACACATTAGAGGTTCTTGTTTTAACTCCTCTTATTCAATGTGTGTTTTATGCATGAATATTCTCAGAGATATTGCCTGATAATAGTTCTCTTTCCCAATATTTCTGACACATCTCAGTTACTATGAAAATTTTAATTCATGCCTTTGGCTATTAGCTGGAATTATATCTATAATTTTTTTTTAGAGAAGCAAGTGTTTATTTCAGTTCACAGCTCACAATACATTGTGAAAAGTCAGAGCAGAAACCTGGAGTCAGAAACTAAGGCAGTGGCTAGGAGGAAATGCTGCTTATTACCTTTCCCTATGTTTTTTTTTTCATAACATTTTTAAGTTTATTCCAAAACTCAATCATATACATTTAGTAAGCTAAGTGTAAACCTGAGCTGTGGTCTCCTTTTCATCCTGGCTTTTTCATTTTCCCCTTCTTGTATGTTTATTATACTAAGAGAAAACAAAAAACAATTCTAGATTCAGAAACTGTATGTTTTCCTGAATTTTCACTTCTTGCCTTCTTATCAAGTTCCCTATTTTCCTTGCTTATACATTGGTGAATAACTAAAGCAAAACTCCCATTCATTTCTTTCAATTACCACATTCCTTCGCTGGACCCACAGTGTCTGTTTTCTTCTAACCTGCCCTGACCTTTATCCCCCTTTCTCTTCCATTTCATTTCTTTTTTCTTTTTTTCTGAGTACTATGAATACCATCATGTTATTGTTTTGTTTTCTCATTTTATTTATCCAGAATTTCTTATGGGTACTCTCTCTGGTAAATCAAGTGTGCTGGAAAAAAAAGAGTAAGGAAATATGTAGATGTAAGTTCCACAGATACAGACCTTGTTTGCTTTCCATACAGCTGAATTTAACGCTTATACGTCATGACAACATGCCGTGTTTCACTGGCTTTCCTTTGTTAGCTGAAATCATTTTTGAAAATCATGTTATATTAATAGCATAAACATATCTGAGCCCACTAAAGAATGCACTATATGGGAAATTGTAATGCAGCTTTTCCCAGGAAGGCCAAAAGCAAATAGTATTGTACTCAGGCAACATAGGACAAGGCAAACAAAAGGAAGGATTGTGTCCAAATCCAGCTCCGTGAAGCAGTGAGTTTATTGACATGACATAGAGGGTGAATGACTCAACTACCATCAAGAAATCCTCTGTGCTATTTATGTGTGGCTAACCTGTTAGATTCTTGAAATTTCTAATGCATGAGGTCTTATGATGTGCAAGAGGCTCATGAGCCAGCCCTTTCCTAGTGAGAATATTAAGAGACAAGGGGTTTCCTAAGAGATTTCTGAGGGTAATGGTAGCTGATCTGATTCAAGATATCAGTGGGCATGTCCAACCCAGAAAGAAACAACTGTACAAACAATGGAAACTAATAAACTATTATTTCTAGTTTTAATTTGTTGCTTTGGACCTTGAGGTACATCCTTGGGTATTTTATATGAAATTCTCCTCAAATTTTTCTTCATTTATGTATTTACTTCACCTCCCAATTGCTGCTTTCTCACCCTTTTCTCCTCTCAGTCCATCCCTATCACCTCCCATCCCTCTACTCCCCATTCCATTTCTCCTCATAAAGGGGCCTCCCATGGGTATCAAACTACCTCGGCATATCAAGTTGCAGTAGGATGAGGCACATCTCCTCCTATTGAGGCTAGACAAGTCAGCCCAGTTAGGAGAAAGGAACCCAAAGGCAGGCAACAGAGTCAGAGGTAGCTCCTGTTCCACTTGTTAGGAAAACCACATGATAACCAAGCTGCACATATGTTACATACGTGTAGGGGACATAGGTCTGTTCCATGCATGCTCTCTGTTTGGTAGTTCAGTCTCTGTGAGTCTCTATGAGCCCAGATTATTTGATTCTGTAGGTCTTTTTGTAGTATCCTTGATCTCTTTGGCTCCATCAATCCTTTGTCCCTATCTTCCACCAGATTCCCCAACCTCTGCCTAATGTTTGCCTGAAATTCTCTGCATCTCTTTCCATCAGTTGCTGGGTAAAGCCTGTCAAAGGAAAGTTATGCTAGGCTCTTGTCTGCAAGTATAGCATAATATCATTAACAGTGTGAGAGGTTGGCTCTCTCTCACAGGATAGGTCCCAGGATGGGCCAGTCAATGGCCATTGGCCATTTCCTCAATGTCTGTTCCACATTTATCCCTGTGTATCTTGTAGACTGGACAAATTTTGGGTCACAAATTTCATGGGTGAGTTTTTGTCCCATCCCTCTATTGGAAGTCTTGCCTGATTACAGGAGGTGGCCATTTCCAATTCCCATTTCCTCTGTTGCTATGAATTCTAGCTAAGGTTATGCCCATAGATTTCATGGAGTTTCCCTTGTCGTAGGTTTCTGGCTCGTCACAGAGCTGCTACTTTCCCCTACCAGCAATTTCTGTTATCTTTTTCAGTTCTATCTCAATCAATCCTCCCCACAATTAACTCTTCCTGTTCCCCTCCACTCCTACTCCCATCTAGTTACCTTGTTCTGCCTACCTCCAAAGTATTTAATTCCCCTCTCTGAGTGATTCAATGGAGAATTCAACCATCCTCCCCTGGGACCACCCTGTTATTTAGCTCCTTTGAGTCTGTAGATTGTACTATGGTTATCCTGTACTTTATGGCTAATATTCACTTATAAGTGAGTATATACCATGCATGTCTTTCTGGTTTGGGTTACCTCACTCAGGATGATATTTTTCTACTTCCATCCATTTGCCTGCAAATTTCATGATTTCCTTGTTTTTAATAGCTGAATTATATTTCATTGTGTAAGTATACCACATTTTTTTAATCCATTTTTCAGTTAAGGGACATCTAGATTGTTTCCAATTTCTGGCTATTACAAACAAAACTGCTATAAACATAGTTGAGCATATAAACTTGTGGTTGGGTGGAGTATATCTTGGATACATGCCCAGGAGTTACCACTGGCTGGGTCTTGAGGTCAATCTATTTTCAATTTTCTGAAAAAGAACCAAATTGATTTACAAAGTGTTTGTACAAGTTTGCACTCCCAACATCAATGAAGGAGTGTTCCCCTTGCTCTATATCCTCTCCAACATGAGCTGTCACTTGAGGTTTTGATTTTAGTTATTCTAATAGGTGTAAGATGGAATCTCAGAGTCCTTTTGATTTCCCTGAAGAGTAGGGATGGTGAACATTTCTTTAAGTGTTTCTCAGACATTAGAGATTCCTCTGTTGGCAATTCCCTGTTTAATTATGTACCCCATTTTTAATTGGGTTATTTGATTTGCTGGTATCTAATTTCTTGATTTCTTTATATATTTTGGATATCAGCCCTCTGTCAGTTGTAGAGTTGGTGAAGAACTCCCATTCTGTAGGCTGCCATTTAGTCTTACTGATGGTGTCCTTTGCCTTACAAAAGCTTTTCAGTTTCAGGAAGTTCCATTTATTAATTGTTAATCTCAGTGTCTGAGCTGTTTGTATTCAGGAAGTTGTCTCCTGTGCCAGTGAGTTCAAGGTTGTTACCCCATTTCTTTTCTACTAGATTTAGTGTATATGATTTTATGTTGAGGTCTTTGATCCTCTTGGACTTGGACATTTTTGCGGGGTGATAAATATGGATCTATTTGTATTCTTCTGCCTACAGATATCCAGTTAGACAAGCAATATTTGTTGAAGATACTATCTTTTTTCCTTTGTATGGTTTTGGCTTCATTGTCAAAAATAAAATGCCTGTAGGTGTGTGGGTTTATTTCCAGATTTTCAGTTTAATTCCATTGATCAACCTATCTGTTTTTATGCCAATACCATGCAGTTCTTATTACTATTCCTCTGTAGTAAAGTTTGAAATCAAGCATGTTGATACCTCCAGAATTTTATTGTACAAAATTACTTTAGCTTTTCTGTTTTTTTTTATATGAAGTTGAGTATTGTTCTTTCAAGATCTGTAAATAATTGTGTTAGAATTTTTGATGGGAATTGCAATGAATCTGTAGATTGTTTTTGGTAGAATGGCCATTTGAACCATGTTAATTTTACCAATCCATGAGCCTGGAAAAAATTTCTATCTTCTAATATCTTTTTCTATTTCTTTCTTCAAAGATTTGAAGTTCTTGTCATAAAAGTCTTTCAATTGCTTGGTTAGAATTACACCAAGATATTTTATATTATTTATGGCTATTGTGAAGGGTATTGTTTTCCTAATTTCTTTCTCAGTCAACTCCTTGGGGAGCCAGACCACTAAAAGGAAAGCAAAAATTTCTCTTTGTTTCTTGAGTTTTCCTTCAGCAAGTCTTTAGGCCTCCCTCCTTATAAATCATGGCCTGAACTTGAAAGGTAACAAAAGCATAGCTGCTGTCTGTATAAATGTTCACTTGTTTGTCTTCTCTCAAGTCTAGGGCTTGAGTGAGAACAATCAACTCTGTTTGAGCCAACGCACATTGTGGCAAGGCTTGTGCCTACATGGTGAACCTTTGGGTTGTTACCACTGCTTTGGCTCTCCTGACTCAGTTGATTATCAGGCTGTTTTCATCAGTCTGCATTTTGGCTTCTGCCTCAGACAAAGGAATATCCTGGAGGTCTGGGCAATTGGCCTAAGAGATGTTCAGCATGTCTTCACAGTCAAAAAGGGGGACTTCAGTGTTGTCATCAGGTATCAATGTCACAGAATTGAAACTCTGTACAGAAGCAAAAGTGAGATGTGCTCCTCAAGCAATAGACTCTCATATCAAGTGATAAGGACATTTGATATCCACCAGCAATTAGACCCTCTTAGGATGGTCTCCACAGCATGAGGAGCCATTAAAGTCAAGTCCTTGCCTAAGACAGGCTTGTCAGCTTCCCTTATTAGTATGGTGGTTGCAGCTACGGCACACAAACAGGATGCCGCCACCTGGTCCAGACGCTTTGACATATATGCTGCAGTACTCTACCAGGACCTCAGGGTCTGAGTCAAAATGCCCTTTGCATCTTCACTCAGGCTGAAGATGTGTAATGGTTTAGTGACACCTGGTAAGTCCAAAGTTAAGGCTCAGCTTAGAGCCTTACTTTAGTTGCCCCCAAATTTGCCTCTCTATTTCAGTCTATTTCAAAGGCTAGTCTCCTATGGCAGAAGAATAAGGGGCTAGGCTATTTTAGACAATCTAGGAATCCAGGGTCTGAAATATCCACCACCCCCAGGAATTTTAATACCTGATTCTTGGTTTAAAGGAGTGGGGACCTGGAGGACAGCTTCCTTCTAGGCAGAACTGAGGGTTTTCCTGCCATAGTTGATTTTTTAAAATTTAAATTTATTTTTTTATTAGTTACATTTTATTAACTCTGTATCCCAGCTCTATCCCGCTCCCTCATTCCCTCCCAATCTCACCCTCCCTCACTCATCTCCTCCCTGCCCCTTTCCAAGTCCACTGACTGGGGAGGACCTCCTCCCCTTTCATCTGACCCTGTTTTATCAGGTATCTTCAGGACTGGCTGCAAAGTCCTCCTCCGTGGCCTAGTTGATTTTATATCCCAGACAAAACACTTGTATTTGGCAGAGCTGAACCTTTTTCTTAGAGACACAATATCTCAATGTGGAGAAGTGCTGGAGCAAGTCTTTTAAACAGGTGGCAGTATCAGCTGCTGCAAGTGAAATATCATCTACATAGTGGGGCAAAGCTGAATTAAGGTGTGACAACCTAAACCCTGTTAAATCTTTTTGTAATGTCTCCCCAAAAAGTGTAGAGAAAATTTGGAATTCTGTAGGTAGTCATGTAGCCCCCTCTCTCATTTCCTTCCAATCCCACCCCTCTCATCTCTTCCCTGCCCTTTTCCAAGTCCACTGATAGGGGATGTCCTCCTCCCCTTCCATCTGAACCTAGCTTATCAGGTCTCTTCAGGACTGTCTTTATTGTCCTCCTCTGTGGCCTAAGAAGGCTGCTCCTCCCTTGGCGGAGGGAAGGGGGGAGGTAAAAGAGCCAGCCATTGAGTTCATGTTAGAAATAGTCCCTGTTCCCCTTACTAGGGAACACATTTGGATACTGAGCTACCATGGGCTACATCCAAGCGGGGGTTCTAGGTTATGTCCATACATGGTCCTTGGTTAGAGAAACAGTCTCATAAAAGATCCCTGTGCCCTGATATATTTGGTCCTTGTGGAGCTCCTGTCCTCTCCAGGTCATACTAACTCCCTCTCTACTCAGCAATTAAAAATAAGGAAATCATGAAATTTGCAGGCAAATGGTGGGATCTAGAAAAGATCATCCTGAGTGAGGTATCCCAGGAGCAGAAAGACACACACGGTATATACTCACTTATAAGTAGATACTAGACCTATAAGGTAGGATAAACATACTAAAATCTGTACACCTAAAGAAGCTAAACAAGAAAGAGGACCCAGGGTAAGATGATCAGTCCTCACTTAGAAAGACAAAGGGGATGGACATTGGAAGTAGGAGAAAACAAGTAACAGGACAGGAGCCTACCACAGAGGGCCTCTGAAAGACTCTACCTAGCAGTGTATCTAAACAGATGCTGAGACTCATAACCAAACCTCAGCAGAGTGCAGGAACTACCATCGCTTAGAATGATGATTCTAAATCAGTTTCCTGAGTTCTAGGATTGTAGTCCTGCCACATGTGTAGCCTTATGTTTTAAGTTTTCAGAAAATACTTTTATAAACAATAGGATATTTAGTTATATTTACAGCTAGAATAAATGTTACATATTTATGTAGCATAGGAATTTATATAATGTAATTCATATATAAAACATGAAGAAAACTAAGAGTACAATATTAAATAATACTCTTACATTTTAAAAATTAATGAAGACAGATTTAATATCAATGGGACAAGAACAGGAAGACTCAGGAGTTCCAATCAGTGTGTACAGCATACTTTAGGGGAATACACCCTTCTCTTTCAGTGTGGAATCGATGAATACATTTTACAGATAATAAACAAGAATAAAAATCTTTAGTGCTGTATCCAGCTATTCTGAAGAATATAAAAGAGACAAGGATCTCTGGAAAGAGCCTCTTCTATAAGCTCTACTACACTGTAGAACGTAATGTCACATGGCTTCTCCAATAAGTTAAGTAAACATGCATATAGTATCTAAATAACTGAAAAGAGACAAGAGCTTAAACCTGTTATTATGGTTAGTCCCTGGTACGGTACTTTGAGGCCCTTTGTGAATCCCAAGAAAAGTCTCTATGGCAACCCTGTTGACCCTCTTGCCTCCCTCCCCATCCTGGAAGGTTCAGTGTTGTATGTATGAACACAAGCTGAGGCACTCCAGCCAGGAAAGCAGGTAGGCTAACAACAGATGTTCACCTCTCCATAGGCTCTTCCAAATTCAATCCCCCAATCTCACCCCACACTCTGTAGCAAGCTTCCTCCTGCAGCCTCCCCTCCTTCTCTGTCCCTCCTCTGTATCCTTATAGTTCTCTTTAAATAGTTCCTAATTAATTCATTTTATAACCTGTGCTAAATCCAACTGTGTCATATTATTGGTGATTGCATTGTTACGGTTGGTGTTACATAAGCTTTTCTTGTGTCTTGGATCTCTAAATAAAGAGCTAGAATGAACACATGTCCTCCCAATTCACAAATGGAAGAAGATAGGAAAATGTTAGCAATATGAGGATTAAACTTTAGACAGTTACTACAGAGTTACACATTTATTCTTGAATAAAGCAAACTCACACAAGAGCAGATTCTGGGGAAGTCATTGAGCTAGCTCCTTATCTCTAGATATGCTGTGGATTTTTGCTAACTTGTGTGCCTATTTTGACTACTTTTCTCCAGAACAGATAAATGATGTTAGAAACTCAAAAGACCTTCAAGATGTTTGTAGTATCATTTCTGTCACCAACACAGGCCCAGCTTATATTCCCAGAAACTTTAAATTAGTTTCCAACTGAGGAAATTTTAAGTGTAGATTCTGTGTCACAGCATTGACAGCATTACTGCTAAGAATGAACAGCTTCTATTCTGCTTGCTTCTCTAATGCTTTCCATCTAAATCATATGTCAGTGTTATTGAACAGGGAAGGAGGCAGATGCATTGTAAGAGCAGAAAATTACTGACCTGTGGAATGTTTAACCTTAGCCCACCTTTTCTAAACGATTTCACTCCAAATTTTGAGAGTGAATGAGGAAATTAATCAAGTGTAAAGTTCAAAGTTACTCTGTGGTGTTGGAACTCCTATTTTCATTCGTAATTTAGCCCACCTCTTACTATGTAGTGAGGTTGCACTGTCTGGTAAAATGATTTTTCTTTTGTTCGGAGAGGCAGGCAATGTAAATGCATTCTTTTTTTCTGGAAGTTTTTCCGCAAGTACCGCACGCTGACCAATTGTGGCACGGGAGCGTTCACTTTCTGGACATTTTTAATGCTCTATTATTTTAGAGTGGGTCTTAGAATGGAACATTGAAGTGCATATTTAACTTGTCTCTCATTGCTTCCACGTAGTTCATATAAAATATTTCATAATTGTTTATTGAACTAATTGTATTACCTTTTCAAGTTAAAATACAGTTAGGATTCCCTGGACATCAACAGGCCACACTGGCCAGGGAAGGCAGTGAGCTGGTTTCAGATCTTCACTCTCCCTCCTCTTCACCAAATTCAATCCCTCAGTTTAAGCCCAGCTCTGTATCAAATCAGCCTCCCCTTCCTCTGGGCCCCAGCTCCAGTGGATCAAATTGATTTTCTCTTCCAATCTTCCTGTCCTCCCTCCCCCAACTCATTAATTTATCCTAGTTCCCAAATCCAGCAGGCATTCCCTGAGAACACACAGGCTATTCCTGCTGGGAAAGCAGGCAACGACCTAACTAGAGACTGTTGAAAAACTATTAATTAACATTGATTGATATAATTATTAATGCAGCGGTTATTTCTTAACCTGTTATTATATAAATAAAAGGCACAGACACCTGTTAGATTTTTAATATGCCTTAAACACTGGGGCTGGGAAGATCTTAACCCCCTATGCTACCTTGTTATCTCTCAGCCACACATTCCATCCAAAATTCACATAAATACTTGCACATGCTCCATTTGGGCTGCCTCACTCCATCAAACCAATTCTCAGCACAAGCTCCTCTTGGCCATGTGCTCCTTTTTTATGCTAGTCCATGGTGTCCTGCTCCTTTTTCCTTCCTCTTCTCTCTCTCTCTCCCATGATCCTTCTTTCCTCCAAGCCCATGAACCTTAGCTCTGCTTACATCTCTTCTGCCCAACCCAGGTGTAGGCATTTTTTATTTGCCAATCACAGATAATTTCAGAGGCCAGGTTACAATAGCATCACTTGGTATTGTGAGCATTTGTTTGTAGAACAGTAAAGATCTCTGGGGACAAGCAATTAATAATTAAATACAAAGCACCAGACAATGCAACAACAAGAAACCTTCATCTGTCCTTCTCACCTCCAAATCAAATTCCCCGTTCTCACCACCAAGTCTGTAACAGACCACCTACTGCCGAAACCTCCTCCTATCTGCCTCCATCTTCAGCAGAGAATCATACAGATCTTCCCCAACAGTCTTCCCAACTCATCATGTTATCCCAGCCCCCGCCCAACAGGAGTGTTCCGGGAATCTACCAGCCTGCCAGAGAAGCAAGTAGACTAGCAAAGCAGGTGGGCAGACTTCAGATTCCCACTCTCCCTCCTTTTCTCCATATCCAGCCTCTACTCTCATCCCCAACTTTGTAGCAGACTATTTGTTATGGCCTTGTCTCACTCTTAAACCCCATTCCAAAGGAACTAAGCAAATCCTGGTGAAAGTCCCTGCTTTTCTCCCTCCTGTGAACCCCTTTAGTCCCACCCCTAGCCTATACCCATTTCTATGTGACAGTTTCCAATACCTAAAAACACATTTTACCCTTTTACCCAAGACCCCAGTGGCCCCAGGTAACATATAGCCACCACACAATCCTAAGTACTGGAAAGAAACCAAGAAACAATACACCCACTCAATAAAGACAAATATCAGCAACTATAATTACAGTCGTCCAAAATCCAGATCCCTATATAGCAGTGTAAAAGCAAACTCAATAACTGCTTGGACAATATGTCTCCACTAGAGCCCAACAAATCTACTATTGTAGGCCTTGCGAATAGCAACATTACCTAAAGTGCATGACAAAGACCCAAGATAACCTTTATGAATAGGATGTAGTCCTTAAAGAGGAAAAGAATAAATCCCTTAAAGTGGAGGGAAATTAATAAAACACTCCAACACATAAAAAGTGAAAATAAACTCAAACTAAAAAAAAAAAAAAAAACTGAAAATGAGAATTTAGAAAGTAGATCAGGAACCACAGAAGTAAACCTCAGCAACAAAATGCAAGAGATGGAAGATCTACTTGACAAGAACTTCAAGTCTCTGAAGAAAAAAAAATTGAAGAAGGTATCAGAAGATGGAGAAATTGCTCATGCTCATGAATGGTAACATTTAACCTAGTAAAAATATTACCATTTGGTAAACATACCAAAAAACAGTCTACAGATTCAATGCAATTCAACTGAAGCTTCTGCAAGTTTTCTTCCTCCAGCTGGGGATAAGACAGGGATATTGGATTTGGGGAAGCAGTAGGAAATGTGAAGATCTGCAGATATCCTACCAGCATCCCTGACTAAAGTGGCCTGTGGGTTGACCGAGTGGCTGCAGGTTGGAAGAAAGAAACTAGTATGGAGATGGAGATAAGGGCTGGAAGATCCGTAGGATGGTGGAAGGCAGAAATGGGGCTGTAGTGAGTGTACTTTCACAGAGCTTGAGATGAAAGTGGGAGCATTGGGTTTGGAGAAGCAAAAGGAGGGCTGGAGGTCTACAGTTAGCTTATCTGCTCTCATGGCTTGAGCAGCCTGTTGGTTTGAGATTATTTCTTTCCTTGTTTTTCCTTGGGTGTGGTTAACCTCATTAGGTTGGACTTTTCTTTTTGGCACATTCAGTAGGACTGCATTTTTAGGTAGATTTTTCTTAATTTTTTTTAAATCATGAATTGTCTTATTTTCTCCATTATTGCAATTAAAAGTTTTGCTGTGTATAGTGGTCTGGCCTACTATTCAGGCCCTCTGGCTTTTAGGGTCTCCACTGAGAAGGTGGATGTTATTGGAATAACAAGTCTGCCTTTACACGTTATGATGTCTTTTTCACTTGAAGCTTTTAACATTCTTTGTTCTGTAGGTTTAGTGTTTCAATTATTATATGCTGAGGGGAATTTTATCATCTAGTTCAGTCTATTTAGTTTTCTGTATGCTTAAAAAAAACACTTTGATTTGTATCTTCTTTAGGTTAAGGAAATGTTCCACTATAAGTTTGTTGAAATATTTTTTCTAATTTTTTATTTAACTTTTATTAATTACACTTTATTCCTTTTGTATCCCCCCATAAGCCCCTCCCTCCTCCCCTCCCTGTCCCACCCTCCCCCTCTTTCTGCATGCATGCCTCTCCCCAAGTCCACTGATAGGGGAGGTCCTCCTCTCCTCCTCTCCTTCTTTCTGATCTTTTTTTTTTTTTTATTTTTGTTCTTCTCAATGCAGTTTATTCAGGAACCTTGAACAATCTTCTGACCCTGGGAAAAGCCAGCCCACAGCTTAAAATAGCCTCTGGGTAGCCAACCCCAGCGTGCCTCATGGGCAATGCAGATAGGTCCACATACATGGAAGTAAGCCAGATCCTCAGCCTTAGCCAAATATGGAGTTGTTTGTGACAGAGAGCACTCACCATCGGGAAGGTGGAAGGCGGAAACCAGCTCCATCTTTAAGGTGCGGCATTACGCAGCTCTCTACAGTTCCCCCTTTTTGTTTTAGACACATCAGGCAAGAGTAGAGGTCTGATCTCTGATATTAGAAATAAATGGGGACTTTGTACCGATGTTCATTTAGGTGTCATCCACCCAAAGAGCATCAGACCCGTCCGATACCTTTTTCTCAGAGGCGGGACCTGGGGCATCAACCCGCATGCAATCAGACATGCTCTTCTCTGGGTCGAAAGCGGCCGACCCTGAGTGCAGTGCTTAGCCTCGCATCGTGAGCGTAACAAATGCGTTTGAGCTGGATTTCTTCTCCTTTCTCTATTCCTTTCATTATTAGTTTTGTTCTTTTCATTGGGTTCCAGATTTCCTGAATGTTTTATGCCAAGAGTTTTCTTAGATTTAACATTGTCTTTTGACTGAGGTATCCATTTCTTCTATCTGGTATTTAAAGCCTTTAAAGTTACGCCAAGATATTTTACATTATTTTGGGCTATTGTGAAGAGTATTGTTTCCATAATTTCTCATCTCATTTATCATTAGTGTAAAAGGAGGGCTACTAATTAGTATAAAGAATGGGATCCAGGAAGAATGGAAGAGACTACACAAAGAGACTACACATTGTGTGGACCACAGAGGCTACTCTACCCATTTCAACCACCCACTTCTCACCCACAATACCTCACATACAGCTTTTAGTTACTGTTCTTATTCTTAACACATGCACTCTGATTTCTCTGTTGAATCAAATAGAGCTATGTAGTTGTACGTGTTTAGAATGCTTAGACTTTTTCTAGAGATTCATATGTGCTATTGTACTTCATTTTATGTTATGAATATATGTATTTACATGCTCTTCTATTGTTGGAGACTTGAACATATTTTCAATGAAAATCTGTAAAAATGTGATATTGCCATGAAGAAGAAAATACATCTCCTGCTACATACACATGAACATTTTTGTCTTGTATGTCTTAGTCTGAGACGGTAAAAAATAAATAAATAAAACATTTTTGGCTCATTGGTATGGAGTCCAAGATGTCAGGAGCCATGCAGGAAGAATAAGTAAAACATCTCTAGAACTCATGGAATGCAGCTCACTGGTTAGCACAAGCACCATGAGCTTGTTTCAGAGTGGCAGAACCTGGAGGACTACATGTCCTGAGGACTTCATGCTGTGATGGAGCATAGCTCTTCTTGTTGGTGCTGGAGCAGATTTATGGTTCAACCTGCACCTTTGAAAAGAACCGAGAGATTTAGATTGTTAAGCAATGACCACTACCCTTAGAAAGAGTTTGGAAAAGCAGATTGTTTAGCAGCAATGCCTGAAAGAGATCAAGCATTGTTATTTTGAGTGCTAGGGATAGTGCCAGTGAGGGCCTGGAAGCCCCTTAGAGTTCTCATACAGTTCAAGTATTATGAGGGATGTGTTGACCACAAGAGCAACAAGCAGAGCTGGTTGGGCCCAAATTACTCCCTGTGAGCCTTTACTTTCAAGTACCATAAAAGTGTGGGGTTAAGCTTCCAGCACACACAAGTTAGGACCCACAAAAAAACCACCACCACGTGTAACTTCAGTTGGAGCTGCTTGGGCGAGGGGACCACAGGAGTTGCTGCATACTGCAGTAGCTCCAGAATCAGCTTCTCAAGCTGTTGAGTCCCAGATGTCTTTTCGTATCTTTGTCCCAATTTAATTGTGTTTTTCATTTCTTTCTCCAATCATTTCAAACTATCAACTGTCTCATAACAACTGTGCTTCATCTCCAAGGTAGGCTGCCTCTTACTCTTGCAGCAAAAATGTCTCTAACTCTGGGCATTCCAATGTATTGTATAAGCAGGACATGCAGAGGAGAAATAAGAAACTTCAGTCCTACAAAGGCTCAACACTCATGGGCATTCTGGTTTCAGAAAGTCCCTGAAGGTCTCTGGCTGTGCAATTTTTAGTCCGTTCAAATGAGGTTACCCAAAAAAACATAAAGTGATGCTTGTTATTCCTTGTGCAGATGAGCGAAGATGCTTAGGAATTATTGTGTGAGACAATTGCCACGTGATCTGTCATCGGCAGGAATGACTTTGGATAGAAGCAAAGCTTTTCGAAATAAATGAGTCACCATGCTGGGTGACCGCTGCGTCGCTATCCATTCCCTTCCAGTATACCAAACAGGGTGCCTCCATGCAGGTGAGGCTAGAGATTCTGTTTTAGAAAGCCTTCTCTTGAAGCAGCTCCACCAAAGATGATAAGGCCACAGATAATGCCCTCCTGCATCTGACCCCCCAGAATAGGTCTCCAGAATCTCAGTGAAGCCATCAGTGAAGCCGTCGGCCACATACAGCAGTCTAAAGACTGCTTCCGACTGAAAGCACCTGGAACCCCAGAAAAGATGTAAAGGAACAAATCACCCTGACTATACTATGTCCAAATGAGAGACTGTAGAAAAGGCACTTGTTTTTTCAGTGGGATGTTATCTGACCTGAAGCAAAGGATTAACTTTATTTAACTTAATCACAACTATTTTTTATTTTGTTTCTGTTCTCTTTGATATGAGCTTATGAATTCCAGCTTCATCTTGAACTTTTTATTCTTCTGCCTCGGTTACGTTTGTGCCATCACACCTAGCTGGAAACATTTCCGAAATGAAAAGGCAAAAATGTCTTTCAGTGAAAGGAACATCTGTACTTCACAGTGAGGTCTTTTTTGTTATAAAACTATTATGATAGGAAAAGTTCTTCAGGCACTTAAGAAAGACGTAAGAATTACAAAAGGATGTAGTGGAAAGAGTCACCTTAAACTGCCTGCACTAGATTATTCATGCAGACATCCTTCTAATAGGCCCATGCATTTCTCTCAAAGGTCTTTTTTCTTAAAAATTTCAATTGAAGAGCTTCAGTTAGCTTGTGTGACTCCATTTTGAGATGAGAAGCCATCTTGTGAACACCTGTGACTGGGGACTGAACTCAAGTTCCAGGAAAAACCGTGGAATGTACAGTTGGCAGAAAGCAAAGTGAACTCCCCTAGTAACAGCCAATCAGAGCAAAGTGGAAAATTCCCCAATGTTCCAAATATACTTTCAGATAGCTTAGAATAGCAGTTATGGTTAAGCTTCAGTGGTCACCTCACTCCTAAGGTTTTACCCAATCCTGTACTGCCAAGGCATGGAAACCTTGCTTGCGGTTTCTCCCTTTAAAAACCCTGTTCATCTGGAGCTCAAGGTCCCACTTCTCTACTGCTGCATCACTGAGACTTGGATCCTGTGTTCGATCGCTCTTGTAACAAA
Source organism: Meriones unguiculatus (assembly GCF_030254825.1). Classification (NCBI taxonomy): domain Eukaryota; kingdom Metazoa; phylum Chordata; class Mammalia; order Rodentia; family Muridae; genus Meriones; species Meriones unguiculatus. The sequence goes on from NC_083354.1 coordinate 115,052,496, forward strand.
GCTCTCTTGCTCTTGCAACCGAGTCATCTCCTGGTGGTCTCTGAGGGTCTCGCAATCTGGGCATAACACAATGTGACAGTACTGAGATTTGTATAAAACAACTTTGCCTTCTTAAAGTGCATTTACAAACACACATACATACATATTGTTCATTCTCACATACATCCATACACTGTCCCCTACAAAATTATTGCTTTCTCTAATTGGTCATACATATAATGAAGAAAGTGAAGCCTGGAAAAAATCAAGAAAGAGATAAGAAAGATGTGGGGATCACAGGTGAAGAACGTAGGACTGGATGCAATTGGAGGAAAAAAGGAAGAGAAAGGAAGGCTCCAATGATGCAGAAAAAGAAACATTTGGGAAGAGGAGCAGTGTTGGAAGAGTACTGTGTTGTTTGTGTTTTTTTGTTTGTTTTGTTTTATTATTAATTACAATCTATTCATGTCATATCCCAGCAGCAGCCCCTCCCAATTTCACCCTTCCTCCCTCTTTCCCTCCCCCAGTCCACCTACTGGACAGTCTCCCTCACCCTCCATCCAACCCCAGCCTATCAGGTCTCATCAGGACTGGATGCATTGTCTTCGTCTATGGGCTGGTAAGGCTGCTTCCACCTCAGGGGGAGGTGATCAAAGAGCACGCCACTGAGTTCATGTTAGAGAAAGTCTCTGTCCCTCTTACTAGGGAACCCACCTGGACACTGAGCGTCGATGGGCTACATATGAGCAGGGGTTCTAGATTATCTCCATGCATGGTCCTTGGTTGGAGCATCAGTCTCAGAAAAGACCCCTGGTCCCAGATCCCTTGGCTCTGTTGCTCTTCCTGGGAAGCTCCTGTCCCCTCCACGTGTTTCTATCTCCCCCTTCTTTCATAAGATTCCCCGCACTCTGCCCAAAGTCTGGTTATGAGTCTCAGCATCTGCTTTGATACACTTCAGGGTAGAGTCTTTCAGAGGCCCTCTGTGGTAGGCTCCTGTCCTGTTCCCTGTTTTCTCTCTCTTCTGATGTCCATCCCTTTTGCCTTTCTGAATGAGGATTGAACATCTTACCCAGGATCCTCCTTCTTACTTAACTTCTTTAGGTGTACAGATTTTAGTATGTTTCTCCTATATTACATGTCTAATAGTCGTGGTTTATAATGCAGCACTTAAAGGGACATTTTATTCTGAATATAAATAGATGCTAAAAAAGCTTCAAATTTATCAGAAAGTAAATAGCAACAATAGCGGAATCAACAAACATATCATTCTAGGTGGTAAACATATATTTAATCATTTGTAATTTTCACAACTATGCTTGTGAGATAAGGTGTAGGAATAGCCTCACTATTTCCTCAAGGGGAAATGGGGCTCACTTGGATTAGGTACGTTTCTATTTCCAAACATAGAAATGTCAGGACCAAGATCCATGCTGTAAGGTTGCTTGTTTTTGAACATCCACTGGGATAGTATTTCTTTCTGGCTAGGAAAAGAGCAGCCACAGGGCACCATATGGCAGCCAGGGTACCACTGCTGACTGACTGAAACCTGATCTAACAATCTCAGGAGGGAAGCTTTCTTAGGAAAAAAATTCTCCTGGGTAGTGATCAAGGGTTAAGAGCTCAAGACTTCAGACCTAATCAATGAGAAATTCAATCCCCCAAACCAGCAAGCACTCTGAAGCTGTTTCACAGTTTCATTAAAGCTTTTTCTGTGTTTGAAGGTGTAGTGCAGCAGCCAGGAGACCCAAAGAGAGTAGACTAAAGGACCAACCTACCAAAATGGTTGGATTAGATAGGAAAAGGCAGCTGGGGAAAGGGCAGTCCAGCCTCTAGGCTGGAGAACTTTAGGGTTGAAGACAGGGTGTGCCAGCCAGAGGAGCCCTATAACTGGTAGGGACTGAGAGACCTGCAGGGAGGACTTGGTGGCTAGATTCGCATTACTATCAAAATGGACACCTCATCCATTTGTCTTAGGGTTGAATCCTAAAACCAATACCTAATACATAATTGTTTTTTGTCAGAGATTCTGTTACAGCATTTGCACAATTAGCTAACGCAACATTCTCATCAAAAATTTAGCCACAGCTTTTTTACTGCCTCCCCGGATAGGGGAGCAGCCTTGCCAGGCCACAGAGGAGGATAATGCAGCCAGTTCGGATGAGACCAGGTAAGCTAGGGTCAGATGGAAGGGGAGGAGGACCTCCCTTATCCGTGGACTTGGAGAGGTGCATAGGAGGAGATGAGAGAGGGAGGGTGGGAATGGGAGGGGAGGAAGGAAGGGACTACAGCTGGGATACAAAGGGAATAAACTGTAATTAATATCAAAAATAGCCACAAAAAATGAGATTGACATAAACGGTTTTGGCTGGAACTGGCTCAACCGCCATCCACAACCAGTGAACACCCTCCTGAGTATCTGTAGGGGTCAAGTTTGCTAGAAACAGTCTCCCCGCTATCTAAGATCATGACCCAGAATCAGGCTAAGGGTCAACATTAACATACACTCAACTGAAGAGATGACTCAGCAAGGCCACAGTGCTTGCCAACAAACCTAATGACCTAAATTTGAACCCCAGGAATCACATGATATGAGGAAAGAACCAGGTCTCCAAGCTGTCCTTTATTTCGATATACAGGTATCTACACATGCATGAGTACATACGCATATACACACACACAAATAAATAAGTAAATAGATACATAAATAAAATTGAAATAAATGTAATTTTTCAAATGTTTAAATTCACCAGTTTATCCGCACTGCAGTTTGACCATAATTCAGACTTTGCATAATCATCCCCATGTACTCCACAATAGTAAAGTCATTGATAAGTAATTATTTTTACATTCAAAAATGTATAAGTAAGAGATTATATTCAGGAATTTCTAAGATAACCTCATCTTTAAAAGTTGTGACTGGTGAGTAGCCACCAATCACAGGGATCAAATTATTTCCCATCCCAACAAGGTCCCTTAGAATCCTCTGTCGATTCTAGGATCACTCAGGGAGTCCAGCAGACGGTATGCTTAGGCTAGAGCTTCAGCTGAATTCTCGGTAAGCTGAGTAATATTTGAATTCACTACTAACTAGTATAAAAAAGTGTACAAAAAGTTGATTTTGATTTTTTCAGAGAAACATGAAACCCAAAGAATTCTGTATAAAATTCTTTTTGTCCATAAAATTTGACAGTTTCCTAACAAATTTTGATTAAGGTCTAACTTTTATGTCCATTCAAAGAAAACTTGAAACATCCTACAAGTTTGCTTTAGGTGGTGTGTCAGCTCAGTGGAATAAAGAGGAACCTGGCTTTCATTTACTCTCCCTTTTGAGCATTGCTACTGCATCAAGTCATTGCCTTAGTTTGGTAGGTTGTTGGTAATTGCGACATTTTCTGATATCTATTAAAAGCAGGTAAATGTGAATAATTGCTTGAAAGAATTTTACATTTGTTTTGATAATTTCAAAAAATTTAGAAATATATAGATTGGTAGCTATTTTTTCCATCTATAGAAAGTAAATATCATCGTCATCATTTCAAATTTATTTACGCTTTGCTTTTCTGATTGATTCGTTCATGCTTAGCATTGTAGTGGTTATGTCTATGTAGAAGACTTACAGATTACATCTTCCTCCAACTTCTACCTTTCACATGTAGATTCGTATACTCAATGACTTCTTAAAGATCTTCTGCATGGTTCAAACACACGTCAGACATCACACTTTTTAATTCAAGTTATTCATTTCCTCTATCTACTGCTGCCTTCAATCACTGCTAGTCTCAGTGTGGTTACCATCTAATGATTTGTTCAAACCAAACACTTAAGAGTGATCTCTTCTCCATTGTTGCCTGAGTCCACTGCAACTCCAGGTTCTTGATTTTTCCTTCCAAATGCCTCGTGTATTTATTCCTTTCTCCTTCCATAAACTTTGTCCATCCTAGAGAAATCTATAACTTGCACTCAAGTGCTACAATAAAAAAGCTGGACAACTAGTGTACCTACATGTGGCTTCCTTCTTCTCCAGGAAAACCCTTTCCAAGGTCTGAAAGTGCTTTTTGGGTCTATTAAATCATTCAGAGAGTAATAGCAATTGCCACACAAACCTAAGTAGTCACCTGAGTTTAATTTCCATAAAACGTATGAAAAAGTCAGACACAGTGACACACATTTATAATCCCACCACTCATATAGAAAGAGAGAAGGCTCAAATGAGACTCACTCAGAAACTCAAAGCACAGATAGGCTGGAGTATGTAGCATAGCAGAAACAAACAACAACAGTTAAACAAACACTCTTATCTTATGTAGATAAGATAAAAAGAAAAACTCCTGAAAGCACACACACATACAGCATATATGAACACATGCACATAATAAAGATATAGTATGGAAATATTAATCATATCAAAGTTGGAGTATACATTGTTATGTATCACATAAATTATATCATATTATACATATAAAATGTGAGAAATTTTAAAAATAAGTTAATAAAAATACTTTTTAATTCCTGGCAGAACAAAATAGAGTTCATTTTAGAACATAAATCATTACCTGCCTGGTGTCATCAGAAAATATTCACTGTTTCATCCCACTCCTCTTGCCTTCCTTCATCATCACCACTTTCCCAGCTCTCTGGCCCTCTCTCGGAATCTTAACTTCCCTTGTTCTTGCCCACTGTATGTTTTGTGTAGTTGTCTGCTTAGTCTAGTGCATTCCTAATCCACTTTTAGATCTCAACTGTTTACACATTTATCCTCCAAGAAACCTCTGAATTCCTTGTCAAATGCATATGATAGCCTCTTGAAGCACTTCACTGAAGTAATTTTACATCTGAGCAATAATTATTCAATCCAAATCTGTCTTCCATAAAGAGACTATAAGTCCCTAAGAACAGAAGCCATGATGGGCTTAAGCAATTTCTATTTCCCATTTCCTAGCACAGGAATGGACAAATGGTCACTTAGCATACATGTAACTAATCACAAAATGAAAGAGCAACTAGACTGACCAGGACTGTCCCTCTTTCTTTACAGGAAGCTGAGGCCTGACTTCAACACATCCTATGGGATAAAACATGGTAGCTTTGAACCCTACTCAAAGCTTTTGGAATAAATATTGGCTCCACATCCTATAAGCCTATTACATTTCTTTGAGGAAGAACAAGTCCCCGCTAAAACACAGTCTGGCTTTTCTGATACCTTTAATGTTTTCTTTTGTTTACTAAAACCTCATAGAACCATCAGTCATTCATGAATCTGGAGGCTATCTGGCAGATTCTTCCCAGGGATCTCAAAGACTTCACCTAGTTTTAAAGAAGTGTCACAGAATGACATGTGAATATTGGTATCTCTTACCTGAATACATGCTGACACAAACAGCTTCCCTCATATATTAGGCCAACAAAATGGGGACAAAACTCTTTTCAACACTCTAAAACATAAGAGCAGGAACACATGACCAGAGAAAGATAACAGAAGCAATAGAGGAAGAATGTTTTCTAAGGTGAACAGTTGCCCGTATTGATTTGGCTTTCAGTATGAGCAACATAAAAACAGATACACTGTTCTGAACTGTCACCTTGCCAACCCCACTCTCACATGACAGCAGAAATTGGGAGGACACTATATTTATCTGTATCTAACTGCACAATCAAAAGAGAATATAGGTTCAAAGTTCCCAACCAGTTTGTAAAATGTAGCTTACTTGTTTCCTCAAAAGCCTTGACATCACAAAGAAAAAGGCACTGCGGGTAGAAGGAAGAGGCGACAGGTGTGAGCTGGCAGAGCCTCTGTTTAGAGCAAAATTGAGCACATCTGAATCTGGAAAATGAAGAAAGACATTGTCAGTCCTGGCATATGGCACAGGTCTAGGGAAGGAGCATTATGTGGCGACAGCTGCCACCAAACTCTGCACAAGAGACAGAGTATATCCTCATTTGAGTGCATTATGTGGCCAATTTCCCATGGAAGTCAGATGAGGTTAAAACACGCACGTTTCAGCCCAGTATCAAATAGGAATAATTTGTGAGACTAAAGAAATTATCCATACAATTTAGAAGTTAATTAAGCCTCTGCATGGAGCTATTTTTTAAGATACAGCAAATTTTTAAGCTTATTATAAAGGAAAAAATTGAATTTTCAGACATTAGCTTCAGAACAATAGTTTTATAGTGTCTGATTTATATGCTGTACCAAATCAATAAACATGTATGTTAAAAATCTATTTTGTAAGTGATTATTTTTATATTTTCAAATGTTAGAGCCAGTTAAAAATCATGTAAAACATCTCTCAACAATAAGCTATTTCAATACTACATTAGAGAGTAGTTATGAAAATAAATCCATGTTTTGAAGGAGTCTAGGTGTAGTCTTACTGAGCTACAAAAGTATTTCCTTCTTTCGTTTTTCAGACCATGTCATCAAATAGCCCAAGCTAGCTTGGGACTCAAGATATCCTGCCTCAGCCATCTAGGACTGAAATGACCGGTATAAACAAATATCCACAGACCTCTTTAATAAAGACCATGTATACCTTCCAAGTGTCTTAAGCTGCATTTCAAAATTCTTTAAAATTAAGTGCCAGCTCTGATATTCCTGCTGCTTCATGGGTCTCATCACCCTATAGCCAAATTTGCTGTCTTTGAACCTTTCTTGTCTGTCATGGAGGCTAATGTTCTAAATTCCTTCTCACCCATAGTATTAGAAGTGACTTCACTCCTCTGAGGTGTTTCAGAGTATTAAATCACTAGTAAGCATTTCTTGAGTAATTAGCAAGAATAAGATTACATCGTTACTCAGTGGCCTGATCTTTGATTACCTCCCTCTGGGAGTGTGCAGCCTTGCCAGGCCACAGAGGAAGATGATGCAGCCAGTTCTGATGAGACCTGATAGATAGATTAGGGTCAGATAGAAGGGAATGAGGTCCTCACCTATCAGTGGATTAGGGAAAGGGCATAGGGAGAGAAGGAAGAAGGAGGCTGGAACTGGGAGGAGATGAGGGAAGGGCTGCAGAAGGGATACAAAGAGAATAAATTGTAATTAATTAATTAATTAAAATGGTTACTTCCTTGATGTCCTCAGAGATTAGAGGCAAGTGAGAGATAAAAGTCAAGAAACCAATGACCACAATTCATCTGTATATGGATTATAGTAATATATGAAAGAAATATCAGAAGCATACCAAGAAACTATGCCAGAGGTAAAGATGAAGACATGCAGATGGACCGATTCTTTATCCAACATTTATAGATACTTATCTATCCCGTGTGAAAGATGGAAAAGATGAAATACAAAGTCGAAAGACTAGGACATGGGAAACAAAGAAGCATGAAATTCTTTCATGGCTGCCCTAAAGAGCAGTGAGATAGGCAGAGCATGTGTCTCTAGCGAGCTTTGGAAAGACAGAGTGAGGTAGGAACCAAATTACACATTTTTTAGGTGCTCATCAAATAAAGCCTGAGCTTTATCGTGAAGATATCAGGGTCCCTTTAAAAGAATGGCTTTTCATGAGATTTTCATTCAGAAATACCATCAGCACCAGTGTGGACAGAAAATTTGAGTTAACTTAATGCAAACCTTAGTCAGGGATTACATGGGCATTTCAACTCAGGGCAGTTTTGTCTTCTCCCAGGATTCCTATGGTGACAGCAGGACATAGTCCATGGGTGTCACACTCCAGATGCTGTGACACAGAAGCCAGAGGTATGGCTCGCTGCCCAGTGGTTCATAGGCCTACTTTACTAAGCTCAAAATGTTGACAGTATTAATGCTGAACACCAAGTTAGGAACTGGTTTACTTCTTCAGCAGAAAGGAAGGGAGATGGCCATGGAGCTCCATGATGCAAAGATCCACCCCTACAATCCCACCCCCAAGCCTCCCACCCACCCTCACACACAAACAAACAAAGTTGAAAGCACTTAGAAATGTACCTGGAAAGAAGAGAAAATGATGTATAAAGAAAAGTCAGGAAGACCCTGTGGAAAACCACACAAAAAAATTCTGTTAAAAAAAAATGTCCCAGAAAGACAAGCTGGGATGGATAAAAGGGAAACTGCCATCATTGATCATTCTTAGACACAGGAGAGCGAGTAAGATAACCTGCTGCTGTTTGGCCTCAATGTTCTCCTTGAAGCCAAAGGCATGGTTAGCTATAAAGTGGAAGAGAGTAAAGTGAAGTAAGAACAGAGAAACTCATTTCATTAATACACTGTCAATACAGCATGCAAGACGAGAAGTATGCCTCGTTTTTATCCTGATTTCTAACTCTGCGATTCAGTCTTCAGTCATCCCTTACTTGATGTTCTAAGGAAACCACACTTTTATATCAACTCTCTCATCTCAGCAGTTCACTGCTTCTCGGGTCCCTCTGTTACTTCCTTCTCTTTTATCTGCCCTCTTGGTGTAGTTTCCCTGGCTAAATTTAATGTCATCGGTATTCGCATTCTTTCATATGCCAATAAAACACATGTTGCATTTCCAGCCTAGATCTCTGGTGTTTCACTCATACCAGTTCTGCATAACCACTCATCTGTCAGTAGGCATCTTCAGTCTTCAACATACCATGAACAAACCTGAAAGCTCTGGTTGTGTACACAGATCACTGTTTTCAGCTTTAGCTTAGGAAAGTTATCTTGTTTTGTTTTGTTTGTTTGAGACAGGGTTTCTCTGTGTAGCCTTGGCTGTCATAGACTTGCTTTGTAGACCAGGCTGGCCTCGAACTCACAGAGATCTACCTGCCTCTGCCTCCCAGAGTGCTGGGATTACAGGCAGTGCCTCCATGCCCAGCCAATTACCTTTTCTTAATCAAAATTTATGTGGATGGCTGTTTTGCCTACATGTATTTCTGTACACCACGTGCATGCCTGGTTCCCAGAAAGGCCAAATCAAGGTGTCAGATTCCCTGGAACTGGAGTCAAAGACAGGTGGTTGTGAGCTTCCACACAGGTGCAGGGAATCAAAACTGGGTTCTCTGGAAGAGCAGCTAGTGTTGTTCATTGCTAAGGCATCACTTCAGCCATGAGCAAGAATTTTGATAGCGTCCTCTTCATTCTCCAATACCCAACATGAAATGATTGGTTTCTGAATAGCTCTAGAATCTGTATCCATCCCACTTACCCTGCTGCCTTCCCTTACAGATGTGCCTCTGTCTCTAAGTAATTTTAAAGAAGGACAAAGCAAGAGTCAGAATGGTCATTTTTTTCACCATTCAGATCAGCACAGTCATTTTTTTTTCCAAAAATTTCCAAGGCTTCCTAACACCAATAATACTGCTGCCCCCAATGGTACAGTTCAGATCTTCTTGATGCCACCAGGTCCCAACTAGAGGCATCTCTTGTTCCAGCCACACTGGGGTCAAGTCCGTCTCATATAGGCCAGGCACACCCTTAGCAACATAACCTAGAACCTCCACTCAGATGTAGCCTGTGGTAGCTCAGTAACCAATTGGTTTCCCAAAGTGAGGGGAACAGGGACTATTTCTAACAGGAACTCGATGACTGGCTCTTTGGTCTCCCCACCCCCGAAGGGAGGAGCAGTCCTGTTAGGCCACAGAGGAGGGCTTTGCAGCCAGTCCTGAAGATACCTGATAAAACAAGATCAGATGAATGGGGAGGAGGTCCCCCCCATCAGTGGACTTGGAAAGGGGCATGGTGGAGATGAGGGAGGGAGGGAGGGAGGGACTGGGAGGGAATGAGGGATCGGGACACGGCTGGGATACAGAGTTAATAAAACGTAACTGATAAAAAAAAATAAAATTAAAAAAAAATGGAAAAAAAATAAAAAGAAAGGTCTCATTGCTGCAGGTACACACAGGCACACTTTCTCCCCTGGGGTCTTTGTTCCAAGGCTCTTGCCAGTGAGCACTCTCCAGCCCTCCCTACCTCTGGTTCAGTCACTTCTTGGTATTTTCAACTGCCTGCTTCTTTCTTTCTGCTCTTGTAAACTATATCTTTTTCATATCTTTGCAGTTGAGCTGCATAATTCCAAATACATTTAATTGTTCACTTTAATTACTTTTTATGTATAAATTTATGGGTAAAACAAAAGGTTGTTTTGCATGAGTGTGTGTTTGTGTACCACATGTATGTCTGGTACCCCAAGGAGGCCAAAGAAGGATACTGGATCTCTTGGAACTGGATTACAGACAGTTTTTTTAGTCTTTTTTTTTTAGTTAAATTTTTATTTCTTTACATTAATTACATTTTATTTGCTTTGTATCCCAGCTGTAGCCCCTCCCAATCCCACCTTCCCTCCCTCATCTCCTCCCATGCTCCTCTCCAAATCCACTGATAGGGAAGGTCCTCCTCCCCTTCCATCAGACCCTAGCTTATCAGGTCTCATCAGGAATAGCTGTGATATCCTCCTCTTGGCCTAGAAAGGCTGCTTCTCCCTGGGGGCGGGGGGGGTTGTCAAAGAGCCAGCCACTGAGTTCATGTCAGAGACAGTCCCTGTTCCTCTTACCACTTGGATACTGAGCTGCCATGGACTACATCTGAGCAGGGATTCTAGGTTATATCCATGAATGGTCCTTGGTTAGAGTGTCAGTCTCAAGAAAAGATCCCTGTGCCCAGATATTTTGGTTCTGTTGCTCTCCTTGTGGAGCTCCTGTCCCTTCCAGGTCTTACTATCTCCCCTTCTTTCATAGGATTCCCTGAACTCTGCCCAAAGTTTGGTTATCAGCCTCAACATCTGCTCTGATACACTGCTAAGTAGGTAGAGTCTTTCATAGGCCCTCTGTGGTTGGCTCCTGTCTTGTTAACCACCATGTGGGTACTGAAAGAGGCGAGGCCTGGGCCCTCTGAAAGAGCAGCCTGTGCTCTTAAACACTAGGCCATCTACCCAGATGCCATCTATCCAAAATATTCATTTTAATGCTTGTCTTCTCTCTTAGAATGTGACTCTATCAAACACAATGATCTTAAATGTTAGCCTAAAATATGGACTAATGATATAGTCCATATTTTAAAGGAGTTATGACCTACATAAGGGACTCAGGAAAACCCTCCAATGAGGTCCTACATTTTTCCACTGTGTGTTTTTTATCCTTACAGTACCAAGACTGGACCTTATATACCTGGATCTTTAACACATGGTCTTTGTTGAGCACTTCAGATCCACATGACAGCGGACATACAATGAAAAAGCTAGATCTGGAAGAACTGAGAAAATCTTAGATAAAACATTATTGTCACAAGGAAGCAGCTCTGATATCTGGAGTGTAAATGAGTTACAGTTTTAAGTTTTAGATCCTAGCATTCAGCATGTGGAATGTGAAGAACAAGGGCTCAAGGTGAGCAGAAATCAGCTATAGAAAACCCTCTCTATTCTGAGGAAAACCTTTTTCATGCTCCAAGAACCCTGGATTTCTTTTTCTTTTTTTATAAATTTTATCACATTTTATTTGTTTGAGGTTTGTGTGTACACTGCCCTGGTTTTCATGTGGAGGAGAAACTTGTTAGAAGGGGTTGGTAAAGGATAAAGGGCTTTCAACTGTCCAAGAGAAGGACACGCAGTGGAGATAAGGGAAGAATATAAATGATATGAATGATGAATTAAAAAACAGAAAGTGTGAGGCTTTCTGCATGTGTATGCAAGATAAAAAAATAGAGCAATTTGAATGTTAGTTATACATAATTTCCCATGAATGCTAAGAGGGTATGAACATGGCTTCTAGAGATTTTTTTTCTACCACATCTTTATTTATTTATTTTCTTTCTTTTTTTTAAAACTTTTATTAATTGCACTTTATTCACTTTGTGTCCCCCCCATAAGCCTCTCCCTCCTCCCCTTCCAATCCCATCCTCCCTTCCCCTTCTTCATGCATGCCCCTCCCCAAGTCCACTGAGAAGGGAGGTCCTCCTCTCCTTCCTTCTGATCTTAGTCTATCAGATCACATCAGAAGTGGCTGCATTGTCATCTTCTGTGGCCTGGTAAGGCTGCTCCCCCATCAGGGGAAGGTGATCAAAGAGCAGGCCAATCAGATTATGTCAGAGGCAGTCCCTCTTCCCATTACTATGTAACCCACTTGGACACTGAACTGCCATGGGCTACATCTGTGCAGGGGTTCTAGGTTATCTCCATGCCTGGCACTTGATTGGAGTATGAGTCTCTGGGAAGACTCATGTGTTCAAATTTTCTGGTTCTGTTGCTCTCCTTGTGGAGTTCCTGTCCTCTCCAGATCTTACTATTTCCCACTTCTTACATAAGATTTGATGCACTCTGCCCAACAGTTGGCTATAAGTCTCAACATCTGCTTTGATAGTCTGCAGGGCAGAGGCTTTCAGAGGTCCTCTGTGACAGGTTCCTAGGTTGTTTCCTGTTTTCTTCTTCTTCTGATGTCCTTCCTCTTTGCCTTTCAGGATGGGGATTGAGCATTTTAGTCAGGGTCCTCTCTCTTGATAAGTTTCTTTAGATGTACAGATTTTAGTAGGTTTATCCTATATTATATATCTATATGAATGAGTATATACCTTTTGTATCTTTCTGCTTCTGGGACAGCTCACTCAGGATGATCCTTTCCAGGTCCCACTATTTACCTGCAAATTTCATGATTTCCTTATTTTTCATTGCTGAGTAATATTCCATTGTGTCGAAATAATTAAGATTGTGACCTAGAAAAAGGATTGTATAATTTAGGAGCACAGTCTGGTCAAAGGAGTGCAATAGAAAAGAACAAGGAGTGGGCCAGCTATGAGGCTCCTTTGGTGTTCTAACATATAAGAAGAGATAAGGGTTTGGGATAAAGGTGCATCCTGTCTGAGGGAAAATGTATCCCACACTTTTGCAGGAGCAGGATGAAGCCATGGCAGAGTGCAAGCACTCACTCCCGTCATCAAGGTTTATTATTCTTCATTTCTTCATTTCAGGGTGGTTGAGGATTATAGATTATAATATAAAACTTGTCTAAGGCCTTTCTAATATATGAAAAGTGTTCATAACATTTGAGTCAAAGTAGAGAGAAACGACTGAAAATAATAAATATGGAATTGAACTTTACAGAGATCATAGGGTTAAGATTTTTTTTATCCATGTCCCACCCCTCCATTTCTTCCCCTTCAGTTGCAAATAAAAATACCATAATAGAAGCTTGTGTGAGACTGAAATTAAGCACTTGTGTTACTGCTGAGGTCAAAGGGGAGCCTGATTCCAAATTTCACTCACCTGGTCTTCTTTTACTAGCTGATTGGCAGAATCACGCTAGATACTAGACCGCACAGCACTGTGCCACACAATAACCAAAGTGAGTAGACAGCACAACGGGTGACCATCTCCATGAGCTCACAGAGCCAGCCTGATATGGCAGGATCTATCAGCAGCCTTGGCTGCCCTTACTCCTTAAGAAAAATGAAAGGGTATCTAGAATGGAAAAGGTAATATTCCCACGCATGTGAGTACAGAATAGTTAGGAAGAAATGTCACACACACACACACACAAAGGGTTAATTTCCCCAAAAGACTGTATTTGTTAGATGTCTTGGAATTCCTGACCCATCACACCATCCTTGCCCAGCCACAGTCCTTCCTGAAAAGACATTAGCTGAATATAAAACCTTGGGAATAAGAATGTGATATTACATTTTCTTCATGCATCATAATTTTATGGCTTTGTGACAGTGACATCAGGTCAAATCACTCCTCTTGAGACCATTTCCATAAAAGTCTCCAAAGGAAAGTGTTGCAATTTGTATCTATTAAAACTTTGAAAGTAGAAAATTATAAAGAATTGCGGATAAAGGCACCACATGCAGAAATGTCAGAGCTCTTGCTGGGCAGAAAAGAAAAGAAGTCAGACCCACAAGAGAGAAGGAATATTCCCAGGGAGAGGAATAGCCACAGTACCAGGTTGAGTACTTCCAAAACTAAGCTTGGACGAAGAAGGTTGAAAAAAGGAGGCAGTTCTAAAATTACCACTAGATAGTGGAAGCAATTGAGTCAAAGCACCTTAGTTTGGACTCCAGTGTACCCTTCGTGCCTTCTTTTCATGGCTTCAGGCATGTGCAGCATTCTTCTTCAGTGCAGGGGGTCCTCAGAGCCGTGGGCACAGAACTGTCATTCTGCAGAGCTGCCTCCCAGCTCCATGTGAGACTGCCATGTCACTGACAAAATGCTTACATAGGGATCAAGTAGAAATAAACAAAATCAGTACTTAACTAGATGGTCAATATTTTGTATTTTGCATATATGTAAATTAGTAAGAACAGCGTGCTACGGACTATTGTAGGTATGCATGTCTGTCCCTTCTTTTTATTTAAAGTCGCCTTCAGGAACTCAATTTTTCTGCTACATACAATGTAGAAGTTATATTTAAGTGTGTTCTACAAGATTCCTACCAACTCTAACATTTCCTGATTCTCAGAATGTTCGGGATATCAGTATACGTTCAGTTGCATCCGTAGATCCAAATGGTTGAAATGGTTGATTACCACTTGTGGTTTTATATCCCAGAGAAAAGTATAAACAGCTTTTACCAAAGCTACACACAAATGAATACTGTTTCTTTCTAGCCCTAACTATGGTTTTATTGAATGTTTCCTTTCTGGACTTAAACCATGTGAAGTTTCTAGTCAATTATGGATAGGCAACTAACAATTCTAAAGGGCACAGAACTCTATCAATTATGAACAGGCAGCTAACAACACTGAGGAGCACGTGTCTCCATCAACTCTGGATAGGCAAATAACAACACTGAACAGGGCTCCTTCTCTCACAACGTTCATGTGCACTACTGGAAATCAACATTGTATTGAAAATAAAGACCTTTATCTCTTCTGGAAACACAGAAAAATGAGTAAAAGCACAGAGGCTTTTAACATGTAGAGGCTAATAATAGTAACAGTAAAAGATATAAAAAATATAAAAACAAACAATGATACTTATATAAAATAATTTATGGATAAAATTGCCAAGATGATGTATTGAGTCAGCTAAGATAACATATGAACAAGTTATAATCTTTGTTCCTTTTACTAAGCTACTAATTTCCCATTTGATAGAGACTGTGAGATTAGTGAGCATGGACCTATCACTGGCCCATGATGAAATTTCAAATGCAGAGTTCAAAGTGCAAAATTTTGTACTATGTTTCAAAAAATCAACTGATTTCATTACTGAAGCATTTATGATACAATTACCTTTAATATACCAAACACTCAGTGGTATGTTGAAATAATATAATCTAAATTATTTTCACAACTAACAGCATAAGATACAATATAAGTGATTCAGGCTTACAAAATCTTTACCCATTCAGTACATCAAGCAAATGTCACACCATCTTACATAGGACCATGATCCATATCCATTGCAGCCCCAATGTCAGGCCATTAAAACAACTGCATAAGACCTAAAGGGTCTACAGAGAGTCTATAGCCCAAACAAACATATTGAAAGGGAAATGGGAAAATAGAATATCCTTACACCGGTCCCAGGATGCCAATACACTGAAGAAAGGTTGCATATGAAGAGGAGCCAGACTCTCTTTTTATTCCTTAACATCACTACTGCTAGGTGTAAAATTCCTGTCTCACAGCATATGCTCTAGTGAAATGTACTTTTTGAGAGAGAATTTTTTTTTATCTGAAACATCACCATGATTTTATCTTAAGAAAAAAAGCATATAGTAAAAGAAATAAGAATAATGATCAGACCTAAGCCACTATATTCTGAATATAGTGGGAATCAAGGCAAACTATGCCTCTTGGCCACAAGCATGCCTCATTCATCCAGACCATGAAAACCTTTGGTGCTAGCAGAGCTCAGCACTAGCTAAAGTTGGGAGGTGAAAGGGCATTTTAGAAAAAGCTTGAAGATGCAGAAAATTCTGATTATTAAGTTGCAAAGTTCTCACGGGTCACAGCAGAAGAGAACCCAGATGGGACACTGCATCAATTAAGTGCATTGATGATTAACTCCAAGTCGCCACTAATGCATTGGTGTCATATCAAGAAGAGAAATGAAAGCGCTTATACCTGAAGCTGGTTAATGAAGACTGAATCCAGATTTTAATTCTCTGCTTCATTTCCCCTGTGCTTTCCAACCCCTGTCGGTTGTGTGAGTCTGATTCTGTGCCTGCTTTAAGGCTGTCTTGTGAATTTGCCTCTGTGTCTGTATCTGTCCCTGTATGTCTGTGGATGTTTTTCGGGAGGTTCTTCCTTGTGTTCTGTTTGTATGTATCTCTCCCTAACAAATAGCTTTGCTCTGTTTTCAGTAAGTAGCACAGAAAATATCACATGGGTAAGTACCGGTATACTTTATAGAAATCCTTAAAATTTTTTACAGGAGATTAAGTCACTGATTCTAACTGATCCCAGTTCACCCAGACAAGCAGGGCTCCAAACACAATTGTTTGTCAGCCAATTTGTAACTGTTGTGTTTAACAGTAGCCATAGATGTTATGCACATTTACGGTAGATATTCATTTTAAAAGCTTGTTTTCAATCTCTATTATTTGTGCTTTCAGCAAATGATTGCTAGAATACAGATATATTATTCTGAGTCAGGAGTATGAGAGCAGACATGATTTAAGATTAACTTATGCATTTTCTTAGAATGTAACAGTGCATTTTTTTTAATCCAAACAAGTGAGGTTGATTGTAATATTGTTCTCTTAAAGTTAGGTTAAACAAACAGGTTGGGTACACAGTAGGATGGCAGTTCTAAGTATTAAATGACACCAAGGCATATTACTAAATTGGCTGTGAGTTCCAGCAAATGTTCCAGTCTGTCATCATATAAGAAGTATTTATAACATGATTTATTGCCAAGGGATAACAACATGGAAATATCACTCGGACATCCATGATCCCTGGAGGGATTTGGAAAGTTAGAGAGAATAGCTTATCTGGAGTGTCATGCATAGGTGTCAGGTGAGGGAGACTATGTTGAAAGGGAGGCAAAAGAAATCAGATATGGGAGGCTGTTAGCATTAGGTTTCCATCTCAGGCTGGTTTTAGTGACCGTTTCTCAGTCTGTTGACATCTTCCCTGGTAATGTTAGGCAGCTCGACATGCATTAGCAGGCTCCTCTTTGGTGTCTAAAACCTTGTGTTCAGCTTTGGATCTCACTTCTTATTCATGATATAAAAAGATGGACAGACATATTTCAAAGGGCTACTAAGGCTAAGATACTTCTTCCAGATAAAAAGAATAAAATTTGAGTTTGTTCTCTCCAACATAAAGACCAAATATTCTGATCTTACTTAAGGATTAGAACATGGCATATCACTTTCCCCCTCACTTAGAAGGTAATCAGATTGGGCTTTTTAATCTAAACCTTGCATATCTGAAAATCCAGCAAAGAAACAGGAGGAATAATTACCCTCTTAATGACATAAAGTACTTAAGCTTTCAGGAGCCCTTCTCTAGTGGAAGTTGCTTGGTGAGCTACACTGATGAATCTGCCTATGTTTCTGAGTTCCAATTCACAAGGATAACTTTTCCTTTTACCCTTTCTTCTCTAACTTTATTACCAGCCAAAATCTTAAGCAGGCTTGCCTAGGCACTCTGGACTTTCCACTGTTTTCTCTGAACCCCCCTTCCCCTTTCTACGACTGATCACAGATGTCCATTGCTGAACTAACTCAAAAGGCATTTCTTTCTCTCTTCTTCTTCTTCTTCTCTATCTCCCTTCTTGAAGTAATGTGGCAGGAGAAGAAAGATGCAAAGAAAGAGATACCAGGATTAACATACAAAAGAGGCAGTTAGGCCAGAGAGATGGCTCAGTTTTTAAAGGTTAGGCTCACAAAACAAAGAGGCTAATTGATAGAAAGAGACAGTAACCCCTACTCTTATCCTGGGCTACACGTGAGCATGCTTGAGAAAACCTCCCAGACCTACATAAGGGAGAGAAAGCAAATACTGTGTAAATGACCTATTAAGAGTCATATGACTTGTGGCCCAGACACATACTATATATTGGAATTTCTTTAAGTGTACTTGGGGAGGAGCATGGGAGGAGATGAGGGAGAGAAGGTGGGATGGGAGGAGATAAGGGGAAGGGGCTATAGCAGGGATACAAAGTGAATAAACTGTAATTTATTAAAAAATAAATAATTAAAAACACACACAATAAATAAGTAAGTAAGTAAGTAAATACATAAAAGCAAGGCAGGCTGTTATGGTGAGGGTCATACACTCTTCAGTGCTAAGGGGCAACCCAAAGAGATGGATCAGGCACTGTCCTGAGGCTGACTGGTTCAGATTGGAATGTGTATTTTTACATAATAAAGAGTTGATGCCTTGCTGGGGCAAGAAATATAACAACACCCATCAGGCAAGAGATGCATCCAGGGACAGAGGCAGAGGGAGACAGAAGGGGCCAGAAGCAGGCAGTGCGAAACACATGGAGAGCGCCAGGGAGAGATGGATTGGCAGAGAACTCAGCACAAGTTTAGATGGCTAGCTAAGAGACTGCCCCGCAAAAGGCCAACCACTTTAAACTACATAGATGTGTGTCTTAATTAAACCTCAGGTGGGATCCACAAAAGCCCTGCAATATTAATGGGTTTAAAAATAAAAATAGACAAAAAAGAGAACTTCAGGCCAATCTCCCTTATGAACATTGATGCAAAAAACTCAACAAAATACTAGCAAACCGAATACAAGAACACATCAAAGATATCATCCACCATGACCAAGTAGGCTTCATCCCAGGTATGCAGGGGTGGTTCAATATATGGAAATCCATCAATGTGATCCACTATATTAACAAACTGAAAGAAAAAAACCACATGATAATCTCCCTAGATGCTGAAAAAGCATTTGACAAAATCCAACATCCAATTCATGTTTAAAGTATTGGAGAGATCAGGGATACAAGGCACGTATCTAAACATAGTAAAGGCGATATACAGCAAACCTATAGCCAACATCAAACTGAACGGAGAGAAACTTAAAGCAATCCCACTGAAATCAGGGACAAGACAAGGCTGCCCACTCTCTCCATATGTCCTCAACATAGTTCTGGAAGTTTTTGCTAGAGCAATAAGACAGTTGAAGGAGATCAAGGGGATACAAATTGGAAAGGAAGAAGACAAATTATCACTATTTGCAGATGATATGATAGTATACATGAGTGACCCCAAAAACTCTACCAGGGAACTCCTACAGCTGATAAACACCTTCAGCAAAGAGGCCTGATACAAAATTAACTCAAAAAAAAAATCACTAGCCCTCCTGTATACAAAAGACAAAAGGGCTGAGGAAGAAATTAGGGAAATAACACCCTTCACAATAGCCACAAATGACATAAGGTACCTCGGAGTAACCCTAACCAAGAAAGTCAAAGACTTGTATGAAAAAAATTTCAAGTCTCTGAAGAAAGAATTAGAAGAAGGTATCAGAAGATGGAAAGATCTCCCATGCTCATGGCTTGGCAGGATTAACAGAGTAAAAAATGAACATCTTACCAAAAACAATCTACAGATTCAATGCAATTCCCATCAAATTGCCAACACAATTCTTTACAGACCTGGAAAGAAAAATTCTCAACTTCATATGGAATAACAAGAAACCCAGAATTGCTAAAACAATCCTCTACAATAAAAGATCTTCTGGAGGTATCTCCATCCCTGATCTTAAGTTGTACTATAGAGCAACAGTTTTTAAAACTGCATGGTACTGGCATAGAAACAGAATGGTGGATCAATGGAACCGAACAGAGGACCCAGAAATAAACCCACACACTTATGGACACCTGATCTTTGACAAAGAAGCCAAAACCATACAATGGAAAAAAATAGCATCTTCAACAAATGGTCCTGGTCCAACTGGATGTCTACATGTAGAAAAATGAAAATAGATCCATACTTATCACCCTGCACAAAACTGAAGTCCAAGTGGATCAAAGACCTCAACATAAAACCAGACACATTAAATCAGCTAGAAAAAAAAAAGTGGGGAATACCCCAGAACTCATTGGTACAGGAGAAAACTTCCTGAACAGAACACCAACAGCACAGGCTCTAAGAGCAACAATCAATAACTGGCACCTCATGAAACTGAAAAGCTTCTGCAAAGCAAAGGACACCGTCATCAAAACAAAGCGACTGCTTACAGATTGGGAAAGAATCTTCACCAACCCTTTATCTGATAGAGGACTCATATCCAGTATATATAAAGAACTAAAGAAGCTGAAAAGCAGCAAACCAAGTAATCCACTTAAAAAAAATGGGAAACAGAGCTAAACAGATAATTCTCTGTAGATGAATATCCATTGGCAGAGAAGCACTTAAAGAAATGCTCAACCTCATTAGCCATTAGGGAAATGCAAATCAAAACAACCCTGATATTTCACCTTATACCCATGAGAATGGCCAAGATCAAAAACTCAAGTGACAACACATGCTGGAGAGGTTGTGGAGAAACGGGAACCCTTCTCCACTGCTGGTGGGAATGTAAACTTGTACAACCACTCTGGAAATCAATCTGGCGCTTTCTCAGACAACTAGGAATAGCGCTTCCCCAAGATCCAGCCATACCACTCCTGGGCATATATCCAAAAGAGGCTCAAGTACACAAAAAGGACATTTGCTCAACCATGTTTGTAGCAGCTTTATTTGTAATAGCCAGAAGCTGGAAACAGCCCAGATGCCCCTCAACTGAAGAATGGATTCAGAAACTGTGGTACATCTATACAATGGAGTATTACTCAGCAATGAAAAATAAGGATATCATGAAATCTGCAGGTAAATGGTGGGACCTGGAAAGAATCATCCTGAGTGAGTTGTCCCGGAAGCAAAAAGACACACATGGTATATATTCACTCATATAGACATATAACATAGGACAAACCCACTAAAATCTGTGCATCTAAAGAAACTAAGCAAGAGAGAGGACCCTAACTAAAATGCTCAATCCCCATCCTGAAAGGCAAAGAGGATGGACATCAGAAGAAGAAGAAAACAGGAAACAACCTAGGAACCTTCTACAGAGGGCTTCTGAAAGCCAGAAGAAGAAAACAGGAAACAAACTAGGAACCTACCACAGAGGGCCTCTGAAAGCCTCTGCCCTACAGACTATCAAAGCAGATGCTGAGCCTGATGGCCAACTGTCAGGCAGAGTGAATGGAATTTTATGTAAGAAGTGGGAAATAGCAAGAGCTGGAGAGGACAGGGTCTCCACAAGGAGAGCAACAGAACAAGAAAATTTGAACACAGGGAACTTCCCAGAGACTCATACTCCAACCAAGGACTATTCATGGAGATAACCTAGAACCCCTGCCCATGGCAGTTCAGTGTCCAAGTGGGTTACATAGTAATGGGAAGAGGGACTGCCTCTGACATAATCTGATTGGCTTGCTCTTTGATCACCTCCCCCTGAGCGGGGAGCAGCCTTACCAGGCCACAGTAGAGGACAATGCAGCCACTTTTGATGTGAACTAATAGACTAAGATCAGAAAGGAAAGGAGAACCTCCCCTATCAGTGAACTTGTGGAGTGGCATGCTTGCAGAAAGGGGAGGGAGGGTGGGATCGGGAGGGGAGAAGTGAGGGGCTTATGGGGGGATACAAAATGAATAAAGTGTAATTAATAAAATAAAAAATAAATAAATAAATAAAAATAGAGATGAGAAAGTTGGGTAGGTGGAGAGATTTCAGTGGGCCTGGTAGGACCTGAGTGGTGGGTTTAATATAATGAAGTACTGTACTATAAAAGATTTATTTTAAGATATAAGCATTAAAATGTTACATTGGATGCAAACACTTTGATAATAATTTTCTTTTATAGTGGGTGGTAGAAGAAAAAAGTCATGGATAACAATAAAATACTAGGAAATAATGCTTTGTGTTAATTAAAACGCTTCTATGTAATTTGTAAATATTAATTGCTATAGATTTTTTCATAAATGTCCTTAATATAAAGTTTCTAATGTAAAATTTTATTAAAACTGTAAGACCTGTGAAATGATGGCCATACATGTTTGTCTGAGATCTTTAAGTTACATCTCCTTTTCATAACTAAGGTTAGAGGAAATACACCCCAAAGTAACAGTAATAGTCTCATTATGTGATAACAATGATTATTATTAAGTCTTGTGATGACAATAACAAATATCTTATGTTTAAAGATAAAGTTTAATTCATAGTTACAATATTAGAATATAATAAAACTTTTGTTCATTTTCATCTCTTTAAAAAACAGGCTTTTAAGATTCCGTTTTTTTTTTTTAAGTCAATTTAAATTCAAGAAAAAAATAGTAATTTTAAAACTAGTTGTTAGTGCTTTCTCAGGACTTTCAAGTCTTAAAAATAATCAGGTTAGGTGCTGTATATTTGAAAATTAAGTCCTACACTTTATATTAAGAGCTATGCCTTTAAAAGTACAGATTTTAGACTAATAATTTTCTAATGGCATGTAGAAAATAACCAAGAGACAATCTAACCTTAAAGCTAACAGTGGTAGCTATAATAAGAGCTATAAAATCTTAGATATTTTTAAATCTGAATATATAACTCTATATAGTTACGATAAATTTTTATGTGCTAACAAATTGGCTTATACATAAATAGCCCACATAAATTAAGCTGTTAATTTCAAATTGTCAAATTCCTTTCACTCTATAGCATAACTTAAATTTCAAAACAAAAAACAATGTGTATGTAATTAAACATTCTTAGTCAAGATGTTATTTAGGTGTCTCAGCTTGGGTTGCAAAAAGATTCTGAAACCACTGTTGCTTAGGGGAGACCAAGTGGCTCTTAGAACATGAGTCCTGTCCAGGGAACAGGCTCCCACTCACAAGTAACTGTTCTCATCTGAATTTGAGCCTGCTGGGTTCTACTGTTCCTGAAATTGAAGACTCAAGACCATGATTTATTTGGCTTATTTCTGTGCCTTCAGTTTTCCTTGAGTAATTAATAAGCTTACTAGCAGAGTAAATGACTGGAAAAAAAAAAAAAAAAAAACACAGCCACAAAATAAAAACATGTGCTAGAACTTTTTCTTGCTTTAACTAAAGGTAAATGCTTTAAAAAAAGCAGCTTCAGATGATTCATGGCTGCAGCAATCCATGTTGATAATCCTGTGGCTAGTCCTGCGTCCACTCTGGTAGAATTTACTGTGACAATGGCCACTCTCAGCTGCTCCATCGTAGTATCGAATTCTCCAGTCCAATTACCTAAAATATAGCTCGACAATTGTTTAGACAGATTTGCAGCACAGGAAAAATTCTCATGTTGTATGCTAGTGAAGGAATGGGCGGGCATGGGAGCGTTAGCAGGCCATCTGGTGTTGGTCTCCTTGGTTTGCCTGTGGTATATATGCAAGATTAGAGTCTCACAACAGTGTGATGCAGCCATGATCATTCAGGCCTTTACAGCCATTGAAGCAGGACATTCTCCCCAAGCATGGTTGGATACCATAAAGAGCTAAAATGTTACACTCAGGATGCGAGGCTAAGCACTGCACTCAGGGTCAGCTGCTTTGGACCCAGAGAAGAGCATGTCTGATTGCATGCGGGTTGATACCCCAGGTCCCGCCTCTGAGAAAAAGGTATCAGACGGGTCTGATGCTCTTTGGGTGGATGACACCTAAATGATCATCGGTACAAAGTCCCAATTTATTTCTAATATCAGAGATCAGACCTCTACTCTTGCCTGATGCGTCTAAAACAAAAAGGGGGAACTGTAGAGAGCTGCGGAATGCTATGCCTTAAAGATGGAGCTGGTTTCCACCTTCCACCTTCCACCTTCCCGATGGTGAGTGCTCTCTGTCACGAACAGTTCCACATTTGGCTAAGGCTGAGGATCTGGCTTGCTTCCATGTATGTGGACCTATCTGCATTGCCCACGTGGCACGCCTGGGTTGGCTACCCAGAGGCTATTTAAGCTGTGGGCTGGCTTTCCCCAGGGTCAGATGATTGTTCAAGGTTCCTGAATAAACTGCATTGAAAAAAAAAAAAGCAGCTTCTAAATGCTAAATGCTTGTTATGGCAGGGCTTGGGTCTTTAACAAATTGCTAATTTAAAATCATTAGTTAAAAATAAATCACGAGTTTAAACAGATTTTTTTTAAGATTTGTTTATTATTCAGATGTCCATCAACGGAGGAATGGATACAGAAATTGTGGTATTTTTATACAATGGAATACTACTCAGCAATCAAAAAGGAGGAAATCGTGAAATTTGCAGGCAAATGGTGGGATCTAGAAAAGATCATTCTGAGTGAAGTATCCCAGAAGGAGAAAGACAAACATGGTATATACTCGATTATATAGACCTACAAGATATGATAAACATAATGAAATCTATACACCTAAAGAAGATAATCAAGAGAGCAGACACAGGGTAAGATGATCAATCCTCATTTAGAAAGACAAATGGGATGTGCATTGAACGTATGACAGGAGTCTACTGCAGAAGGCATCTGAAAGACTCTACCTAGCAGTGTTTCAAAGCAGACTCAACCAAACCCTCGGCAGAGTGCAGGGAATCATAGGAAAGAAGGGGAGTTAGTCTGATGGGGAAAGGATAGGAGCTCCACAAGGACCAAATATGTCTGGGCACAGGGTCTTTTCTGAGACTGACACTCAACCAAAGACCATGAATGGATATAACCTAGAATCTCTGCGCTGATGAAGCCTGTGGTAGCTCAGTAACCAATTGGTTTCCCAAAGTGAGGGGAACAAGGACTATTTCTAACAGGAACTCAACGGCAGGCTCTTTGATCTCCCCCCTGCCCCCCCAAGGGAAGAGCAGTACTGTTAGGCCACAGAGGAGGACATTGCAGCCAGTCCTGAAGATACCTGATAAAACAGGGTCAGATGAAAGGTGAGGATGTCCTCCCCTATCAGTGGACTTGGAAAGGGACAGGGAAGAGATGAGGGAGGGAGGGTGGGATTGGGGAGGGAATGAGGGAGCGGGATACAGCTGTTATACAGAGTTATAAATTATTATTAGTTAACAAAATGTAACTAGTAAGAAAAATAAAATTTAAAAAAAAAAGTTTTTTTTTCCTGCATGTGCACCTCCATGCCAGAAGAGGGCACCAGATCTCATTATAGGTGGTTGTGAGCCACCAAGTGGTTGCTGGGAATGAACTCAGGAACTCTGGAGGAACAGCCAGTGCTCTTAATCTCTGAGCCATCTTTCTTTGATCACCTCCCCCTGAGGGGGGAGCAGCGTTACCAGGCCACAAAGGAAGACAATTCAGCCAGTTCTGATGAGACTTGATAGGATAGGGTCAGAGGGAAGGGTGGAGGACACTCCCCCCCATCAATTGACTGGGGAAGGGGCATGGGAGGAGACAAGGGAGGGGCCTACAGCTGGGATACAAGGTGAATAAATTGAAATAAATGAAAAAATAAATTTAAAAATAAATATATATATATATGTGTATATATATATATATATATGAAATAAATCAGCAGGATTGTTACCTAAACTAGGGATCACATCCTTAAGAGCCTACAAGGCAAGGATGCTGTTGCCTGTGTCAAGCATGGTCATCCGTTTCCTGGCTCTTGTCCTTTCTTTGATCATCAGCTGGAATAATCATATTACTGTTGCTTAAAATTTGTGTTTAAGTCTTGTAAAATTTCGCTCTTCCTTGTGATTTAAGGAAATCATTTTAAACTGAGTTAAAGTCTTCTTCCTTCCCGTGTAGCTTTCATAGTCCTTGAAGAAGTTATGCAGTCAGGTTCCTCTTTCCCCACATCCTCTCCAGCATGTTTTGTCACTTGAGGTTTTGATCTTAGCCATTTTGATGTGTGTAAGGTGAAATCTCAGGATCCTTTTGGTTTGCATTTCCCTGATGACTAAGTACTTTGAGCATTTTTTAAAGTGTTTCTCTGCCATTCGATGTTCCTCTATTGAGAATTCTCTGTTTAGCTCTGTACCCCATTTTTTAATTGGATTACTTGATTTATTGCTTTTTAACTTCTTGAGTTCTTTATATATATTGGATATTAGCCCTCTGTCAAATATAGGGTTGGTGAAGATACTTTCCCAATCTGTAAGCTGTCATTATTTTCTGATGACAGTGTCCTTTGCTTTACAGAAGCTTTTCTGTTTAACTTATAAAAGCTTTTCAGTTTCATGAGGTCCCACTGCTCATGGGAATGTAAACTTGCACAACTACTTTGGAAATCAATCTGGTGCTTTTCCAGAAAATTAGGAATAGTGCTACCTCAAGATCCAGCTATACCAGTCCTAGGCATATATCCAAAAGATGCTCAATTATACAACAAGGACATTTGTTCAACAATGTTTATAGCAGCTTTGTTCGAAATAGCCAGAAGCTGGAAACAACCCAGATGTCCGTCAACTGAGGAATGAATATATAAATTGTGGTACGTTTACACAATGAAATACTACTTAGCAATTAAAAACGAAGAAATTATGAAATTTGCAGGCGAATGGTGGGAACTAGAAAAAATCATCCTGAGTGAGGTATCCCAGAAACAGAAAGATACACATGGTATATACTCACTTATAAGTGGATATTACACATATAATATAGGATAATCATCCTAAAATCTGTACACCTAAAGAAGATAAGCAAGAAGGAGGACCCTGGGTAAGATGATCAATCCTCCTTCAGAAAGGCAAATGGCATAGACATCAGAAGAGGAAAAAAAAACAGGGAACAGGGCAGAAGCACACCACAGAGGGCCTCTGAAAGACTGCCCATCAGGGTATTAAAGCAGATTCTGAGACTCATAGCCAAACTTTGGACATAATGCAGGGAATCTAATGAAAGAAGCGGAAGGTGAAAGACCTGGAGGTGGCAGGAGCTCCACCAGAGAGCAATAGAATCAAAATATCTGGGCCCAGGGGTCTTCTCTGAGACTGATATTCCAAATAAGGACAGTGCATGAAGATAACCTAACCCTGCACAGATGTAGCCCATGACAGCTCAGTGTCCAAGTGGGTTCCCTAGTAAGGGGAACAGGGACTGTCTCTGACATGAACTCAGGGGCTGGCTCTTTGATCACCTCCCCCTGAGGGAGAGCAGCCTTACCAGGCCACAGAGGAAGACAATGCATCCAGTCCTGATGAGACCTGATAGGCTAGGGTCAGATGGAAGAGAAGGAGGACCTCTTCTATCAGTGGACTTGGGGAGGGGCATAGGAGGAGAATATGAAGGGAGGGTGGGATTGGGAGGAGAAGGGGAGGGGGCTATAGCTGGGATACCAAGTGAATAAATTATACTTAACAAAAATAAATAAGTAAATTTTTAAAAAAGAAGTTATGCAGACTTCTGAGAGGAAAATGACATCAATTCTTTTCCTCAAGTGTGAACCCTTTGAATTTTAAGAACAACCTGAAAGGCAAAGTGTGCTCACTGATGCAATAGTGTCACTAGCATTGCTGAAATAACAAATACTCTCTGGCTGGATAGGAGATCCAATCAACCAGAGGAAAAGTATGCCTGGTACTCCAAACTTGGTCAAGAAGCCATGGTGGAAGAGATAACCAAGCCCACGGAGTAACTGAACACGCTCATAGCTAAATTTACATAATGTAAAACTGTCTTCTAAATACTTGTAAGTGTACACAGCCTCAAACAGAGGGGTCTCTCTCTCCAGCAGGGAATGTAGAGACTCATGGTTGCCCAAGGTGCTGAATGTTGACAGCTGAGTGCTCAGCCCTAAACAGAACACTTATCCTATTCCCTCTAAGGCTCAGAAAACTTTGCATAAGAACATACAGAAAGACTGTAAAGCCATAAAATAAGAAGGGCTTCAAAGCTCCATTTTCTTTGACAGAAGCAGCCACTGCAATCACAGACCCATAGTAGCTGTGAATGTGGGCACTGAAGAGATGCAAGAGTGTGCCTTCCAACATTTGGCATGAATGGAGTTAAGTGAGACTTACTTCTGAATTACTTGCTTCTGCCAGACTCAGGGGAGAAAGGGAATAACTGTCTTCAGTAGTATAAGGGCTGTTGACCCCTTCAGGCTCCATCAGATAGTCTCTCTAATCCAATGCCTGCATAGATCGATTTGATTAAATTAAATGGGTTGCAAAACAAGATGGAAACTCTCAAATCTTGGATAGGATTGTTAGGGTTGGGGTAATGGTTTATAGAGATTGGAGGGAGATGAAAGAGAATAATCAGGATCTATACATGTAAGAAATTCAAAGAAGAACAATCGATAATTTTAAATCTTTGTGCTATCTAAGATATATGAGAATTTCAAACTAAAATTCTTAAGACAGTCAACAATTTCAAGCTAAGATTTTAACAATCAGTTAACTCCTAAAGAAGAAAACCCCAAAGGACTCTCTCCAGCCAATAGATGATTTGGGGAATGAGTCTTGGAGTCTGTCATAAGACAGGACCACAGCCCTCATAGCATGGAGGAAGGTAAAGAAGACTGTCTGATCATCACCCTTCTGCCTCCCAAAACAACTTTTGCAAACACAGCTCTCAGACGAAAACACAGCTCCTGCTGTTGTAGCAGGAGAGGAGGAGAAAGAGACATCATGACTAATATACTAACAAACCAGATGACTGAGAGATATTGGAAACCTTCCTTCACCTGAACCACATGTACCAAGTAGAGGAGACTGTACAAGCGAAGAGAACACAGTGCCGGTAGACGACCTGTGAAGAGTCATGAGGCTTGTGGCTCAGTGCTTGGAGGGCTCACCTCTCCTAACTCACTAACCACTCTCATCCTCTGAGCACTTTTGTCTTTCCTGATAAACAGTCTCCGTCTCTACCACCTTATCATGTTTTCCTGGTACGATTCTCTGTACCAGGACACAAAAAGCAGGGAATCGCAGCAGGTACTTCACAGACTCAAACCTGCGTCTATAATAGCAGCTGGCAATATTTACAGTTTGCTTGTTCTGTTGTTCTTCTCTCACTCTAAGATAAACAGTCCTTGAACTTCCTCCCAAGTCTATGTCTACATTCTTCTATCAATGACACGAAGAACTTTAAAAGAGGAATCACGATTTCCTCAGTATTCCATATCTTGTTCAGTTTGGTATTTGAAACATAAAACCTGTCCATCACTCATATCACAGAATCACCAAAGATCCCTTGATAGTGGTAGCATTTTAATTCATTCCTATATAACACTGCCATTTTGTTCATGCACTGTGTTTGCTCTCTCTCTCTTTCTCTCTCGCTCTCTCTCTCACCTTCCTCTTTTGCTCCCTTCTCTCCTCCCATGGCCTGCTTTGGAGTGCTGGCCATGTTAAGTCTACTACTTTCTCTCCCTGCTCTTGACTCTTCTGGATGCCTCTGGTTTTGCTCTCCCTGATATCTACAGTAAAAACCTTCCCCTCAACCATACCTTGGAGCAGCCATGTTCTCACTTTATAAATCTGGTGCCCAAACCCACTTTTATACATCCACAGTGTTGTTTGTTTGGGCTCTGGCATCGGTGCAGCTAATCAGCTTTTTCTAAGTGTCTCCACAACCCTCTGATTTCACAAGTACAAGATACCAACCCATTCTGCCTCTTAATCTGAAAGGAATGATGAAGGCATCTTTACAAAGACATTTCCCTTGAAACTGACATTTCCTTCTGTCCATCTCCATTGGAGACAAGGTCATATTCGCAGAAAATAAAGTAGAAGTGCTTAGCAGCTGGACACATGACCCCTGATTTTCAGCAGCTGACTAAGAAAACAGTCATTAGCAGCGTTATCTTGGCACCTTGTTGTGTTACTTTTTCTGGAGAGATAGGGACTAATGTACTTTCATTCACAAGTCGAGCTTGGCAAATCAATGAGTTTGGGGGATTACTTACAGGAATACGGGTGAAGGGGTACTTAAAGAAGAATGGGTATCCCAAAAGTAGCTGTATCACTTAAAAGAGTCTCACCCTAGCCTGGGTGCCAAGCTCAGGAAAGCTGCACCATGGAGTCCTGCCTTCCGTGATCCTCCTAAAGACTCTTACACACCTCACCAAGACAGAACCTGACAGGACGAAGAAGACGTTTGCATACCAGGTGAGGAATAGGTTTCCTCTCTCTGCTTCTATCAGGGAGTACGGTAATAGAACTAGCTTCACTATCCTACTTTGCTCAATTCCTCCACCATAACTATAGGCCAGGGGATTCTGTAGCTCATCACAGCAGCTTCTTCTTTATGATAGTTACGGTCATTTAACTTCACCAACACACCTCGTTACATCCACTAGGCAATAATAGAGTCCTATCCAAGGACTCTCTTCTCTACTCCTAGCTAAGATGCTTGAGAGCTGTGGGACAAATGCCTTCTTCACCTTTATATTCTGCTCCTCTTTGTATCGCTTAGCACCTATGCACTTATATCACATATATACTTACCATGAAATCTGGAAGTCTGATGAAGGTGATTAAACATTATTTATGTACATTAACAAAACACAGAAGGTCACTTAACAATTGTCATCATTTGCTGTATATTTATTTTGCTATTTTGTGTGTATGTTTGCTTAGTTTACATGTTTAGGGGGGTTCATATTATTTTTTTACAATTTGTTCACTTTATATTCTAATTGTCACCCCCTCTCTTGTCTCTTCCTGGTCCCCCTCTCTTACTCTCCTATTCCTCTTCCCTAGTCCACTGAAAGGGAGAAACCACTTTCCCTACCATCTGACCCTAGCCTACCATGTCTCATCAGGATTACCTGCATCCTCTTCCTCTGTGGCCTGGCAAGGCCTACCCACCAGAGGCCAGGGATCAAAGAGCAGGTAACAGAGTCCATGTCAGAGATAGCCCCTGCTTCTCTTGCTATGGGACCCACATGGAGACTGAGCTGCCTATGGGCTACATCTCAGCAGGAAGTCTAAATTCTCTCCATGCATGGTCCTTGCTTGATGCATCAGTCTCTGCAGGAACCCCTGGGCCCAGATTTGTTGGCTTTGTTGGTCTCCTATGGTGCTCCTGCTCCCCCTCCCTGCCACATGTCATTCTATCTCCCCATTCTTCCATAAGACTCCCTGAGCTCTGCCTATAGTTTGCCTGTGAGTCTCAGTATCTGCTTCGATCCCCTGAGGGGTGGAGTCTTTCAGAGAACATCTGTGGTAGGTTCCCTCTCTTCAAACGCCGCTTCAGGTCTCTAATCTTTTGCCCTTCCGAATGAGAATTAAGCATCCTCCCTAGGGTTCTCCTTGTTATTTAGATTCTTTAGGTCTGTGGATTTTAGTATGGTTATCCTGTATTATTACGGCTAATATTCACTTATAAGTGAGTATATACCATGCATGTCTTTCTTGTTCTGGATTACCTCACTCAGGATGATCTTTTCTAGTTCCATCCATTTGCCTGAAAATTTCATGTTTCCTTGTTTTTAATAGCAGAGTAGTATTCCATTGTGTAAATGTACGATAATTTCTGTATCCATTTTTAGCTGAGGGATGTCTAGGCTGTTTCCAGATGCTGGAATAAAGTTTATGACCATAGTTGAGCAAAAACAAAGTCCAAGTGGATCAAAAACCTCAACATCAGACCTGACACACTAAATCTCTTAGAAGAAAAAATAGGAAAGTGCCTTGAACTCATTTGCGTAGGAGACAACTTCCTGAACAGAACACCAACAGCTCAGGCTCGGAGATCAACAATTAATAAATAGAACTTCATGAAAAAATGAAAAGCTTCTGTATAGCTTTAGTTTTTGTTGTTAATTTTTTGAAATAGTGTCTCACACTTTAGGCCACACTATCCTGGCACTAACTTTATAGACCAGATTTTACTTCAATCACTGCTTCCACTACAGCTTCCCAAATGTTATGATTCTGTGCATATACCAAATTGTCATAATTCTGTTCATTTTTCTTCTTTGTACTGATTTTGTAAAATTTAAAACTTTTACCCAGTTCAAAGTTTTCATAGAATAAAGACATTTACTAGCTTTATAAAGCCTTGTTAGTAACTTAAGCCACTGGGATGGGAAGCTATGCATCAGGATCACAACTGAAGTTATAATAAGACATCGTCTATCTAACAGTAAAACAATGAGAAGGATACAGCCTCAGGCTTGGCAGTATTTTCTTTATGTTTCTAACTATGAAAGGATTTTTAAAGCTCCTTTTGAAATGGAAGTAAGCAACTTTAAGAAAGCCCATTTTATGTGGATAAAGATTTTTTTTCTGAGATGAGTAATAGCAAACATAATTTAAATCAAAAGATTACATGTTATAATTATTCTACTGGAGTCATAAGAACCATGTCAGACATAAAGCAGAGATCTCTTTGGAAAATACAGAATAGCCTTTTCCGGTTTTAAAATATAAATTCATGAAAATTCAAAAGGAATTTAATTTTTCCTCTTGCCTGTACTACTGATAAACTGATTTATTGTTAGGCCCCGTGACAATCTTGACTCTGGTAGACATAATTTACAATCTTTCCAAGAACATTCTTTTATTTATATCTTTTCATCAAAAACACAAAAGGATTGATAGAAAATATACCATGATAAATAATTAGAATTTCTCATGCCTGTTCATTGTACTTTAAATTGACATTCTATACCCAGAATATTGCTAGATAAAATTAGTTTAAAATTATTAGCATTCCTGGGAGAGTCCCTTATTATTCTCATTTGCCAGAATAAGATGAAATAGGAGGAAATTACATAACTTGCCTGAAGTTATGCAATCATTTTTACCCTGGCCACTGGCTGCAATGTGATTCATTCTTTGGCAATAAAGTCTGCCAGAGCTATTTAACTGTTTCCTGACACTCGGGATTGATGAAACTGTAAAACTGTGAATTAGATAGAAGTTTAGTGCCCTAAAAGAGTTAACATGCCTTTAAGGCCTTATTTCAATGCCAAAGCACTATAAAGGAAAGAATTAGACACTGTCAAAGCCATGGAACCTGATGCTATCACTTCCTCTTTATCATTAATCCCCGATGGCAATGTTTCAATAATCAGCTTCTATTTTGACTAAAGCAATCTGACTCTATTCTCCTTGAAGACAAACATTTTTTAAGTGAATAAATCAACATTAGAGATTTCATTTCAATTTGGTGTGACTTTTTATTATTAATTCTCATCAGTGATGGGCATACTTGCCTGTGTGTGGGGGGGGGAGGTGTAAATGGTAGGCACCCATTCAGAAAGAATACAATCCAATGATGCTGGGTGAGATAGCCATTGTTATTTTTCACAAATCCCATATATTATTGTGACATAAACTCATGGAAAAAAAATCTATTCATAAAATTAAAAGCTCGTTTTTTGTTGTTTTTATTTTTTATTATTAGTTACATTTTATTAACTCTGTGTCCCAGCTATATCTTGCTCCCTCATTCCCTCCCAAACCCTCCCTCCCTCATCTCCTCCCTGCTCCTTTCCAAGTCCACTGACAGGGGAGGACCTCCTCCCCTTTCATCTGACCCTGTTCTATCAGGTATCTTCTGACTGGCTGCAAAGTCCTCCTCGGTGGCCTAGCAGGACTGCTCCTCCCTTGTGGGTTGGGGAGGTCAAAGAGCCTGCCAATGAATTCCTGTCAGAAATAGTCCCTGTTCCCCTTACTATAGGAAACCAATTGATTATTGAGCTACCACGGGCTTCATCTGAGCAGAGGTTCTAGGTTATATCCATACATGGTCCTTGGTGGAGTCTCAGTCTCAGAAAAGACCCCTGTGCCCAGATATATTTGGTCCTTGTAGAGCTCCTAACCTTTCCACATCATACTAACTCCCCTTCTGCCAAAGGTTTGGTTATGAGTCTTAGTATCTGCTTTGATACACTGCTAGGTAGAGTCTTTCAGGGACCTTCTGCAGTAGGCTCCTGTCTTGTTACTTGTTTTCTCCTACGTCCAATGCCCATAGCATTTGTCTTTCTAAGTGAGGATTTATCATCTTACCTCGGTCCTCTTTCTTGTTTATCTTTTTTAGGTGTATAGATTTCATTATGTTTATCATAACTTACAGGTCTATATAAGTGAGTATATACCATGTGTGTCTTTCTCCTTCTGGGATACCCCACTCAGAATGATCTTTTCTAGATCCCACCATTTGCCTGTAAATTTCATGATTTCCTCGGTTTTGATTGCTGAGTAGTATTCCATTGTGTAAAAATTTCTGTATCCATTCCTCCCTTGAGGGACATCTGGGTTGTTTCCAGGTTCTGGCTATTACAAATAAAGCTGCTATAAACATGGTTGAGCAAATAAAATTAAAAGCTCATTTTATATCACATCTCCATTTACTAAACTATATTAAAGCACATTATGAAGAATACACAATCAGACAGTACTTAATATGTTTTTATTGTGCACAAACAAACATGAACCAAGCAAGGTAAATATTTGTAACAGTTCTCAGAGAGCTGAACGAATCACCAGCCTATCACCATCTATTTTTGATAGAACTGATTATGTCTTGCTTGTGGTG
Organism: Meriones unguiculatus; assembly: GCF_030254825.1. NCBI lineage: Eukaryota > Metazoa > Chordata > Mammalia > Rodentia > Muridae > Meriones > Meriones unguiculatus. The sequence goes on from NC_083354.1 coordinate 115,086,760, forward strand.
TATAATGTCTGGTCTAACACTTTCCCCAGGCAGATGTCTTTTAAAAGAGTGGTAAAAAGTAAAATTCGAAAAAAATAAAAATAAAAAAGTAAAATTTGTAAAACCAGCTCTGTATGGTACATCAAAGTTGAGTAGTAATGCTATTCCATGTATAATTGTTTCTTATGTGTTTTATCAAGGAACAATCTTACATGAATCTGTCATTTTCCATGCTGATGACAAGCTGTCAACTGGATTCAGAAGAACATTTGCGATTAAATGCTGTCTAGTACACTGTAGCTGCAGCTTTCACTTTATGAAGTTCTATCTCCCGTAAATGACATACTAATGGCTATGGTTTTAGACATCTAACTTAACACATAAAGGCAAAAAAAAATTGCTTTTGTTCTCAATGCTACTTCTTTGCAGATGTCTGGGAAATAAAACATCACACATATTTGGGGTTTTGTTTATTGCTGATTCTAATCGATTGCTTTTGCTTGCTGGACTCAGTTCCTCAATTTATCCTCATTTAATATCAAAGCCACATCTCTAAAAAATGTTCTAAAGACTCTGCTTGTATTCTTCTGCTCTACTTGGGGTTCTTGTTTTGTTTTCACTGTGATTAACCTGCTAATCCTTAAATGCAAATAAAAAGCACATGGCATGTGTAATACAGAATGAATAAGAGCTCTGCTATGTTATTGTCACCATGCAGAAGGACTGAACTCCTTCTTATTAACTAGCCTGTTTGTCCCTGAAACCACATGGTATATGTTACTGCTATTCCAGGCAAATTCTGTCAGTTTCTATTCCCAGTGAACCCAACACCTATGATCAACAAAACCTACACCCAAGAAACACTTGTAATAAAACATTTAACTGTTTTAAGAAACATTCACAATAAGACCTCTAACCTGGGCTTTGCAGACGCTGCTGTCCCGTCACTGGTTGCTGTAGCCATGGTCATCCTCACTACATTCTTCAACATCGCAGCAAATGGTGAGCCCTTGAGCCAAGTCTCCTTCAAGCTGTTTGTGGACAATTTTCCAAAGAAAGCAGAAAACTTTCATGCTCTGAGCACTGGAGAGAAAGGGTTTGGATATAAGGGTTCCTCCTTTCACAGAATTATTCCAGGACTCATGTGCCGGGGTGGTGACTTCACACGCCATAATGGCACTGGCAGCAGTTCATCTAGAGGGAGAAATTTGAGGATGAGAACTTCATCCTGAAGCGTACAGATCCTGGCATCTTGTCCATGGCAAATGCTGGAACAAACACAAACATTTCCGGTTTTTATCTGCACTGCCAAGACAGAGAGGCTGATTGGCAAGCATGTGGTCTTTGGGAAGGCGAAAGAAGGCATGAACATGGTGGAAGCCAGGGAGCATTTTGGGTCCAGGAATGGCAAGACCAGCAAGGTCACAATTTGCAACTGTGGACAACTCTAATTCTTCCATTTGCGGGCATCTTACCCAGCAGACCGTTCCTTCTGTAGCTCAGGAGAGCATCTCATCCCATTTGCTAGAAGTACCCTGTGATCTCTGCTCTCACTGAAGTTCTTTGGGTTCCATATTTTCCTCATTCCCCTCCAAGTCTAGTTAGACTGCAGAGTTAAGTTTATGATAATGAATAAAAAGTAAATAAGAAAAAAAGACCTCAGCCTGTTCTAAACAGTGGTCTAGTGATACATGTTTTGATTGGAAAACAAAGATTTTTTAAATTGAATACTAAGATCTTCTAGGATGAAAATACCAAGAAAAATGTGACTGTTATCTTTATTGCATCTTTAAAAATACAGTTAGAGATGTCAAATAAGAAAGTTATTAATGATAGAAAAATAGCATGTATCTTAGCATAAATCAAACTAACGTCACTAAATTTCAACAGGAAAAAAATTTCAACAGGCTTTGTTGAAGTAAAAGGAGGTGAAACATGGGTGATTGGTGCCCTGAGAAAGAAGCCTGCGAGAATGTGGCATCATCTCTTTAGCATAGAACAACTGCACAGTAATGAGAAAGAAGATGGCTAAGAGTGAACCTGACAGAGATACAAAGAATGAGTGAGATAGAATTTGGTGACAAAAACTCCAATTGCATCTGTTAAGGGTTTGTTATGAGGGAGGGGTACAGTAGAGACAAAGTGGAAAGAAGAAAAGAAACAAAGACTGACAAAAACAAAAAGAGATAAAAGAGATAAGAAACTGAAGATGATTCTTAGATTTTAGCCAGAAATTTAAAAGGCAAAACTGGAAAATTCTAAATAAGGAATAAATTTAAACTTTAAGAGAGTATCAATGTTGAAAAAATGACTCTTGTTCCTTTGAGAAGTCTATGTAGATTAGAAGAAAGAAAAGCAAAAAAAAAAAAAAAAAAAAAAAAAAAAAAAAAATGGTCCCTGGAATTTTCATTAAGGAGAAGAACGTGGAAAGGAAAGGATGAACCAAGAGTGAAATGGTGGACAGGAAAGGGACAGGTAGGGAGAGGAGAGGACATTATGCGGAAAGCAGTAGAGGCTTCTTCTTGGTTAATTGGTTGGTGTTTCTTCATTGCAAATACAGGCACTTTCTTTGGTTCATTTCCCTTATCCAGAGATGGAACTAGCTACAGCAGCGGTGTCTTCTATGGGAATATTTTCCACCGTAAGGAAACATAGCTTCAATGATGATTTGGAATATGTCTTTGCAAAAGGCATTCTGCTCCTTAGGAGAAACAGCACAATTGAAGCACACTTCTCCAGAGTGGTTACAGGAATTTTACACAAGAAATGAGGACATCTAAGATTTATTTATGTAAGAAATGCATTTCAACATTTCCTACATTGGACAGAAAGTGGTGCTACACCATCAAGATTTGTTTTTTTCTTCTTTTTTCTAACAGTGGTTTTAATGTTGATGACTATTTGCTTTCACAAGATGAGGTTGCTGTCTGTGCAGCCCAGTATCTTACCATCTGAAAACCTGGCTCTAATGTTGTTCTGTTGTCTTAGGATTTTGAGAAAGTTATTTAATTATTAAGATTTGATGAATAAAACAAGATGTGTGAACCCTAAAATAAAATGTAATGGCAGAATTAGGCTATATGAAGCTCAAGGTCCATTGCACACCTTAACCACACATACAAAAACAGAAGCTGGCATCCAGGAATCTTTGTTATGCCATCTGTTTTTCAATTTTATGTCTGTGGTCAAATCTCACGAAATGTCCTACCTTATGTGTGTTAAGATGGTCAGCTCTGCCTCCACCATTGTGTAAAATGAGGTCCCTCATGCCCTGAGAAAGACCTGAGCAAAATAAAAAAATTCTAATTAATCCAAAGTTGAACTAGACAAGGATTTTTTTACGTAGATTTAAAAATTTTATTTTTTATTTTCATTAATTACACTTTATTCACTTTGTATCCCCCATAAGCCCCTCCCTTCTCCCCTCTCGATCCCATCCTCCCACCCCCCTTCTTCACGAATGCCCCTCCCCAAGTCCACTGATAGGGAGGTCCTCTTCTCCTTCCTTCTGATTTTAGTCTATCAGATCTCATCAGGAGTGGCTGCACTGTCATCTTCTGTGGCCTGGTAAGTCTGCTCCCCCCTCAGGGGAGGTGATCAAAGAGCAGGCCAATCAGATTATGTCAGAGGATGTTTTGTTTTTAACTTGTTGAAGAACATTGAAAAAAAAATCCCTGTTGTATTGGGGATAAAAATGAAGCTGAAAGGGAAATTATAAGAATGCTTACAGATATTTTGGTTCTCCTTGTGGAGTTCCTGTCCTCTCCAGGTCCCACTATCTCCTCCTTCTTTCTTAGGATCCTTGCACTCTGCCCAAAGTTTGGTTAAGAGTATCAGCATCTGCTTTGATACAGTGCTGGGTAGAGTCTTTCAGAGGCCCTCTGTGGTAGGTTCTTGTCTTGTTTCCTGTTTTCTTCTTCTTCCAATGGCCATCCCACTAGTCTTTCTGAATGAGGATTGATCATCTTACCCAGGGACCTCTTTCTTGTTTACCTTCTTTAGGTGTACAGGTTTTAGTATGTTTAGCCTATTTCATAGGTCTAGCATCCAATTTTAAGTGAGTATAAACCATGTGTGTCTTTCTGCTTCTGGGATACCTCACTCAGGATGATCTTTTCTCGTTCTCACTATTTACCTGCAAATTTCATGATTTTCTTGTTTTTAATTGTTGAGATGTATCCCGTTGTGTAAATGTACCACAATTTCTATATAAATTCCTCCATTGAGGGACATCTGGGTTGTTTCCAGGTTCTGACTATTACGAATAAAGCTGCTAGAGGACAGGACCTCCACAAGGACAGCAACAGAACCAAACTATCTGAGCACAGAGGTCTTTTCTGAGGCTGATACTCCAACCAAGGACCATTCATGGATATAACCTAGAACCCCTGCTCAGATGTAGCCCACCGGCAGCTCAGTATCCAAGTGGGTGTCCTAGTAATGGGAACAGGGACTGTCTCTGACATGAACTCAGTGGCTGGCTCTTTGATCAACTCCCCCTAAAGGGGGAGCAGCTTAACCAGGCCACAGAGGAAGACAATGCAGCCAGTCCTAATGAGACCTGATAAGCTAAGGTCAGAGGGAAAGGGAGGAGAATCACCCCTATCAATGGACTTGGAGAGGGGAATGGGAGGAGATTAGGGAGGGAAGGTGGGATTGGGAGGGAATGAGGGAGGGGGCTCCATCTGGGAAACAAAGTGAAAAAAATATAACTAATATAAAAAAATAAAAATTTAATTAAAAAAAAGAAAATACATTATGAAAAGCATTTTTCTAACAATAAAAACAATCATGAATTTAAAAAAAAAAGAATGCTTACAGAGAATAATGGATGAAAATATATAAGTTTCATGTCTGAAGTCCATGAGACCAGAAGTTTAATGAATTTTCAATGCTGAAATGAGTGCAGGCATTGGCTGCACAGTACGGTGTGTGCAAGTGGCATGCACAGTGTATGCCAACGGTATGCGCGGGGTATGAAAATGATGCGAGACTCTACAGAGACGAGCTGCTGCCTGCACCAATGTGTCTTCAGTTCCTCACGACATCAGGTGGTCCTGACTGGAACTCAGCAATGGGTGTGTCACCTTGTGTTGAATATAACCACATTGTTATAGTTGGAAAGGCTCTGCCTTGCATAAACCTTATTTCACTCTTCTCACATGCAGGATTTTCTTGTAATAAAAACTGATGAAATCAAGGCACATAATAGGTATGCAATAAACGCTAAGTATTATTAAATCAGCAAAAACTCTGATCTTGGTTGAAAGGCAGAGTATAGAGCTCAGGAATAATTTTTAAGCTAGTTGGCATGGTTACAGATGACTGGATCAATGGCTTGGTTAGTTCCTCTAAAAGACTGAAATCATTAGAAATAGTTTTTTAAAAAGTAATCTCTTGAATCTCCGAGTTTTGTGAAAGCTCAAGTTTTGTGAAAGTTGTTTTGTGACAACTTCCAACATGGAGTCAAAGACAGCACATAAATACATACCATGCTTTGCTCATGATGTCACCATTAACTCAAAAAGATGACTCCAATTAGCATAAATTTTCTGTATGAATTCCTGTCTTTAAAAGGTACTTTTTGCTTACCCTGAACAAATGATAGATCAGCTTGATGCCGGTAAAATGCTTCTTTTTCTTTTTGTTTATACCTAGTTTACAGCCTAAAAATATCATCAAATCCAATTCCTTTTCTCTCCTATATAAAGGCAGTTTTATAGAAAATTGCTCTTGGGAGCTCAGTGCTGCAACCTGAAGCTCTGGCATCTAAGAGCAAGTTGAGGGCAGCAATAAAAAAACTCCGAACCAAGACAGAAGGAGCTGTGAGTGCTGAGCCCACCCCTGCTTGTTGAAATGCACGTGTAGTGGACTGTCCCTTTCAAAGAGAACACAAAAGAACATCCCTAAAGCAAACACAGCTCACAGCTCCTAAAACTTGTTAATTTAAAACAAAGGCAGCTTTCAATATTCTCCCTACTTATCACTTTCTTCACAATAAAAAAAAATGTAGATTTCTATGAAAGCAAGTCTGTATTTTGTTTCACCTGCCATGAATTTATGGACATAGTCATTGTGATAAAAAGTATACATTGCTTCAAGTGGGTAGGGTTACGTTATGTAAATTAGCCTTTGATAAAGCTATTTGTTAAAAAATGATATATCACTTAAGAAAATTTCAAATAATACAGAAAAGTGCACACAAAAAAAAAAAAGAAAAAAAAAGGACAAAGCTCTTGGTAGCTCAATAACCAATTGGTTTCCCATAGTAAGGGGAACAGGGACTATTTATGACAGGAACTCAATGACTGGCTCTTTGACCTCCCCACCCCCCAAGGGAGGAGCAGTCCTGCTAGGCCACAGAGGGGGACTTTGCAGCCAGCCCTGAAAATACCTGATAAAACAGGGCCAGACGAAAGGGGAGGAAATTCTCCCCTATTATTGGACCTTGGAAAAGGGCAGGGAGGAGATGAGGGAGGGAGGGTGGGGTTGGGAGAGAATAAGGGAGCCGGATACAGCTGGGATACAAAGTTAATAAAATGTAACTAATAATAAACAATAAAAAAAAAAACTACACCCACCCAGTAGCTGCACTTCCCCACTCCACTCCGTGTTACATTTTGTCACTGCCTAATTTTTCTGCTTTTCTCTGTGCATTGCACACAACAATATGGATAAAACCTAATGTAACATACCTCTTCATCATCAATAAATATGTTTTAAATAAGAACCTTTTAACATACAGAAAACCAATATCCTATTAAAAAGACCAGCCTAACACTGGACAAAATCAATACACCAAAAAGTGAAAGAATGTTGTTAGAAACACAGGTGTTTTTTTTTTTTTTTTTTTCTACCATATAATTTACTACAAATGCAATTTTGGTCTTTGACAAAAAAAAAAAGTCACTAAAATATAGTTATCTACGTTTCACTATAATCTGCTCTCTGAATTCTCCCATGGAGTTTGGTTTTGTTTTCATCATTCTTTGGTTTTTATAATTTATTCACTTTGTATCCCAATTGTAGCCTCCTCCCCTATCTCCTCCTCATTTCACCCTCCCTCCTTCTTCCCCTCATCCCCCTCCCCTAGACCACAGAAACGGGGAGCCCTCCTCCTCTACCATATGACCCTAGCCTATCAAGGCTTATAAGGACTTCCTGGATCCTCTTCCTTTGTCATCTGTAAAGGCCACCCTGCCAGGGGGAAGTGATCAAAGAGCAGTTAACACAGTCCATGTCAGAGATAACCTCTATTCCCTTACTAGGTAACCCACATGAAGAGCTGCCTCTGGGCTACATCGGAGAAGGAGGTCTAGGTCCTCTCCATGCATGGTCCTCGGTTGATGCATCAGTCTCTGAAGGGACCCCTAGGCCCATATTTGTTGGCTCTGTTGGTCTCCTTGTAGTGTTTCTGTTCCCTCTAGGTCTTTCCATTCCCCTACCCTTCTATAAGACTCCCTGAGTTCTGCCCAAAGTCTGGCTGTGAGTCTCAGCATCTGCTTCAATCAGGTGCTGGGTGGAGTCTTTCAGAGGACATTTGTGGTAGACTCATGTCCTTTTTGCCCTCTTCAACAGCTTCCTGTGTCTAATCTATTTGCCCTTCTGAATGAGAATTAAGCATCCTTCCTAGAGTCCTCCTTGTTATTTAGATTCTTTAGGTCTATGGATTGTAGTATGGTTATCCTGTATTGTATGGCTACTATCCACTTATAAGTGAGTAAATACCATGCGTGCCTTTCTGTTCAGAGTTACCTCACTCAGGATGACCCTTTTTAAATTTTTTTTATTAATTACACTTTATTTACTTTGTATCCCGCCTGTAGTTCCCTCCCCCTCCCCTCCCCATCTCTCTCTTCTTCCCCCTTCTCCACACATGCCCCTCCCCAAGTCCACTGATAGAGGAGGGCTTCTTTTCCTTCCTTCTGATCCTAGTCTGGTCTCATCAGAAGTGGCTGCATTGTCTTCCTTTGTGACCTGGTAAAGCTGCTCCCCTCTGCAGACCATCAAAGCAGATGTTGTGACTTATGGCCAAACTTTGGGCAGAATGCAAGGAATCTTGTGAAAGAAGTGGAAAATAGTAAGATCTGGGGAGGACAGAAGCCCCACAAAGAGAGCATCAGAACCAGAAAATCTGAGGATAACCCTTTTTAGTTCCCATTGAGTTTGTAATCACCTCATCTTGGCCTTGACACTTGAAGGCTATTCTCTGGGTTAACAGTGCCACCTGTAGGATTGAAAGGGCATCACGGCGTGAGAAAGAACAGGATCTCTCAAAGTTTCTCCATCCAGCTCCTCTTGATATTCAGGCCTTTGTGTAATGAAATGCACACTCCTTCCTCCTGTCAGTCAAGCTCTGCATTTCCATTAAAAATCAGACCTCCCCACTTTTTACACTCTTCCCAACATAAGATAGTTAATGGCACTTGCTGTTTAATTTGTCTTTGAAGATGTCGATGCTCATGGTCCCTGAGCTCTCATTAGTGCCCTGCTTCCCACAAACATGGTTGCTGATAACTTTCTGATGTATCTTTCGTTGTCATACCTGTATTTCTAGCTGACTGCCAGACACCTCCAACTGGGTATCCTCTAAACCAACTTGACAGAAGCAGCCATCTTCAACATACCTTAAGGACCCTGTCCAGGAATGACATGGCTCGGTTAGCAAGTATCTGTTCAGCCTTCATGACAGTAGTTTTCTCTTTCACCAGATCCTGCTTCCAGTGTCCACCGCAGGTGTCCTCACCCCCCTTTTTTCTTTTTTTTATCAATTTTTTTTATATTAGTTACAGTTTATTTACTTTGTATCCCAGCTGTAGCCCTCTCCCTCATTCCCTCCCAATCTCACCCTCCCTCCCTAATCTCCTCCCTGCTCCTAAATCCACTGATAGGGGAGATCTTCCTCCCCTTCCATCTGACCCTAGCTTATCCGGTCTCTTCAGGACTGGCTGCAACGTCCTCCTCTGTAGCCTGGCAAGGCTGTTCCTTTCTCACTCCCTTTTTCCTAATTGTTTTTGTTAACCCTGGTCTGGAACCCCTTCCTTATTGTCTCATAATTCATCTGTGCCTTCCCCTGTTTTCTTCTCACTTCCGATGTCCCTGTGGGCCAGAAGCTCCATGCTGTGTCTCTGCTGACATGAGTACCTGCTTGCTTGCCTGTCCAGAAGTTAGATCATATTCAGTGGTGTCCACTCAATATGATCTCCTAGTGAAACATCAGCCTGGAGTCTAGCACTGAGTACCACCTTCCTCCCTGTATCTCCTGTTAACTTCTGACAGTTCCTTCCTGTCTTAGCTTCTCTGAATTCCTGGTGTCTCCCCTAGTCGGACCTGCTTTTCTTCAATATTTTGAGATGGTAATGTCTTCTAGGCTACCTACTACTGGCAGTTGGGCTGGCTAACTTTTCTGAAAGGCTGTCATTTACATTGTAGGACATTCTAGAAGTCCTTTGCCTCTCCTCTCAAGACATACAGAGCTATTAAAGCTGTTTAATAATAAAGATGCCAGGCATTGTTAAATGGCTCGTAGGGAGCAATATCTCCTATCAAGTCCACGCATCTGAGCCATGAACTTCTTTCCTCAGGTTGTAATTTCGGCTCTTCATAATTCTTTGTCTGATTTCCTAATAGAGACATCTCTATCTCCTATACCTCCTTGCTGCTAATCTTTTCTTCTCACTGAAGAATTGGTTTGATGAAACTATGATCCTGTTATCTTTACTTCCTTGTTAAGAATGGGGACAGGGTTTCCCAGCCTAGGTGGGCTGCCAATTGTGATTCAGATGTCCGCATTGTTATCCTCTGCCCAATAATGTCAATTTGTCCGTTTCTCTCTTGTTTATTAAACACACTGCATCTAGTGAGTTCCTACCTCAGAGCTGCTGCCCTTGACCCAGGCTGGCAGTGCCATACCCATGTCTCCCTCCTCCTCTTCACAGAGCCTGTGAAGGCTCCTCTTCATCCCATGCAATGCCTACATTGTCCCCACACCTTCAGGACTGTAGCTCCACAAACACGCCCCTGCTGTTCTACACATTGACGTGTATAGTGACTTTCTACTTTCAGAAAGTAAGCTGCCTGATACCTCTGTTTTCTTCAGTATCCCCTGATTATTAGTGCCTGGAACAGATGCAGCACGGGTTAGAGGTTTGGTAAGTATTTTAAATTTATATAAGAATAAATTAATGCACAAATAAATTTTAATCAAAAGAACATAGAAATAATAAAAATGATAGATAGCCCGAGGTTTTGAATCTTAGAGCAACCTCTGACTCTCTGACCAATAGAATGAGATGTACTAAAAACCACCCAGCCCATAATAAGTGCCATCACGCCAGCACAGGACCCAGAAAGATGCTCAGTCAAGAGTTCCATAGTCACTGCGCTGTTTTATCAAGGCACTGAGACCACTGTGGGTATCCTCAGGACTTTGCTTGCCAAGATGTGACATGTACCAAGGCTAGTGACTACGAGGTCTTTAAAGTCTGTTTTTTTCTAAGAAGTGGATAGCTGTCTATTGGCCCTCAGCTCCTTGAAAGCATAGCAGAAGCAGCTGTGGACAATAATAGCGAATGGCATATGATAGCAGAAGACACGAAAAGCATCCTGATCCAGATGGTAGGCCAGGAAGGAGCTCTGCACCGTGAGAAAAGTGTGACTGCAATTCTCTTTCAGGTTAGTAGAAAAGTGCAACAGGAGACACAAAGAGGTAGGTTTTATGTGGCTGCTTTCAAAGCATTGCCCAACTTACACAGTCCCACGTACAAAAAGAAGTTCAGATATATATGACATGGACAAGAGGCCAGGAATGGTACAGAGCCTTTAAAAGGCCTCAACAGTGAGGAAAGAATGTATTTATGCCGTCAGAGGTCTTGCAGACAACACACAAGTACAAGCACAAAGACAATTATCAAACTTCAGTGGTGAAATTAGGAAGGGGCCTGAGAGATGGAACTCAGTGTTAGAGTCCTTTCCTGGGATGTGTGTGGTCCTGGGCTTCATCCTTGGCCATGGGGGAAAATTCAGCTGTGGTGAAGGATCAAGGTTATCTTGGGATATGCAGATATCCTGTCTTAAATAAAATGAAATAAACAACAAAATAAAACTGATATTCTGGAGAATTAAACTTAAAGTGATAATGAACATTTGCAGTTGTGTCTGAATCGCTCTCCTTCAGCTGTTACCCCATTTCTACTCCTGAACTTTCCAAAATGGACTCCAGCCCTGAGTGAAGAGATGGAGCTCGTAGGGAGAGTGGATCCCTAAAACATTCCAATCTCTAAGCAACAGAGCAACAGCGAGCATCTGACATCCACACCAAATCAGGCTCAGCATCCTAACTCTTGGGAATTTTCTGGCTTTCAGGACTGTTGTTGTTGTTAGCATTTTTATCTGTTTGTTTTAGAATGCCAGATATGAGTTAAAGTATTTATACATCAGTTCCACCCCACAGTCTTCCCCTTTCAATTTTTCTTGTGTAGCACCATTCCCTCTCAAATTCAGACAGAGAAAGAGAGAGAGGGAGACTATTTAAATTTACATAAGAATAAATTAATGCACAAATAAATTTTAATCAAAAGAACATAGAAATAATAAAAGTGATAGATAGCCCGAGTTTTTGAACCTTAGAGCAACCTCTGACTCTCTGAATCAATAGAATGAGATTTACTAAAAACTACTCAGCCCACTATTCTAAAATATTATTATTTAGTGTTGTTTTAGACTGACTCCAAAACAAACAAAAATTGCTTTTATTCCACTCTGCTCATAATTCTTTATTTGTGTCCATTAAGAAAAAAAGAAACTCTGGCCATCCCTAAAGATATATGAATGTAAAACTAGTGATAAGCATTTAGAAGCCTGAGTTTGATGTCTATAGCCATTTAGATTTCCCCCCCCCAGAAGTACACAGTACATAGAAGTGTTTAGTTTTCCAATAATTGTGGAGAAAATGTTGCTCTCATAACAGTTAAAATAAGAAAAGATGACTCACAGAATGTTTAAGAAAGTTAAGCCCTTTCGTTTCTGAGTTCTGGGTCTCCACGAGACTGTCCCTGTACAATATCGTGGAAACGGGCAGTGCTGGCTCTTTCGGCCATCCTCTGCATTTTCACTCTGGTGGATTCTCAAGTAGTTAATAACAAATGCTGTTTGTTTGCAGAGCCCCTGATGGGAATGTGCAAAGTCACCCTGAAAGAAGATTTGTCAAGAGATCTGGATCAGGCCAGCCTGTATCTGCCTTGTACATACCAGACCTCTAGGCCTGTCATCAGAGAAAAATCTACAGCAAAAATTTACAAAGTGTTGTAAAATTTATACAAAAAAGTTAAATTTTAGGCATTCGTGAAAATGCTCCCAGTTTATGCTCATGAAGGAAAAAAGTTCCCACAGCTGAACATTAGGTGGAAAAGAGTCCAGCTTGGAGGTCTCCATCAAGTCTCTGACCTCGAGATTCAGTAACCCAGCAGAAGAGAAAGAGAGCAGGACTCGTGGGACCCACAGGGGTCCAGGCCACCAAGAAAGCACACCAGCAGCATGGCTCTTGGAGACTCACAGAGACTGACGAAGCAACCGTTGAGCTTGCATAGGTTTACACTAGGTCCTTCTGCATATATGTTACGGTTGATAGCTTGTGTTTTACGGGGAAATCCTGACAGTGGGAGTGGGGATGCTTGTCTGCTTCTGGGACCCTTTTCCTTCTACTAGGTTGTGTAGCCCAGACTTGATGTAAGAGTTTGTCCCTGGTCTTATTTTATCTTGTTATTCCCTGTTGTTGTCCCCAGGAGGCCTGCTCTTTTCTTGATGGTGGGAGGAGTGGATCTGGGGGAGAGGGGAGATGAAGGGGGCGCTGAAATGGAGGGAAAACTACAGTTGGGATATATTATATAAGAAAAGAATATAATAAAATAAAATGAAATATAATAAAATAAATTCTGGTCATCCTTAAGTACATACATTGGTGAAAATAAAGCTACTGCTAAGAATACGGAATCTAGGGAAGCCTGGAGAATGTCTTTCTCCACTTGGATTATCCTCTTTTGTATAAGCCTGTTTGACTTTTCTATCACTTAAAAGAAAATCCCTTACTATGCATAAAGCAAAGAAATAGATCACTCACTTGATGGAATGCTGTCTCAAAAAAATATAGCTTCACAATGAGAAAATGGGAGCTTATAACAAAAGAAAATGGGAATAAAGAAGTAGAGGGAACTCCAAAAGAGGAAGGCTCACAACCATCATGAAAGACAGAATCCAGAGCACAGAAGGAGTGGAGATGCCTAGAAAATGTTGGCAAAATCCCAAAGTCTTTTTAAAAAGAAGAAATAAACAAGAATGCATTCATTATTTAAAGTTTTTGTATTGTTCTTCTTTGAAAAACCTATTCTGATTTTATATGTAAATATTTGCTACAATATTGGACAGTATGGAATGTGTTTGGTCCCTTGCTGGCTTTCCTGCAATCACATCAAGAATCAACATGTATGTGAGGAGTTGTCAGCACCTAGCAGCTCTGTGGGCAAAAGAAAATACACCAAGGAGATGACATTTCATGATTTCAATTAGGAAGCTATGAGTTTATATGTGCTTGCAAACACTATTTTTACCAAATCTTATGTGCTTATTTGGCTTTTACCTAGCACAGCCTTTGTATCAGATCAAGATAAATCTGAAATAATGGGTCTTATAAATTATGGGAATGGTTCTTCTGAGAGGGCTATAGACAGAAATGGAAACATAAATCCCCAGTAAGACCCAGATAACATTTCTAGGAGATGTAAAATCTCTAAGATAGGGGAAATGATTACTAACTCTGGTTGTACATAAGAGCTTCTGGGATCTTATTAAGACCTACCATCACTGCCATCCTACTCCTAAAACCCTGGTCATGGGTGATAATGGCAAACAGGCTAGCCCTGTGAGTCCTGAAGGATGCTAATAGGCTACCATGTTGTTCAGCCTCTGGCTGGGAACACCCATGGGCAATTTACCACTAATCTGCTACCTACCCTCTTAAAGCACAAGTCAGGAAAGGGCCTTCAATGTAAAACTCACACAGACTGCTTGACAGCAGTAGCTGCTTATAGAATCGCTTCAAAACATTCAGACCTATGGATGCATATCTCCTGTGGAGCCATTTTCAAAACAGTAGTGCTTGCACTTGGACCAAGGCATCAATGTCATGTGATCCTAGCCTGTCACCAGCACTATGAGCAAGCAACAAGCCACAGCGGAGGGAATGAACTCAACAGCATGTGTTGGGCTAAGTCTTTCACAGTCTTTGGAGTGCTTTAAAGGAATCAGCATTCCTGACATTAGACTCTACCCCTATTGGTGAGCAGATAGGCATTAGTTGGGATTAATCTGTTACTCATATTAGGGATTCAAATCCTGTTCCTTTCACTACATCTAGAAAAGATTCCAAACGGTTAGATTCATATGTAATGTTAAAAAGGATTTTAAAAAGCCACTTATATCTGACCTGACATATCACAGAGTAAGATATTCTCTAAACAAAACGATTCAGTGGACTGAGGAAGGGGCATGGGAGGAGAAGAGGGAAGGAGGGTGAGGTTGGGAGGGGTCAAGGGAGGGAGCTACAGCTGGGAGACAAAGTGAATAAACTGTAATTAATAAAAAACAAATAAATTTAAAAAAAGAAATAAAACAAAACAATACAGAATATTATATCACCACTTTCTTCTCAAATGAATCTCTTTTATCACACAGCCATTAAAAATGGGTTAAATAATGTAAGACCAAAACTATTCTTAGAAAAGTGACGGTGGACTCTTCTTTATGATTAGAAAGAGAATCAAGTTTCAAGACCACAGCACTCTACTTTCCAGAAGAATTTTAATTCAGCAACATGGATGCTCTTATCACATCCAAAAACCTTCTTAGGTCTGTGTGATCTGGCTGGAATGCAGACACATCTTTAATACACACATTTAATCCCTGACAATGAAAGTAAGGTTAGTTTGTAGAAAGAAGCACCCATGTTTGAAAGTGACATTATTGAGGGGCAAACAAGGAGACAAATCAGAGAAAGATTTGACAGAGTAAGTCACAGATAGAATATGCCCAGTTCTCAAAAGAACAGAGAGGAAAGAGAAGTGACTTAAGAGAGCAGTACATTGAAAAAAAAAAAGTAAATAATGTATAACTCAGGTATGGTGAGTTCATATTAAAACATTCTTTTTCAAGAATCCACATTCTTTTTTTTTATAGTAAGAATTTGGAGTTTTAATCCATAGTTGAATCTTTACAGAAAACTTGACATTCTTAGTAATTTCTTACATGCAAATGAGGTTTTTTTTTTCAATGCAGTTTATTCAGGAACCTTGAACAATCATCTGACCCTGGGGAAAGCCAGCCCACAGCTTAAATAGCCTCTGAGTAGCCAACCCCAGCGTGCCACGTGGGCAATGCAGATAGGTCCACATACACGGAAGCAAGACAGATCCTCAGCCTTAGCCAAATGTGGAATTGTTTGTTCGGGAACCTTGAACAATCATCTGACACATTATTTACTCTTAAAGGCTTTTTATCAAATAATATATAACCAAGATGTGTGAAAGTAAATTGCAAACAAATTAGTGTATGTGTGATAATATAATATATTATATATAATAATATATATAATATAATATATAATAACCCATATATGTGATAATATAATAACCCATATATGTGATTATACATGTAGATAATTTCAAAATGTCTAAATATGTAGATTTTAGGAGTAAATGAAATTGTTTATTAACTCTTTTTACATTTACAAGTTAACAGTTCTTGTCAGCATTTGAGATTATGTGAAATCTATGAAAATATATGTAAAAATATATCTATAAAAAAAAGAACAAAGAAAAGAAATGAAATGAAGAGAAAAGGAAAGGTCAGTGTTATTATTTGGATTTGAAATGCCCCCCAAAGTCTTTGTTAATGGTTTGATCCTCTACTCTGTCATTAAGGTAGTAGAAACTTTTGATAAGTGAGGCAGATAGAGTGGCAGGTTTTAGAGGTTGGTTTGGAAGGTGTCTACGAGGGGCTGATTTCTTTCTCCACTACATCTCATCCATGAGATGAATGAATTCACTTGCACTGGTGATGCACCTTCACACAGCAAGTCCAAAGCAACAGCCAACTAACTGTTGTATGGCAGTGTGCTTTGCATTGAGACATTCCCTCCAGGAGGGAAGAGGAGGCTTATGAGACTAAACAAAAGGTCACATGCCTGGGAAGGTGGAAATTTGGAAGACTCTCAAAGGCCCCTGCCCAGATTTATAGAAAGAGGAGGGGCCTGACCCTGCAGAGAACTGTCAAGATGCTTGAATATTGTACATGGGGCTCCAGAGGTGCAGTTTTCAGGAATCATCATCAGGGCTGAGGTGGGCTTTTCAGACATGCAGCTGCTTTTAAGTCATCCCTGCTCCTGAAAGTAATTCCTCATTAATGCTCTTATTAATAATCCCAATAAAAACTCACTCATTGGTCAAAAAAAAAAAAAAGAGAGCAGTACAGAGAGAAAAAGAAAGAGAGGAAGCAGTTTTACCAGGAAGAGTTTTACAGAGACAGATTGACAAGAGAACAAGCTAGACACAGGTGAAGATAGAAGGAGCCAAAGAATGAGAATAAGCCAGATGATTAGAACAGATTGACAAACAAGATTAGAACAGTTAGTATGAGGCCAAGAAGATGCCAAAAGAAGCCAGATTGAATCAGTCAGCTTGGAGAGGAGTTTGAGACAGAACAGCTGAGTTAAACCTATCAGCCAGAATTCAGAAAGAACTAGAAATGGTGAGCTTACTCAGCAGTTAAGCGTCAGAGGCTGAAAACATTCTAGGCCTGGATAAGATTATACAGAGACTAGAAGCTTCCAGGACTAGGCCTAGCTTAGCAGATGGAGCCAGTAAACCTCTGAGACAATTAAATCAGGTGAATAAAAGAGAGTGTTACATCTGACACCCATTACATCTAGCAAATAAAGGCATCATTTATTCTAGGTCCTTTGGCTCCCAGGCAAGGTGACTGCCTGTACCTAAGATAAACAGAAGGCTGCCTGATGACAAAATGTGCTGTGATTTTACCCAAACTCTTAACTGGCCTATGTTCCTACTTTGACATAATTATTCCATTACATTCTAAGTACTCTGAATATAGTCAACAAAAGAAGTTCCAACAAATTCTTAAATAAATTAAAATTAAAGATTTCTGATTTTGTGGTGTCTGATTTTTAAGGCAGATTGTAATCTAGTTTAAGAAGCTATAACAATGCTAAACAAAAACAGAAATACCACTAAATTCATGGAAATATTAGAATAATCATAATGAGATAGTTTACTTTCTTTGGTTAAGTCCGTTCTATTGAGGTATAATTAATATATAATATTAATCTATCAATATTTAAGCATGAATTCATTGTTATCAAAGATGTACATGTGTCAATTTAAGTAACAGTAATATATAATGTTCTCATGATACTAAATAGTGCTTTCACAATATTCACAGTCAACTCTCTCCCCAGCTTTGGACTGAGGATATCACAGAGCAGCCCTCTGTTATAATGAGTTTGTCTTTCCTATTGTCTTGAACACATGTGATCCAACAACATGGAAAGCAGCTTATCTAGCTCCTCTTGTCAAGCAATGTATCTGCAACACATCCACGCTGTAGCAGCTGTTAGAACTTCTTTCCCATCGATTGGTGAACAGTGTCCCATCACATAAGCATGTTCCAGCTCTTTGTCCACTCATCAGCTGATGACTACAGCTTGGCTGTAGCCAGTTAGCAATTATTGTGCACAGAATTGCTATAATTATTTGAGGAGTAGTCTTTGTGTTGAAGTACATTTTTTTTTAATTTCTTTTAGGCAAGCTCTCAAAAGTAGAGCTGTTCTTTTATATAACGTTTAATTTAAAAAAGAAAAAGGTGATCGAAACCATTTTAAAATGGACGGTGTAGCTTGAATTTTACCCTTTCCAACACCCCCCCCCCAAATGTGTGAGAGACCCAGTAGCTCTGGACAAGAGTCTCCTTGACACTTGGCCCTTTCAGTCTCTTTAGGGTAAGTTGTTCTAGGATATGCATGTTGTTTAGTCAACATGGGCATCAGTGTCCTCTAGTTCTAGCCAGTCACCAGCACCATGAACAAACAACGAGCCATAGAGAAGTGAAGAGTTCAGCTCCACCCAATTGCCATGTCCACAAGGAGCAAACCAGTAATTCGAACTCCTCCATGGCCTCTGCATCAGCTTCTGCCTTCAGCTTCCCAGCTGGTTTGAGTTCCTGCCTTGGCTTCCCACAAACCAACTGTGACTTGGAATGTTTAAGGCAAACATTCCCTTTTCTCTCCAAGTTGCTTTTTATCATGTTTCATCATGGTAATAGTAATCCTACTCTCATCTAAGAACGATAGCCAGGAATCATATGGCACAATAACCCTGGGTCTCTCACACATTTGGGGGGGGGGGGTGTTGGAAAGGGTAAAATTCAAGCTACACCGTCCATTTTAAAATGGTTTCGATCATCTTTTTCTTTTTTAAATTAAACGTTATATAAAAGAACAGAGGGTTTACAGTAGTGGAAAGCACAACTTGGCAGAAACCAAAAGGTCTGTAATTAGGTGTAAGATCTATTCAATAAGGGATAAATCATGTCTGGAACTAAAAACCTACACAACTACTCAGTGTTAAGGAACTCATGGATACCATCAAAGTGCAGAGTTGTGGAGCCCAGCCCAAGTGTGCCCAAAACTCTCCCACACCTAAGGCTCAAAGAATATTTCAGGAGAGGCAGAAAAATCAAAACAGGCCAAGGATTAGTTTAATTATATGGGTCTAATTAGATTAGTTATACCCATTAAGTCTCACTAACATGGATGCCTAAAAATAAGATGAGCAAGGGTGACCATATTAGGCATGCCAAAATAGGCAAAAGCGCACAAGGTATCATCAAGGACGTGTGTGTGTGTTTGTGTATGTGTGTGTACACAATTGATTAAAAAAAAGATCAATAAATTTGAAAGCAAAAAAGGAGTATATTAGAGGCAGAAAAGGGAAAGGGAAATGTAATTATAATTTTAAAAATAAATAAATGGTAAGTTTTAAAAATTCAGGGAGAGAGCATGGAAAACTACTGAGCACATAAATGAAGAAAAAGGAGAAAAAAACTGTCTTGGATGCTTTTCTATTGCTGTGAAGAGACACCATGACCAAAGAAACTTATAGAAGAAATTATTTAGCAAGGTTCAGCATTCCAAAGTGTTAGCATTCATGATCATCAGTGTTGGGAGCATGGAGCAGACAGGCAGGAATGGTGCTGCAGCAATAGCTAAGAGTTTACAGCTGACCACAGCATTCCTGAGTGAAGCAACCCAGACCCAGAAAGACACAAATGGTATGTAGTCACTTAGAATCAGATTTTAGCCATATAGTACCGGATAGACATATTACAATTCACAAACCCAACGAAGATAAGTAGAAAGAAGGCCCCAGGCGAAGATGTTTAAATCTCACTCAGAAGGGGAAATAGAATAGACCGCAGAAATGACTGAAGAGATTCAGGAGAGCGCAGAGAGAAATGAGGGTGCTGACCAGACCTGGAGAGGCCAGGAAGACAGAGGGTTTACAGAAAGAAAAGAAACTGTAGTCAGGGACATCTCTATGACAAGACAGGGTAAACTTCTGGGGGTTACTCTAGCTGAGATTCTTTTTTTAATTTAATTTTATTTTTATTAATTACAGTTTATTCACTTTGTATCCCAGATATAGTCCCATATCCCCTCCCAATCCTACCCTCCTTTTCTCTTCATCTCCTATGCCCCTCCCCCAGTCCAATGATAAGGGAGGTCCTCCTCCCCTCCCTCTGACCCTAGCCTATCAGGTCTCATCAGGATTGGCTTCATTGTCTTCCTCTGTGGACTGATAAGGCTGCTCCCCCCTCAGGTGGAGGTGATCAAAGAGCCAGCCCTGAGTTTATGAACTCTAGCTGAGATTCTTTGTAGCAGGAGTCATGGAGAGTAAAGAGGACACCTTCTGAAAAGACTCTTAGCAGAGGGAGGGGATCACCAACCCACCCACAAAAATTTCAACCCAAATTTTTCCTTGCCTACATGTGCAGGGATAAAAAGAGGGCAGAGATTGAGGAAATGTCCGACTAATGCCTGACCCAACCTGAGACCTACTCCATGAAAGAAAACCAACCCCTGACACTGTTAATGATATTCTGCTATGCTCACAGAGAGGAGCCTACCTTCTCTGCCCTCTGAGAGGCTCCACCCAACAGCAGAGGGAAACAGATGATGAGATTCACAGACAAATACTGGGCAAAGTGTTGGTAGGGAGTCTTGTGGAAAAGTGGGAGGAAGGATAGAAGGACCTGGAGGTGCCAGGAGCTCCACAACAAGACCAACAGAGCCAACAAACCAGCGCCCAGAAGGGCTTGTGGAAACTGAAGCTCCAAGGACCACGCATATACTGAAATTAGACCTCCTGCATAGCTGTAGCAGATGGGCAGCTCAGGCTTCACATGGGTTTCCTAGTAATGGGAGGGAGGGCTTTCTCAACAGAGTCCACTCTGTTGCCTGTTTTCTGATCACTCCTCCCTTGGAGGACTGCCTCGACAGGCCACAGGGGAAGTAAAGGAGCTGAGCTCAGTCCTGGCTCAACTTAATGAGCTGGGGTGGAGGGTGGAGACTCTCCTTATCTGAGGAATTGGAGAGGGGGACTGGGGAAGAAGGAGGATAGGTGGGAATGGAAGCAGAGTAAGGAGGGGCCATGATCAGGATGTAAAATGAAAAAATAAATTAACTAAACAACAACAACAACAAACTAAAGTCTCACTTGCCATGTGATGTTCATCATGAGGCAATAGCCATTCATTGTTAGAGAGACTTTCTAGTGGCGCTGACTTCAAAGTGAGCAGAGAGCTCGAGGGATGCAGTGTTTTGTGAGTTGTAATGTTTTCTGGGTTGGGATTTCTGGTGTTATATCAGTCTTTAAATGATTCCCATTCTAGCAATTAACCCAAAACTCATGCTCCTGTAAGTGACCTTAATAAACTGTTTCACCAACCTAGACTACAGTGGAGCTGTTCCTTTGGTCTGTCACTGGGGACCCTAGTCAGGATGACATTATTTAATCACCAGTTTCAAAGAACTGAACAATATTGTCATCTGTTCAGTTCAGGGCAGGTGTCATGACATCTGAGAGCATGGTAGCTGGACTGCATATTGAAAGGGACCCAGGAGATGCCCAGCTAGCTTATAAAAGCCCATTCTAGTGAGAATTAATCAACTTCAAGATTTGAAGTTTAAGCCACATTAATTCATCTGTGAAGGCAGAGCCCCCATGACCTCATTGTCAGGCTCTTAAAACCTAACTACTTCTATACTGCCATACTGGAGACCAGCATTGCAACACAGTAACTTCTGGAAGGAAGATGGTATTCAACCCAAAGTAGTAGCACACTAAAACCTTAATTCACACTAGAATTGTTAGAAAGAAGAAAACGTCTCTTGCATATTTGCTCATAACATACATCTAACATTTATTAAGCAAGAAATACTTTTCTAAGAGGTAGAATGAGAACGAAGTACACATACTATGACAATGTAATAAATGAAGAATAACAATACACACTTGTAACAAGAGCAAATAGGAAAAACTGAATCTAGTTCTTATGTTCTTGGATCAATAAGAGAGTACAAATCAAAATTCAAAAAAGCCTTACAAAACTAATGAAATTTTTTAAGAAAAATATTCATAAATCTCAACTAAGGAGGCACTGTTGATCAGCAGTGAAAGAAAATGAGCCAAGGTCAAGGGATCCCTTATAGTAGCAGAAACAACAAAAACTCTCACATAATCTCCTCTTCTGAGGACAGGCATTTCAAATTAGAAAACCAATCAAGGCTACAAGAAGTATTTACTAATGTGCTCAGAGATAAGGCCCTTATGAGACCATGTCAAGATTCTAAGACACAGGTTGGAGAAACTTTCCTTGAGGATAAACTCACAGGGAAGAATTAAGAAGTACCTGAGGGGAAGTAGCAAGATGAAAAACAAAACAATGAACTCCAGACTGTGAAGCCTTTAAAATCAAGGAAACTAACAGAAAGGGAATTCCAGAACAGACATTAGGTAGGAATTTTATCATTAGCAAATGTTAAAGAAAAAAAAATAAAAGAGAGTAATTAAAAATCTTAGGAATAACTGATATACTAACAGAAGTTTAGAGTTCAAGAAAAGGAAGTTTATTTAATAGAAAGCTAATTACCAATTTATAAACTGGTGACCCAAGACTTTCAGGAGTGAACAGAAAATGGTGGCACCAACTAAGGAATAAAGCTAATAATGTGTCATAATTCAGGCTTAACTGCCTGCTTGTACCCCTTGTTTGTCCTACTTGCCTCCTATATGACTACTGTCTCATGAGCTTCCCACATGCAAACATATTCTTAGGAGATGGACAGAAAGAAGTCATACTCTTTGGCAAATATGACAAGAACTATCTCTACTGCAGTTGCTAAACTTTTTCTCTTCTGAGAACTATTCATCCAGGGCTCCACAGTCTTCATAGCTCTCAACACTGTCTTTTAAGTGTCTCCTAGAACAACCGATTCTGCCCTGCTTATGACACTCAACTAATCTAAAATCCCAAAGAATTCGGCCTTCCTCAAAAGAATTGTATGGTCAGGTTCTTCACAGCACTAGCCCACTCCATGGTACCAATATTTGTATCCATTACTTTTGTATTGCTGTAATAAAACGCTATGACCAAGGCAATTTATAAAAGAACATGTTTAAAGTTTTCAGGGGATTAAAGTCTACGATGGCAGAAAGAAAGCATGGTAGCAGAAATACTTAAGCGCTTCACACCTGAAAACTGCAAGCAGGAAGCAGGAGGCACACTGGGGATGAGAGGAGGCTTTTGAAGCCTCAAAACCCGACTCTATGGCACACCTCCCCCAACAAGGCAATGTCTCCCTATCCTTCCAAAACAGTTTACCAACTAGAGACCTAGTATTGGAATACATGAGCCTATGAGGACCATTCTCATTGAAACCATAACAAAGTACGAAGTATAAATCCAACTCATTTAATTTTAACACATGGATATATATATATATATATTCAACTTTTACATGATAGCTAGTTGGAAGGCATCAATTACTCACTAGAACATCCTGGTGCTCCTGTCAGGTTGCACCCCACATGTCTATAGCCGGAAGCTGATTATTTACATTGACCTATGTTTACATTCCCATGCAAGTACCAAGTTATCTTGAAATTAAGGCCTAAAATTCTTCCATCTATTTTAACTTTTTAAAAAATTGATTTTTAAACTAACATTGAAAGTATGAGGTGTTTTTCAGAATATAATTAAAAAAAAAAAAAGCCTTCCTGGTAAAAGGACACGTTCAGTCTCATAGAGGAAGGCCTCAAGAGCACGTCGTCAGTATTCTCTGAACCAGGATGTGTCGATTAATAAAGGGGCTAACGGAATGAATAGATCTTAAAAGATGAATAAAAATGCACAATCTATATTTTAAGGTGATTTTAAGAATTGTGTTTGTTTAGATATGTGCTCACTATAGAAAGAGGAAGAGAGGCTCTTCCACCTTCCTCCAAAAACTTAGGGTTATTGTTGCATTTACACTGAAGCCATGAAATCAATTTGGAGAGCATTTCCATCATAGGAGTATTGCCTTTTTACAATTGTGTGGTTCATTTTATTTTATTTATCTTAACAGTTTTTTGGCAATTTCTACATTCAAACTGGCAAGGACAGAATGGAAGAGGAGACTGAATGGCTCTGATGATTCCACACGTCGAAAGACAGATTACTATGTGGGGAAGTGAGGTACCGCTATCATAAATATCCAAAACCGCAAAAGGAAAAGCCCGAGAGTACCTCATATTTCCCTTCTCTGAAGGACGATAGCCTTCCACTTTCTACTATCCAGGGCCTGAAAACTTCTCCCATAACATATACTTTGCCCTCTAGTATTTTGTTTTAGAAATGTAATGTGATGTTTTAGAAGCGTCAATGTAAGTTTTGCAAAAATGTTTGCATACGAACAGCTGAACCTATTGGTGGAGGTTTCTACCCATTCAGTGGGCAGAAACAGCAAGTGACAACTGCAGGACAGTTATTTGTGGCCAGCCAACTGCTCCAGCCAACTGCTGCAATCTTCAGAAGGGACCTCTGAGCGAGACTGCAGCCTTATGGTAAGCAGCCCTGAATGCAGAGGCGGGCACTCTTGCCCTGTTACCCTCCTTAGTCACAGCTTTTGATCAGTGGAGTGCGCGTTCCCTTTAGAGTCTCTGTGGGAGTAAGATCAGCATGACTTCCTATGGGTGTCAACTCCAGCTGGTGCTACAGCCGCTAGTAAATCGCTGCAGACCCACAGAATGAGCTCCTGGCTGTTACAAAGGGTGTTGGTACTCACATAGCACAGGGGATACTCTCTGTTACGGAGCATGCAGAAGACATAGGAGTTGTCTGGGAGATGCTAGTAATCAATCACACTAGAACACACGGCTTCCAGAAGGAAGCCTGGATCTGATTAGCAACAATTCCAAAATGGGATTAATTGGAGCAATAAAAACTTCTAGCTTAGGCTACAGGCCAGGATTGTCAGGGAGTGGGAGCAGACCTGAGCATGGTTTCAGTGGCAAAACTGGCATGAGCTTCCATCAGACGGCTTCATCAGTCTCTCCCCAGATGTCGATGACATTACAGTTCCTTCTATAGATATAAAGTTGGATTCAGAAGTTAAGTTTGCTGTAACCTAAGAGGGATTGTGATTCACGGAAATTGACCATTTGCAGACACTGTAAATGTTTCCCTTTAGGCTAATATTGTAAACAAATTATTAACAGTGAAGAGCAGCACTACGTGCAGTTTTCCCTGAGCAACAGAAACCTGTTTTCTATGTTTCCCAGCAGAAAATAAATCTGATTTTTCACATTCCAACAGGGTCAAAAACCAGAAACTTGGTGGCTTCTTTGATGGGCAATGTTTACATTTTGTTACTTTTAGGAAGCCAGAGAGTGGATTCTGATTTCATAGCCAGCACGTTGGTAAAATGGCTGAAAAAGAAAGAGAGGGGGCCCTACAGAAATTTTTTACCAGTTAAAATGTTGCTCCCATATATATAGTCATTGATTTCCAAGGGCTCAGTACATAATCTAACCAAAGATGGAGGCTTCCTGTGCAGACCTGAAGATGCTTCCTGTATAGGCACAAGTACTTCCTTTCTGAGGCCTGACAGCACTTTCTCTCTGAGACCTGACATTTCTTCCTCCAGACTCAATGTACAGGATATAAAATACACATGAGCACTTTTTATAAGGCTTTTAACAGTATAATAAAGTTGGTGTGAGAACCTGAGTTTTCCTATTCTCAGACTTCCTAAGGCTAAGCTTTTCTACTCAGAGCTCAAGTTTGGAAGCCTAGAAGAGCTTATGGAGTTTGAAAACAGATGTGACTACAAGTCGCTTGGAACTGTCTAAAGCAATAGCTCCTGTGAGTGACAAAGAATGGTTGTGCATGGTGAATACACTTTTCTTTGCCACTGGCTGAGTTTGCTGGTACGTCTGGAGTGAGTGTCACTAACCACTGCTGTTTAAAGATGCAAGAATGGAATGGAATCCCACAGAGTCCATTGGCCAGTCTAATAGATGTCGCTTTTTTATCTGGAGACTTAAATGATGATACAATGATATATGCACATAGAAACAATGAGATTCTCTGGGTGGAAAGATATACTAGATTAGATTTGTCAGTTTAAAAACATAAAGGTTATTACCAAAATCCCTTTTCCCATCATGCACTGCTTGTATTGGATCCACCCTGGGGAACAAGGTGTTTTCTTAACTGTCTACTTTGTTTGACCACTATTATTTGTGGCCCAGGTGCTGTTTTGTGTGTTGTCCCCAAGCAGTGGTTAACGAACTTTATTTATAAGAAAAAATTTAAAATTGTACCATAAAGAATCCACAAGAAAATTCCTACAGCTGATAAAAGGCAGTACGCAAAATCAATACACAGAAGCTGATGGCCTAAAATGGCAAACTCACCTACACAGAAATCAAGAAAACAATGCTATCCATATTAGGCTCAAAAGTAAACATTTTTTAATAAATCTAACCAAATGTGAAATATAAATGAAAAGTTTAAGGCCCAGAACACAAATTTGAAGAAGACATCAAAATATGGAAAGACTTCCTATGTTCCTAGAGTGATAGGATTAATATTATGAAAATGGTTACCTTACAAAAACAATCTATAGATTCAACAACAAAATCACTATTAAATTTCAATGTGGTTATTCACAGAAATTGAAAAATCTTAAAATTCATGTGGAATTTAAAACAGAAAAGCCAAAAAGTAAAAAAAAAAACCTCTGAATAATTAAAAACTGCCGAAAGCACTACCATCTTGGGTTTCAAGCAATGCTACAAACATAGTAATAAAAGTAGCAAGAAACTTGCACAGAAACATGCACTTTGATCAATAGACTATAAGGAAGGGTGCCTATAGTTCTGCAGCAACCTCAATTATACACAGAAGCCAACAGCACACATTGGAGAAAAGAGAACATCTTCCACAAATGATGCTGGTCAAACTGGATGAGCTACACGTGGAAGAATGAAGTCACACCTTTACCTTTCACCCTGCACATAGCTCAACTCCAGGTGAATCACAGACCTCAAAACAATACCCGATACCCTGACTATGGCTACAATAATGTGCAAGCATTACGACTAGAAATTAATAAATGGAACCTCATAGAATCAAAAAGTTTCTGTACAGCCATCATTTGAGTGAAAAGACAGTCTACAAAATGGGGGAAAAATCATTAACAGCTACATACCTAGTTTTTACACACGTGAGTCATCATAACACACAGAAATCAAGCTGGCAATTCTGGCAACACTCATCTGCTGTCACACTTTAATATTACTGAGATCTGCCATCGGGATGGAAAGGGTAATCACAAGCTTCCTAAGCTGTGACTCCTGCCAGCTGCAATAGTGGCCTGGAAAGACATGCCACTAGTGCAAGAGTAGCATGAGTATCATGGGTGTGATCAATCACTTTCCGATTAAACCACTGCTCCACTAGCTGAACCCCATTACTGACCAAAAACCCGTGGGCAGATATCTTATAACCTCTAAGGAAGAATCTACTATTATTCTGCTAAACTGACATAGTATTAAATAGACTCCGAATGACGTATTTCCTATGCTCGTAGATGCATGGATCTCTCAGCTCTGATCAGAGAAGCTTCTGCTTGTAGTAGGTGGTGAGTAACATAGAGACCTACAACTGGTGAAGGTGTGGGAAATAAAATGCTCCAGAATGATAGCTATAACTACCCCTACTTCTTGAGGTTCATGGATCAATGTGGAAAGGGAGTAAAAGGATGTAGACACCAGAAAGGGTAGTCAACTACAAGGAAACAGTGCCTTCTTTTTTCTTTTCATTATTATTATTATTATTATTATTATTATTATTTACAATTTATTCACTTTCTATCCCAGTTGTAGGCCCCTTCCTCATCTCCTCCTAGTCCCACCCTCTGTCCCTTTTCTGCCCCTAGTCCACTGATAGGGAAGTCCTCCTCCCCTACTGTCTGACCTTAGCCTATCAGGTCCCATCAGGACTGCCTGGATCCTCTTCCTCTGTAGGTTGGCTGGGTCACCCCACCAGGAAGAAGTGATCAATGATAAGGCAACCGAGTTCATTTCAGAAAAGGTCTCTTCTCCCCTTACTATGGAATTGACATGGAGACTGAGCTGTTTATGGGCTACATCCGTGCAGAGGTCCTAGGTCCTTTCTATGCATGGTCGTTGGTTGAGACATCAGTCTCTGCAGTTCCCCCTGGACCCAGCTTTTTTGGCTTTGTTGGTCTTCATGTGGGGCTCCTGTCCCCTCTGGATCCTTCTATATCCCCTTTCTTCCATAAAATTCCCAGCACAGAGATCTGAGACTCCGAATCCTGTGAATGGACCAGCGGCTAAACAGTGTCTTCTTGTTCGACCACAGTCAAAAGAATGTTGCACAGTGAACAATGCCTTTGGGAACGCTAAGAAAAGCTCCAAGGGAAAAAAGGACAAAGGGCCTTTTATTTCAAATATATTTTGTTCCCTGGATTATTCTTGGGCATGATTTTGTGCCTCCTGTGTTAAACATTGACATTAATTTATAAGACGTTTATTCTTGTTGATTTCAGATCATATCTATAGAACCCAATCTTGTAAAAGGATATGCTGAGTATTGTCTTCAGTGTACCCTGATTCTGGATATGGCCTTCTGCCTTGCTTTTTTTTAAATTAATTTTTTATTTTTAATATTATTTACAGTTTATTAACTTTGTATCTCAGCTGTATCCTGCTCTCTCATTCCCTCCCAATCCCATCTTCCCTCCCTCATCTTCTCCCTACCCCTTTCCAAGTCCACTGATAAGGGAGGACCCCCTCCCCTTTCATCTGGCCCTAGCTTATCAGGCCTGGCTGCAAAGTCCTCCTCTGTGGCCTAGCAGGGCTGCTCTCCCTCTGGTGGAGCATGGGGAGGTCAAAGAGCCTTGCTTTTGTGCTTTCGCAGATATAATCTATAGCACATATCAGGCAATTGTGTTTTAATTGCTCTGTCCTGGGAAAGTTCTGGGAAAGGGCTGCTCTGTTAATATTTAGTATGCGTTTGCTGGTGTTTATTTACATGTTTTTCTGATCATGTATTTCTGAACTCAAACAACATTCCTTGGATCATTGTTTTGTTGTTGTTGTTGTTGTTGTTGTTGTTGCATTTGTGTATAAAAGTACAGTAAAACTGAGGTAAGATTATCTATAGCATCGCACTGTAGTCTGCCTCGTTCTTTCAGGTCCTCAGATCCCAAGTCTTTCAGACAAATCTGCATAGGTCTGCAAAAGTCAGCATTTCTGAATACAGCAGGGAAGCTGCAAATATAAGAGCTCACAGTGGTTGTAACAGCATCGTCAAGAGCTATATGAAGTCAAGCCAGACCAAATACCAGCATAGAGACTGAAAAATTAGGTACAAAACTCCACCCCATACTGAGGAGCTATCTGCAACTAATAGATTCTGAGAAAGGGAAAGTCACTTATTTTGTTTGTTTGGTTGGTTGGTTTGCTGATTGGTTGATTGGTTTTGTTTTTTAAGATTATAGCACCTAGTGACCACATTTCCAGTGGAAAGGCACACATACGGAAAGGCACACATACAAGAGTATATGGGCAGCAAACTGTACTCAATGGGTTTAAAAAACTAATTTCCAAGGACATGAACTTTGGATGGTAGCGAGGGATGGGTGTGTATCTTGGTAAAGTTGTGGGCGGGGGGGTCAATGTGATCAGAACATATTATATAAAATTCTGAAAGGCTTAATAACGTTTTTTAAAAATCTAGGCTAAGAATAGAAACCGGTGTTTGTACTATTTAAAAGTCACCATAATGGAAAGCTTTCTCAAAATTATCTTCAGTGAAGAATATTTACTTCCATAGTGGTCTGTGTTTCATTCTGACCTGTGTTCTCTATTTTAGGAAGGGAGAAAAAGAGCAACTTTGCAATAATCAGAAATTCTTGAATGTCCATGGTATTTCTCTACTACAGCATCTGGCAAGGCTTTCCTGAAACCATGGTAAATGATTGCAATGAGTCATGATTTTATCAAGTACACTTGAAAATCAGATTATTTGTGTGCTATGGACTGAAATTTTGTAAACACTCCCCTCACACACACACACGAATGTAAGCAAATTAAAACACTTTTTACACTTCTTACAGTTTTAATTTCTTAAAAACCACAATTAGATTTCTGAGAAAAATTAAAACAAACTTGCAGCCAATCACTCACTATGTTTCATGCAGACTGTAATATTGAATCATTCAAAGACTTTCTCTTGCCCAAACAGAACAGAAAGCTCTTAACTTTTCTCAGATCCCCTTCATTCAAAGATAATCCAAAGCTTTCCCTAGCAAGTCTAACCTGTCCCTACTACCTCTGATGTTTCTGCAAAAGAACATAGCTTTCCATGTTCGATCCCCTATCCTACACATTGTGAAAGTACACCTGGTAACAAAGCCAGGACATAGTGGTATGTGACTTGAACCTGTCTCCAGTTTTTATGTGACTATAAGGAAAATGCAGAGATTATGATGGATTTATCCATTCATGATTCACCACTTTTTCTGCAAGGGTAATTTGCCATATCATCCAAAACATTGTTTCTCCAGTGCTGTCATGGTCCAGGTGATCTGATCGCCACAAACTAGAACTTTCTATCTACCTATGAAAAGGCACAAAATAGTAACACTTTCTTGTCATAAGCCATTAAGCTTTTCATCAGTCTGTTGCATAGTCAAAGGGAAGACAGAAAAAAAAAAAACCCACGACATGGACATGTCATTCATTTTGTAAAATTGTCATTAAAATTCAGACGTGGAATACTCAGACATGGCAGAAATTGTGTCTGTCTTTTAAGGGTGTGTTATTGAACAATATATTCTCCAATGGCACATACGAGTCAATTGTTCAAAACAATGGGGTGGATGTATTCTTTTATCTACAAATTGCAGAGAAAATGAGACATATTTCAAAAGATTCCAAGAGACTGGAGAGAGAGAAGACGCAGCTGCTAGAGCACCTTGAGGCAGCACTTCCTCAAGGTAAGAATGCTCAGAGCTGGGGGAATGCAAGAAGCAACTTCATCTTAAAGAGCAAATAAAATTTAGGAAATGGGGACCTTAACTAGGACAGGATCACCGATCTGAGTGTTAAATAACTTCTCTAAGTCTTAGCAAGTGGTGCCCAACCTATTGCAGCCATGCACAGAAACGCCACAGTTTTTGCTGCATGGATAATTTTTCAAATGCATTCAGTTATAACTGTTTATAAATAGCAAGATCATTATTGCTGGAGTACCAGGTTTTTCTGAATACATAAATATCATTTGGAATTTATCGTTAGATGAACTCAGCTAGTTAAAAATAATAAAAACAAGAATATTGTTCTTAGTAATAGCACTCTGCCAAAACAAAACAATAGAATGTTTTGCTCTCAATTCCTCAATGTGTCTTTGCTTTGAAATTCAGCTGACCTTGCATGAACCACTGCTCTTAAGGACATTCTGAGGCAATTGTACTGTTTCTTGTGAATCTGAAAACAACATTTGTTCCAAAACACTTCTATTTGTTTTTGCCCAAGGGAATTGGTGCCACATTCTGAACTCAAAGTAATTAGAATCACACATGATTTTAGAAATCATTTTTCCTCAGAAAAAGAATATACTAAACTTTGTGTTTAGTAGACCAAATTTCTGTGTTATGTTTAGTCTGATAAAATTTGAGTTCTAAGTATGAAAACACTGTAACCACTTTAAGCCACACATACATGGGTGCCTTATGAAAAGACATATTGTAAATAATTGATGAATATATGACTTGTTTTTATAGAAAACAAGTATGTATATTATGAAAGAATGTTATCTTCTTTTGATAATTACCTCAGAATACTTGAGAGTCTTAATCAAATCATAGGCATTTACTGAGGATTCTGTTCTGGTTTTGACTAAGAAAATTTTTAGGGGGAACTATTGTTTTCTAGATGCTGGTTCTATGGAAGGGGTAATGAGAATTAAGGCTCCCCTTAATGGAGCCTGTATCTAAGCTACTAACATCCACAGGCTCCAGAAAGAAAAAAAAAAAAAAAAAAAACAAGAAATACATAAGGTAATAAATAGAAGACAGAGAGAAGGAAGACTTATGGAGGTTCTGACAGGGTGTCTCATCAAATCTGATATTAAAGGCAATCTTAAAAAAAAAGAGTAGATAGCAGCATGTATTGGGGATGTGAGCCAGAGTTTACTCTGTTTAATGTAATATACAGCAGATCAAGAAGAAAGAACAAATATAGATCAAAGAATCTGTGTAAATTTGTCAAATGGTGCTTTGAGTTATGTGCTGTTAACTTCTCTGCATTAGAGACAATATCTATTTGGCTGTCACTGGAAATGTAGAAAGTGTATTGGAGAGGTGACAGGTATCCACCACCTGATGCATCCTGCAATATTTATAAACTAACCTCTCTTCTTTGAGAGATGTGTCTCTAGGAATCTACAGAGTTTGTCTTGACCTTGGTAAGTATTGGTTTCATTAGCCAAAGCATTGAATTAAGTTTTGATAAATAATCCCTTTACTCTTACCTATCAGTAAACACCCTGATACATATAGTTGATCAATGCTTAGTGTCATTGGTTGTTCCTGTGATCCCATTTTAATTTCCAATTAATGACTCACTTTTTCCTACACTTCTTTGAATAATGATATTAATATGTTGATTTCCATCTTCATCACTATGCACAAAGTCATAGAGTTCTTAGTTTAATTTTTGTCTGTTTGTTAACTTGTTTTCCTATAAGGAGTTTTAGCTCTAGACACATTAACAAAAGGCCACAAGCAGGGCTGAGATAAAACTTGGGAGAAAGTTGAGGTCTTTCATTAGCAAGAAACAGACTTTTCTTATACTGGATATAGGTTTGAAGCATGGTTAGCAGTGTGTAAAACACTCAAAGCTATGGGGGAATACACCTTTACAGTATATGAGATCCATTATGAATGAGTAGGGAAGCAAATAGAGTGGATTGACGCCAAATGGAACCCAGATCATAAACAGAATGATGGGAATAACTAGAGGTCTTATTATTCAGGCTGTGGTCTCTAAGTTCAACAGAGGGACTAATAGGTTCTTGGGCTAGCCCATAATGAGATTCCTTGCCTGACAAAGACTTCAGAGATGTGGAAATCTCATCAGAGTGAGAAGTTGGGGCAGCACATTGTTTAGAGCTTCTTAAGCAAAGTATTTCATGAATCTACTTATATAAGAAATATTACTTGTGTTAAAATATATTTATACTGCTAAGAAATTGAACTCAGGACTCCCACATGCAAGGCAAGGTACTCAGTTCCATTCCTTGTTTTCTTTAATATCGATTGAAAAGAAGGATGCAGCACATTTGCCCCTGAGAAAGAAATGATCCCGAGCAGTTTATCTCTTCCACCTCCATTATAAGTTCAGTGGGTCCCAACCTTCCAAGATTCACTGCTTCAACATGAGTTGTTGTCTGAATCAAGTCAAAGCAAGTAGTCCTTTGAAGCATTCATTCATTTCTCGTATGTAGCAAAGCACAACAATGGTTAGTGATCATATTTTGAGCTAATTCTCCAAAATGAGTTGCTCACTCAGATCATTAATTTTCCTAATTATTATGTGTTCACTGGCAAGGGAAGGTCTCAGAAAATTGAATTGCTGGCATAAAGTCTCTTTTGGATTTGGGGAATATTTAACAATTATAGATTAATGTAAAATGCTGGGTGCACATTTTTTTAAATTTTTTCTCCAAAATGGATTTTGTGTGTGTATGTTAGGAGTTAGAGGAAAGAAATGTGTACACATATTCAAATGCACACCTCAGATGCACATTTTGCCAAAAGCCACAGTGAGACATACTGACTCTGAGCTGTGTATAAAGGGCAACAGCATTTAATAGGAAGGAGAAGAATAACTTCAGTTAAAAGAGAAAGTCACAATATCCTCGTACCACAATAAGCCACTGCTAGTTTTTCTCAAAACTCGCAGGTGGAGAAAGTATTTAAGTCCTTCAGGACAGCGGTTGGAATCCTTGTGGTTAAATTTGGGTCAGAAGACTAAACAAACAAACAGAATTCCAGAATGAGAAACTGATTCTGCAAAAAGAGTAACAGCTCTGCTTAAATGCAGTGTTTTCACTATCAAAACATATTTGCTAGATGACTCAATAGAATAAGAAAATTAGAACTTTCTACTTCATAAGTCTATATCAAAACATAAACCTTTTAAAATTTAAGTATTGTTTACTAAACTACCACAAAAACATCATGGTAAGAACATTAAAATCTCAGGGACAAATTATTATTTTATTAAAGCCTATCATTTAAAAGGAAATTTATTAATGCAGTAACACTAATGAAGAGGTGAGTTTCTCAGCAAACAGATGGAGAATATTGAACACAGGAGCTTAAGTATCTTCCTTGGATAGATAAATATTACTGCTATTGGCAGACAATGGACTCTCGCCGAGTATTTGTTGAACTGCCAAAAGCAGGGTCAATTGCACCATAGAATGCAAGATTGTGATGACTATATGATTCCATCAAATGGTCCAAAAGTATCTCCTGAAAAATCCTGGAAGAAAAATAACAGGTGGTAGTAACAAATTGGATTGGAACAGTAAAGTGAATTACAGAAAAATTACCCCTCTCTAACTCGGAGAGCAGTAGAGACAGCTTTGTGTAAGCTTAACTTAAGATTTTTGTTCAGATAAAAAACACCTGATATTTATTTCCATTTTGAATTATTATGACACACCCAAATGCATTGGAAAATATATGCTAACTGTGTTGGCACACATGTCCCTAATAACTTGTAATAAATACCTATAGCTTTAATGCAGCTATTATCAGATTCAAGGCCCAATAAATAATTCAGTTTAAGGTGTATTGTAGAATATATATTTTCTCCTTTTGCTGAATGACAGAATAGCAGAAGTATTTTGGAGAAATGGAGCAAGGCACTGTGATGGCCATTATACGCAATCTCACAGAAACCCTAGAGACCCCTATCTTACCTGTTCATCTAGCATCACTTGCTGACATCTCCGCGAGGTCAACAAAGCTGCTACTCAGCATGTCTAACTTCACAGTCCTGGGCAAGGCAGAGAAACCCACTGACAGCTGGTGTCACAGTGGAAACTCACTGGAGACTATCCGTCTTTATTGCTACATCAGGGTCAGTAAGCCAAGTAGCTTTACAGTATGTCATATGTGCAAGAAATATTTAAGCCATCAGTAAGCAACATGGCCGGTTTGCACAGAGCTAATACCACACAGAGAATTTTTTCCAAAGATAATTTTTCATTTACTTACCTTCTCTGTACTTTTTCAGTTCATCCACTTCTTTCAGATCCCCAAATTCTACAATAAAATATTATTTCTTGAAAAACGATTGATTTACCTTTGGTCTATTCCATACACAAACCAAGGTATATTGAACAAAGTATACATATATTATATTAGTCACTCACATACTTTCTCTAATATCTGGGTATGTGTATATGGACTTTCTATGTCTCCTAATCTCAGCTGAACCACACAACACAGGAAGCAACTTGGGTGGTTATTTTCCTAAGTCTCCCTGGAGTAATAGCAAGGAAAGACGACTTAATTGATATGATTATAGAAAGATTGTTCTCAGGAATGTGTTTCACGCTCTTCTAAATCCACAATTGGATTGTCCACCATCCTGAGGCCTGCAGACCTACACAACATTCAGCTTGGAGCTCTCTCCGATTACTCCTGATCTCCCTGGCCCACCTGGGATACAAACAGCAGAGCCAGGAGAGGTAAGGTGTATGCAGGCTCCAACCCCCATGTCCACCATCACTAACAGCCCTGTGAGTGTCCCAAGTAACTTTCATCTTATAGCCATTTCTGCCTACTCCCGAATTCCCTGATCACCAGGGACCTCAAAATCTGCTAACACAGAAACAACCACAGGAGTAGAGGTCAGCCTAAGAACACAAGCAACAAAATCCAGGGCAATATGACACCACAAAAAACTGGCTATCCTACCATAGCAAGCCATGGAGATACTTACACAAATGAAGTGAAAAAAAAAACAATCTTAATTCTGTAGTTATGAAATGATAGAGGCCTTAAAAGAAGAAAATAAATCCATCAAAAAATACAGAAAAAAGAATCAAATATCTGACTTCTCACCAGAAACTATAAAAGTAAGAAGGGCCTGGGTAGATAATTTATAGATGCTAAGAGATCACAGATGTCAGCCTCTATTTCTATACCCAGCAAAACTTATAATCACCATAGAGGGAAAAAACAACATATTCCACAATAAAAGCAAATTTAAACAATATCTAACCACAAATCCAGCACTACATAATATACTAGGAAGAAAACTCCAATCCAAGGAGGATAACTACACACAGGAAAACACAGGAAATAAATAACCCCACATAAGCAAAGCAAAGCAAAACAAAACAAAGAACTCTCTCTCTCTCCCTTCCTCTCTCTCTTTCTCTCTCTCTCCCCATCACCAACACCAAAATAACAGGAATTGACAATTATCATCATTGGTCATTAATATCTCTCAACATCAATGGCATCAACTCCCCAATAAAAAAACACAGGCTAACAGAATGGACACAAAAAGAGGACAATCATTCTGCTGCATACAAGAAACATACTTCAGCAACAAAGATAGACATTACCTCAGAGTGAAAGGCTAGAAAAAGATTTTCTAAGCAAACAGACTCAAGGAGCAAGCTAGAGTAACCATTCTAGTATGTAATTTCAACCAAAATTAATCAAAAGAGATAGAAACAGCACTTCATACTCATTAAAGGAAAAATACAGGATTATGTCTCAGTTCTGAACATCTATGCCACAAATGCAAGGGCAACCACATTTGTAACATTACTAAGGCTAATTTGTAACAAACATTACTAAGGCTAAAATCACACATTGAACCACACAAATTAACAGTAGGAGAGTTAAACAACCGGCTCTTACCAATGGACAGGTCACTGAGATAAAAACTAAATGGAAAAATATTGAAAATAACAAGTATCATGAATCAAATGGACCTAATAGATATCTACAGAATATTTCACCTTAACACAGAAGAATATACACTCTTCTCAGGACCTTACAGAACCTTCTACAAAATTGACCACATACTTGGTCACAAAGTAAGCCTCAACAGAAACAAGAATATTGAAATAACCCCTTGTATTTTATCAGACCACCATGGATTAGAGCTGGAACTAACAAAAACAGAAACAGAACGTCTACTAATGCATGGAAACTGAACAACTCCTTACTCAATTAGGAAAAAATTAATGGAAATTAATTATAATTAAAAGCTTTCTAGAATTCAATGAACATACCCAAACTTACAGGACACAATGAAAGCAGTGCTAAGGAAAAGTTCATAGCACTAAGTCAAGTAATCCAATTAAAAAATGGAGTACAGAGCTAAACAGAGAATTCGCAATAGAGGAATATCGAATGACAGAGAAACACTTAAAGAAATGTTCAACGCCCTTAGTCATAAGGGAAATGCAAATCAAAACAACCCTAGGATTTCACCTTACACCCATTAGAATGGCTAATATTAAAAACTCAAGTGACAACACATGCTGGAAAGGTTGTGGAGAAAGGGGAACCCTCCTCCACTGCCGGTGGGAATGTAAACTTGTACAACCACTCTGGAAAACAATCTGGCGCTTCCTCAGACAACTAGGAATAGCGCTTCCTCAAAATCCAGCTATACCACTCCTAGGTATATACCCAAAAGAGGCTCAAGTACACAATAAGGACATTTGCTCAACCATGTTTGTAGCAGCCTTATTTGTAATATCCAGAAGCTGGAAACAACCCAGATGCCCCTCAGTGGAAGAATGGATGCACAAATTGTGGTACATCTACACAATGGAATCTCAGCAATAAAAAAACAAAGAAATCATGAAATTTGCAGGTAAATGGTGGGATCTGGAAAAGATCATCCTGAGTGAGCTATCCCAGAAGCAGAAAAATGCACACGGTATATACTCACTCATATAGACATATAATATAGGATAAACCCACTAAAATCTGTACATCTAAAGAAACTAAGCAAGAGGGAGGACTCTTGCTAAAATGTTCAATCCCTATCCAGAAAGCCAAAAAGGATGGACATCAGAAGAAAGAGAAAAGAGGAAACAAGTCAGGAGCCTGACACAGTGGACCTCTGAATGGCTCTGCCCTGCAGACTATCAATGCAGATGCTGAGACTTATGGGCAACCTTTGGACAGAGAAACAACCAGAGGAGTAGAGGTCAGCCTAAGAACACAAGCAACAAAATCCAGGGCAATATGACACCACAAGAAACTGGCTATCCTACCATAGCAAGCCATGGAGATACTATCACA
The DNA here is from genome assembly GCF_030254825.1 of Meriones unguiculatus. Classification (NCBI taxonomy): domain Eukaryota; kingdom Metazoa; phylum Chordata; class Mammalia; order Rodentia; family Muridae; genus Meriones; species Meriones unguiculatus. The sequence goes on from NC_083354.1 coordinate 115,124,792, forward strand.
AATGAAGTGAAAAAAAATCTTAATTCTGTAGTTATGAAATGATAGAGGCCTTAAAAGGAGAAAATAAATCCATCAAAAAATACAGAAAAAAGAATCAAATATCTGACTTCTCACCAGAAACTATAAAAGAAGGGCCTGGGTTTTATAGATGCTAAGAAATCACAGATGTCAGCCTCTGTGATCACAGAGTGCAGGGAATCTTAGGAAAGAAGTGGGAAACAGTAAGATCGGGAAAGAACAGGAACTCCACAAGGAGAACAACAGAACCAAAAAATCTGAGCATAGGGGTCTTTCCTGAAACTGATATTCCAACCAAGGACCATGCATGGAGATAACCTAAGACAGTTCATTACAGACCTCAAAAGAACAATTCTCAACTTCATACAGAAAACAAAACAAAAGAAAACAAAACAAAATTAAAAAAAAACAGAATAGCTAAAACAATCCTAAACAATTAAAAAACTTCTGGAGGTTTCCCCAATCCTGATTTCAAGATACACTACAGAGCAATAGTAATAAAAAAAAACCTGAGGGGTAGTGGCATACAAACATAGAGGTGGATCAATGGAATTGAATCGAAGACCAGAAGTAAATCCACACATCTCTGGACACCTTATTTTTTAACAAACATGCCAAAACCATACAATGGAAAAGAGAAGCATCTTCAATAAATGGCACTGATCCAACAAAATGTCTACAAGTAGAAAAATGCAAATAATCCATATTCATCACCCTGCACAAAACTCAAGTGCAAGTAGATCAAAGGCCTTAATATAGAACAAGATACATAAATCTGCTAGAGAAGAAAGTGGATAACAGCCTTGTACTCATTGGCACAGGCGACAACTTCCTGAACAGAACACCAACAGCTCAGGCTCAAAGATCAACAATAAATGGGACCTCATGAAATTGAAAATCTTCTGAAAGGCAAAGGACACTGTCAACAGAACAAAAAGGCAGCCTACAGATTGGGAAAAGATCTTCACCAACCCTGTATCTGTCAAAGGGTCAATATCCAAAATATTTAAAGAAATTAAACCCCAACAAACTAAATAATCCAATTTAAAAATAGAATGCAGAGCAAAACAGAGAATTTTCAACACAGGAATCTCGAATGGTGGAGAAGCACTTAAAGAAATGCTCAACCCATGTCTGATTGCATGGGGGTTGATGCCCCAGGTCCCGCCTCTGAGAAAAAGGTATCAGACAGGTCTGATGCTCTTTGGGTGGATGACACCTAAATGAACATCAGTACAAAGTCCCAATTTATTTCTAATATCAGAGATCAGACCTCTACTCTTGCCTGATGCATCTAAAACAAAAAGGGGGAACTGTAGAGAGCTGCGGAATGCCGCGCCTTAAAGATGGAGCTGGTTTCTGCCTTCCACCTTCCCGATGGTGAGTGCTCTCTGTCACAAACAACTCCACATTTGGCTAAGGCTGAGGATCTGGCTTGCTTCCATGTATGTGGACCTATCTGCATTGCCCACGTGGCATGCTGGGGTTGGCTACCCAGAGGCTATTTAAGCTGTTGGCTGGCTTTCCCCAGGGTCAGATGATTGTTCAAGGTTCCTGAATAAACTACATTGAAAAAAAAAAAGAAAAAAAAAGAAGATCAGAAAGGAGAGGAGAACCTCCCCTATCAGTGGACTTGGGGAGGGGCATGCATGCAGAAATGGGAGGGAGGATGGGATCGGGAGGGGAGGAGGGAGGGGTGTATGGGGGGATACAAAATTAATAAAGTGTAATTAAAAAAAAAATAAAAAAAAATAAATAAATAAATAAATAAATAGATAAAAAGAAATGCTCAACCTCATTAGCCATCAGGTGTACACAAATCAAAATGAATCTGAGATTCCATCTTACACCTGTCAGAATGGCTAAGATCAAAAACTCAAGTGGCAGACCATGCTGACGAGGATGTGGGAAAAGGGGAACACTCCTCCATTGTTGGTGGAAGTGCAAATTTGTACAACCACTTTGAAAATCAATCCAAAGATTTCTCAAAAAATTGGGAATAACTCTACCTCAAGACCCATATTGCTCCTGGGCATATACCCAAAAGATGCTCTACCATACAACAAGACATTTGCTCAACTATGGTTATAGCAACTTTATTCCTAATAACCAGAAACTGGAAACAACCCAGATATCCCTCAACCGAGGAATGGAACACAATGGAACACTAGTCAGCTATTAAAAATAAGGAAATTATGAAATTTTCAGGCAAATAAATGGAACTGGAAAGGACCATCCTGAGTCAGGTAACCCAGACTCAAAAGACACACATGGTATGTGCTCACTTATAAGTGGATATTAGTCTTGTAGTATCGGATTACCATACTGAAATTCACAGAGCCAAAGAAGCTAAGCAAGAAGGAGGGCTTGATGCATCAAATTTACTCAGAAGGATAAATAGAATAAGCTGTAGAAGTAGTTGAAGAGACAGAACAGTATAGGAAAGGGAGGAGATGGGGAGAAACAGGGTGGGGAGCAGGTATAGGGAGAGCAGAAGAACAGAGGGCTTGCATTGAGAAGAGAAGCTGTGGGAGGGGGCACTTCCGAGACAACTGGAGGCTTATAACAGGGTAGGCTCCAGGAAGGACATGGGAGTGATTGTAGCTGAGATGCCTGGTACCAGGCTCATGACCAGAGGCTACACAGGACTCCTAGTGGGGGGAGGCAGAACACCAACCAACCCACGAAAACTTTGAACCAAATTTCACCCTGCCTGCAGAGATGTTCAGAGACAAAGATAGAGCAGAGATGGAGGGAATGGCCAACCAATCCATGGACCAACTTGAGACCTACCTCATAGGAGAGAACCAACCCCTGATACTAACAACACTCTGTTGTGCTTACAGACTGGAACCTAGCATAGCTGTCTTCTGAGAGGCTCAGCCCAGCAAAGGATCCAAACAGACGCTCAGACTCACAGCCAAAGGTTGGGTGATGTTCAGGGAGCCTTGCGGTAGAGTTGGGGGAAGGTTAGAAGGACCCAGAGTAGACAGGAGCTTCACAAGAAGACCAACAGAGCCAACTAACCTGGACCCAGGGGGCCTGTGGAGACTGAAGCACCAACCCTCACGACCATGCGTGGATTGGATCTAGGCCTCCTACCCATATATGCCCAATGGAGAACTTGGTCTTCTTGTGGGTCTCCTAGTAAGCGGGGCAGGGGCTGTTTCTGACATGGGCTCTGTTGTATGCTTTTCGATCACTTCCCCCTGGTGAAGCCACCTTGCCAGGCCCCGTGGAAGAGGAATTACGCAGTGCTGAGGGTCTTGGGGTGTTTCAGTGGGTTAGTGACCCCCTTATCTGAAGGGTAAGGGAGGGGAGGAGGGAAGAGGGGGATAGGTCCAGGAGAGGAGGATGGGACTACAATTGGGAGGTAAAGTGAACAACTAAATAAATGAAGTTAAAAATTAGAAAAAAAATAAAACTAAAATAAAACCACAATTGACAAAGCAAAAAGGTATATATGTGTCACAATCAAACTTTCGTCACAATGCAGAATACTAACCACTATGCAATCACAGCCAAACTTTCTTTAACATACTCAGTGTTTGAAACCTTTGTTCCTACATATTCTTATCTAATGTACAAATTATGGTTAAAAAAAACACATATATTCCCTAAACTTGCACTGAGTTTTCCTTATATTGTTTCTTTATTAATTTAGTTAATTATTAATTGAGAAAGAGTCTTGCTGTGTAATCCAGGTTGACCTCAATCTCCTGCCTTCAGTTCAGTCTCTAGCTGTCTTCATATGTTAAGCATTGTAATTCCTATAGAAACCTGAAGTATGATATCTGATCATTCATCTCACAGATATTGTAGTAAATGTTTTTATTATTGATGAGATCAATCCATTTAAGTGGTTCCCAGTTGAATGCGTTTCCTCTCACAGGCACATACTCTCTGTCAAGCTTTGCTCGAAGCAGAATGCTTCCCTGAAGAATATCTCTTTTACAATTTCAATGAATAGAATCTTTTCCTAGTTCTGGCTAAGTGACTACAGAAACTATCACTTACTTTAAATGTGTTTTCTTTTTTTTCATACAGAAAATCAACTCAAGTAATACAAGTTTATAGAGACACTGCCCATAAGGTAGTATCCTATAACCTTTCACCAAGTCAGCATAAGCTTGTGATTACGCTCAGTATCTTAAAATTGCTTGAGGTGGGAAAAGAGAAAGCAGCACACAAACACCCAGCAAGATAAACATTTGCAATTTTATTGAAGAAATAAATGAAAACCATTTCTGAAGACAGGAGATATGATTTTCCTAGTTATCAAACCCCTGGTGGAAACTACAGTACCTCAGTGTCTCATCTTATTAATGCTATTATTTTGCTGTGACACAGCTGGTCCATAACACATAGGCACACATTTGTATACACACATAGATATATACATTCACATATTTGGGACCTATGCAAAAGTACACCGTGTGGTAGGAGATATTTTGGTAAAAATAAATCAGTCATTGTTAAGAAATGTAAAGGTTTTTTTTTTTAAATATTTGGATAAATCCTAAAGCTTTATTTTTTAAAATATATTTATTTATTTATTTATTTATTTTTATTTTTTTATCAGTTACATTTTATTAACTCTGTATCCCAGCCGTGTCCCGATCCCTCATTCCCTCCCAGTCCCTCCCTCCCTCCCTCATCTCCACCGTGCCCCTTTCCAAGTCCACTGATAGGGGGGACCTCCTTTCCATTCATCTGATCCTGTTTTATCAGGTATCTTCAGGACTGGCTGCAAAGCCCTCCTCTGTGGCCTAACAGGACTGCTCCTCCCTTCGGGGGTGGGGAGACCAAAGAGCCAGTCATTGAGTTCCTGTTAGAAATAGTCCCTGTTCCCCTCACTTTGGGAAACCAATTGGTTACTGAGCTACCACAGGCTACATCTGAGTGGAGGTTCTAGGTTATATCCATACATGGTCCTTGGTTGAATGTCTGTCTCAGAAAAGACCCTGTGCCCAGATATATTTGGTCCTTGTGGAGCTCCTATCCTTTCCCCATCAGACTAACTCCCCTTCTTTCTTATGATTCCCTGTACTCTGCCAAAGGTTTGGTCATGAGTCTTTGCTTTGAAAACACTGCTAGTTAGAGTCTTTCAGATGCGCTCAGTAGACTCCTGTCATACGTTCCATGCACATTCCATCTGTCTTTCTAAACGAGGATTGATCATCTTACCCCATGTCCGCTCAATTGATTATCTTTTTTAGGTGTATAGATTTCATTATGTTTATCATATCTTATAGGTCTATATAAGTGAGTTTATCCCATGTTTGTCTTTCTCCTTCTGGGATATTTCACTCAGAATGATCTTTTCTAGATCCCACCATTTGCCTGCAAATTTTTTTTAACAGCTATAGATTTCTAGAAATACAAATTAAAAAATAAAAGATGCAAATTTAAAAATAAATAAAGTGAATAGGGACAAGGACAAATAGAGATTTTCGCCACTTGCCTCTCGCACAAAGAACACAAAGGACAGTTGTGTAGCTGGAAATCAGCAAGATGATGGGTAATCTTTTTTTTTATTTTTATTTTTGGCATTTTTTTAAATACCTAAGGCACTAAGAGTTTCTAACTCCTTTATGTGGTGATTTTCTTAATAAAAAGTTCGTTTCTCTTAAAGGTGTGTCTTATGATACTGGTTATCACAGTGCTGTCTTTGATTTTAGCTAGGAACTGTAGTCCATTTCTTCCATAGAATTTCTTTGTCGGTGATTGATTTGGGGCATGGTGTGTTCCACGGAGAATTTTTAGAAAGCCACTGTCTCTGTGGGTTACCTAAGACTTGGAACACTCTAGCAGTTGAGGGCTCTAAGGTATGGAAAGAAGTAAGAATTTGGAGCTAATGAGGAGGCTAACTAGATCAGTAGTAAAGTGCTTCGTTAGCAAGCCTAAGGCTACAGGTTCAATTCCCAATACTGGAAAATAAAAGCAAACAAAAATTCACACACATACAGAACATTCCACCAAATAGGTGCTGAGTACTAGCCTCTATTTAGTGATGAAGATCTCTTCAAATGCTGTTGAGGCTCGCTCAGAAGCCAGGCATCGAACCCCCCTCCCATCCACATACCCACTTTGGGAAACAGAGGGGCACTAGGGACATTGAAGTTCCTGCCCTGTGGGCCTGATTGAGCAGTTAAGACAGTTAATGCCAGAAATTGCGCTGAGATCATCATTAGCGCCTGCGACATATACAGTGCAGAGCCCCTCACACACACTCAAGGGTTCAACATTAGCCATCACTCTGTCCCTCGAGAAACTCATCCACACATACTTACACACACAGACACACACACGCGCGCGTGCACACACGCTTGCATTTGCCCCGTTTGCGCCTGCGTACTTTCCTCCCACAGGTACAGCTAGTCCTCGGCACACGCTGAGAGTGCTCAGATTCCTGAAGAACTCTCCAGACACCAGAGAGAGACAGCACCAGTCTGATCTGCAGAAGCCCATCAGTATTCAGAATGATGTCTCTAAGAATTTGTTGTCCTACTGTCTGTATACAGCCTAAACTTGTGTAAACTTTGCTCATGACCTTGTTTAACCCTCAGAATAAAAGTTGTCTGGTGTTCTGAAAAAAAAAATAAAGCGAAATCTCTCCTATCAGAACAGAAGAAATGTTAATGAACAAGGCAGCAAGATACTTCCAAAGAATACAACTATCAGAAAAAGTATCACTATGGATATAGTATATTGTACCATTGTGGCTATGCTTCAGAAATGAAGAAGAATTTAAAATAGCCTAAGAGAAATGAAAACCGAGGAGCTCATGACAAGTCTTATGAAAGATGCATAAGGGAGCCTTGCATCAGAAGTAAAATTAAGGCAGATGCCATCATGAAAGCACAAGTCCTACAAGCAGGTAGATACACAGAAGTGAATGTCAGACCTCATAGCACAGTAGATCATCAAAGCAGGTGGATGAACCTAGAAGGATGAAAAGAACACAGATTATTGAAAGCAAGTGTGATAAATATCAATAAGATGATGTGATAAACTCGTTCTTAACAATCACAGTTCTCCAGTTTAAAGATACAAACTAGCTGAAGGAAGAAAAAGATATATGCTGTCCATTAAAAAAAAAAATCTTCTCACTGAAAAGACATATGCAGACTAAAAGTGAAATGATATAATCCTATTCAAAGAAAATCACATCTACGTTGAATGGGAGTACTTATATTTGCTCTTGGCAAAACAGACTTTGAGACAAAAACCGTAAGAAAAACAAAGCATATTATACGAAGATACAAGTTCAACACAAAGGTGCAATGATTGTAAATCTACATGTTTGTAATAATGAAACACTCAGTTTTACAAAGAAAAACCCATTTGATATAACGAGAGAATAATAGTAGACATAAAGAGACAATAATAGTGGGGAGTACAACACTCCACTTTCACATATGGACAGATCATCAAGACAAAATCAACTAAGAAACATGAGGATGAAACTACGCGCTATATTGAGAGACTTACAGGTCTGATGGCACAGGTCAGTAAGCTCAACTTCTTGAGAGGCTGAAGCAGGAAGACTGCCAGGTGAAGGATATAGAATAAGGATATAGAAGGATACAGAAAGTCTGGGATCTATAATGAGTACAAGGACAGTCCAAGCAAGTTACTGAGGCCCACTATTAAAATTAAAAGTAAAAATAAGGATGAAGATACAGCTCAGTTATTGAGTTCTTGGCTAGCATACATAAGACCATAGGTTCTGTCCCAGTACTGAACAACAACAAAAGCGAACAAAGCCCAGACATAGATCCAGAATTTTTCACAAAATGGCTGTATCATACTTATTATTTTCATCAGTACATATATGTATCTCTAGAGTAGTCCATATATTAGTCTTTTAAAAATCCCAACAATTTGCCAGGTGGCGGTGGCTCATGCCTTTCATCTCATCACTTGGAAGGCAAAGGCAAGCAGACCTCTGAGTTGAAGGACAGCCTGGTCTACAGAGTGAGTTCCAGGACAGCCAGAGCTACACAGAGATACACTGTCTCAAAAAATGTATGAGTTTATTTCTGGGTCTTCTGTTTAATTCCATTGATTCACCAGTCTGTTTCTATGCCAGTACCATGCAGTTTTTATTACTGTTGCTCTGTAGTACAGCTTGAGACCAGGGATAGAGATACCTCTAGAAGATCTTTTATTGTACAGGATTGTTTTAGCAATTCTGGGTTTTTTGTTGTACCATATGAAGTTGAGGATTGTTCTTTCAAGGTCTGTAAAGAATTGTGTTGGTATTTTGATAGGAATTCATTGAATTTGTGGATTGCTTTTGGTAGGATGGCCATTTTTACTATGTTAATCCTACTGATCCATGAGCATGGGAGTTCTTTCCATCTTCTGATATCTTCTTCAATTTCTTTCTTCAGAAACTTGAAGCTTCTTTATATAGGTCTTTGACTTGCTTGGTTAGTGTTACACAAATATATATATTTATATTTATATTTATATATTGAAGGGTGTTGTTTCCATTATTTCTTTCTCAGCCCTTCTGTCATTTATATACAGGAGGGTTACTAATTTTTTGAGTTAATTTTGTATCCAGCCACTTTGCTGAAGGTGTTTATCAGCTGTAGGTATTTCCTGGTAGAATTTTTGGGGTCACTTATGTATACTATTATATTATCCTTGAATAGTGATATTTTGACTTCTTCCTTTCCAAATTTTATTCCCTGATCTCCTTTAGTTTTCTTGCTCTTCTAACTAGTACTTCAAGAACTATATTGAAGTGATACAGTGAAAGCCTTGACTGGTCCCTGAATTTAGTGGAATTATTTTGAGTTTCTTTTCATTTAAGTGGATGCTGGCAATTGGCTTGTAGTATATTGCTTTGATTATGTTTAGGTACGGTCCTTGTAGCCTTGATTTCTAAGACTTTTATCGTGAAGTGGTATTGGATTTTTTTTTAATTCTTTATTAATTACACCTTATTCACTTTGTATCTCCCTTGTGGTTCCCTCCTGCCTCCAGTCCCAATCCCTCCTTTCCTCCACCCTCTGCATGGATGCCCCTCCCCAAGTCCACTGATAGGGGAGGTCTTCTTTTCCTTCCTTCTGATCCTAGTCAATTAGGTCTCATCAGGAGTGGCTGCAGTGTCTTCTTCTGTGGCCTGGTAATGCTGCTTCCCCCTCAGGGGTAGGTAATTAAAAAGCAGACCAATCAGTTCATGTCAGAGACGTCCCTGTTCCTATTACAATGGAACCTCCACTTGGATAATGAACTGCCATGGGCTATATCTGTGCAGGGGTCTTAAGTTATCTCCATGCATAGTCCTTGGTTGGAGTATCAGTCTCAGGAATGATCCCTGTGCTCAGATTTTTTAGTTCTGTTGCTCTCCTTGTGGAGTTCCTGTCCTCTCCAGATCTTACTGTTTCCCACTTCTTTCCTAAGATTCCCTACACTCTGCCCAAAGGTTGCCCATAAGTCTCAGCATCTGCATTGATAGTCTGCAGGGCAGAGCCTTTCAGAGGTCCTCTGTGTCAGGCTCCGGACTTGTTCCCTCTTTTCTCTTTCTTCTGATGTCCATCCTCTTTGCCTTTCTGGATAGGGATTGAGCATTTTAACAAGAGTCCTCCCTCTTGATTAGTTTCTTTAGTTGTACAGATTTTAGTAGATTTATCCTATATTATATGTCTATATGAGTGAGTATATACTGTGTGCATCTTTCTGCTTCTGGGATAGCTCACTCAGGATGATCTTTTCCAGATCCCACTATTTACCTGCAAATTTCATGATTTCCTTGTTTTTTATTGCTGAGTATTATTCTATTGTGTAGATGAACCACAATTTGTGCATCCATTCCTCCACTGAGGGGCATCTGGGTTGTTTCCAGCTTCTGGCTATTACAAATAAAGCTGTTACAAACATGTGAGCAAATGTCCTTATTGTGTGCTTGACCTCTTTTGGGTATATGCCTGGAATGTTTGGGTGAACTAAGGTCAGTCCCAATTGTTTCCTGCACCGTGGGGTTATCTCTGGACTGGAAATCTCAATCTCTGATGTTATGGTGCCCACAGTTCAGACTAGGACAGTGATCAGAGCACTCTGGGGTGTGGCTCTGGGCTGGCGACCAAGCACCTGGTGAAACCAGGATCTCTTCCGAGGTTTAGCCTGGTGAGTTAAAGCTGATTGAATCCCCCACCATGGGGTATCCTCTCACCTGGGAAACACAATCAGTTGTGTTTTAGGGCGAGTTCTGACTGCTGGTCACTATGCTGATCCTGCTGTGCTGCTGGTCAGAACTAAAGTCATCCCAGTGCTGCCACCTTGCCGAATCCCGGTATTGGGTTTTGTTGAAGGCTTTTTCTGCATCTAATGAGATGATCATGTGGGTTTTTTTCCTTTCAGTTTATTTATAAAGTGGATTACATTCATGGATTTTTATGTATTCAACCACCCCTGCATCCCTGGGATGAAGCCAACTTGGTCATAATGTGTTTCTTGGATTTGGTTCGCAAATATTTTATTGAGTATTTTTGCATCAATGTTCATGAAGGAGATTGGTCTGAAATTCTCTTTATTTGTTGACTATTTGTGTGGTTTAGGTGTCAGGGTGACCGTGGCTTCATAGAATGAGTTTTGCAACATTTCTTTTGTTTCCATTTTGTGGAATAGTTTGAGAAATATTGGTATTAGCTCTTCTTTGAAAGTCTGGTAGAATTCTGTGCTAAAACCATCTGTCCCTGGGTTTTATTTTGGTTTGGAGAAATTTGATGACTGCTGCTATTTCCTTGGGGGTGGGGTACGGTTGTAGGACTGTTTAAACTGTTTACCTGATCTTGATCTTGCTTTAGTAAATGAAATCTATGGATAAAATTATCTATTTGCTTCCGGTTTTCCAATTTTGGAATTTTGAACTAATGATTCTTTGGATTTTCTCCGTGTCTATTGTTATGCCCTCCTTTCATTGCTGATTTTGTTGATTTGGATAGTGCCTCTCTACCTTTCAGTTGTATTTCTCTCTTTGTTTCTAAGTTATTAATTTCACCCCTAAGTTTGATTATTTCTTGTCATCTACTCCTTTTGTGTGTGTTTTGTTTTAGAGCTTTTAGGTGTGCTTTAAATTGCTACTATGAAAACTCTACAATTGGTTTTTATGTTTTGTTTGTTTGTTTGTTTGTTTTGAACGTACTTTGTGCTATGAACTTTCCCCTTAGCTGTGCTTGCATTGTGTCCCATAAGTTTGGTATGCTGTGCCTTCATTTTCATTAAATTCTAGAAAGTTTTAAATTTCTTTCTTTATTTCGTCCCTGAGCCAGGAGTCATTGAGTAGAGAGTTGTTCAGTTTTTGTGTGTTAGAAGGCTTTCTGTTGTTTCTGTTGTTGCTGAGGTCCAGCTTTAATCCATGGTGGTCTGATAAGATACAAGGGGTTATTTGTTATTTGTTTCTGTTGAGGCTTGCTTTGCAGAAGATTCTGTGGGGAGGTGAGGAAAATGTATATTCTTTTGTGTTTAGATGAAATGTTCCGTAGATATCTGTTAGGTTCATTTGATTGTTGAAATCTGTTATTTTCATTATTTCTTCATTTAATTTCTGTCTTGATGATCTGTCCATTGGTGAGAGCGAGGTGTTGAAGTCTCCAACTATTAATGTGTGGGGTTCAATGTGTGAATTAAACTCAAGTAATGTTTCTTTTACAAATGTGGGTGCCCTTGTGTTTGGGGCATAGATGTTGAGAATTGAGATGTCTTCTTGGTGGATTTTTCCTTTGATTACTATGAAATGTCATTCCCCGTCTCTTTTCATTAATTTTGATTGAAAATCTATTTTATTATATACTAAAATGGCTATTTGAGCTTGCTTTTAAGGTCCATTTGCTTGGAGAATCTTTTTCCAGCTCTTTTGATGAGGTGTGTTTGTTCTATGCAACAGCATAATTAGTCCTGTTTTCCAGTTCATTCTGTTACCCTGTGTCTTTTTCTTGGGGAGTAGAGGCCATTGATGTCAAGAGATATTCCTGTTATAGTGATGTTGGTGGTGGCAGAGTGTGTATGTACTTCCTTTCTTTTGTTTTTGCTGATATTGGGTTATTTATTTTCTACGTTTTTCTGGGGTTGATTAGCCTCCTTGAGTTAGTTTTCCTTCTAATATCTTACGTTGGGATGAATTTGTGGTTATGTACTGTTTAAACTTGTATTGTCATGGAATATCTTGTTTTCTTCCTCAATGGTTATTACAAGCTTTGCTGGGTATAGTAGTCAGGACTGACATCTGGGGTCTCTTAGTGTCTGTAAGTTATCTTCCCAGGCCCTTCTGGCTTTGAGAGTTTCTGGTGAAATGTGAGGTGTAATCTGATAGCTCTGCCTTTATATGTGACCTAATCTTTTTCCCTTGCAGCTTTTAATATTCTTTCATTGTTCTCTACATTTAGTGTTTTGATTATTACATGGCAGGAGGATTTTCTTTTCTGATCAAAACTATTTGGTGTTCTCTAAGTTTCTCGTATGTTTATAGGCATCTCCTTCTTTAGATTGAGGAAGTTTTTTCTATGGTTTTGTTGATAATATTTTCTGGGCCTTGGGTCTTGGGAGGCTTCTCCTTCTTCTGTTCTTATTATCTATAGGTTTGGTCTTTTCATAGTGTTCCAAATTTCTTAGATGTTTTGTGTCAGGAACATTTTAGATTTAACATTATTTTCCGATGTATCAATTTCTTCAATCTTATCTCTACACCTAAAAGTCTCTCTTCCATCTCTTGTATTCTGTTGGTGATGCTTGTGTCTGTAGTTCCTATTCTCTTCCCTAGGTTTTCCATCTTCAGGATTGCCTCAGATTGTGTTTTCTTTATTGATTCTATTTCCACTTTTAGTTTGTGAATGGTTTTATTAATTTCCTTCTCCTGGTTGATCATATTTTACTGCTTGATTATATTATACTTCTTTGAGTTGTTTATTTTCCTCTTTCAAGGCCGCTATTATTTTCATAACCAAAGATTTAAAATCAGTTTCTTGCGCTTCTGGTGTGATGGTAAACCAGGTCTTACTGTGTTAGAATAGTGGATTTCCGGTGGTGTCATATTGCCCTGGGTTTTGTTGCTTGTGTTCTTATGCTGACCTCTAGCCTCTGGTTGCCTCAGGTGTTAGCAGGTCTGGTGAGCCCTGATGGCCACGCAGTTCAGAGTCTCCCATGGGCCTCCTCAATGGTGACAATGGGGTTTGGGGCCTACATACAGCTCATCTCTGCTGGGTCTGCTGGCTGTGTCCCACATAGACCAGGTAGACTGGGAGAGAGCTCCAAGCTGAATGCTTCTTAAGCTGTCCACTGGCCTCATCTAGATGGCAGATGAGATGATGCAGATCAGAGTCTGCATATACCTCACCTTTGCTGGTTCTGCTGGCAGTGTCCCAGGTCAGCCAGGCAGACCAGGAGTAGATGAAGAGAGCTCCAAGCAGAATGCTGCTGGGGCCCTCCATGAGGCCTCCTCAGGATAGTGGACAATGGAGGTTGGGGCCTGCATTCAGCTCACCTCTCCTGGATCAGCTTGAAGTTGAAACTCTTTCATTCCTACTATTACATGCTAAGGCAAGCCTGTATATTTACATATTATTTATTTTCTATATTCTTGGCAAGTACCACACAGAATGAAAACACCCTTTCTGGGATGTATGTATGATGGGTATGATTATATGTCAGCAGTTCTCTACCTGTGGCTGGTGATCTCTTTTGGGGTTGAATGACCCTTTTCCAGGGGTCACCTAGTACCATCATAATACACAGATATTTACATTGCCAATAACAGTAGGAAAATTGCAGTTATGAAGTAGCAATAAAAATGATTTTATGGTTGGGGTCACCACAACATGAGGAACTATACTAAAAAGTTGTAGCATTAGGAAAGTTGAGAACCACTGCTCATCAAAGACATTTTTCATCATATATGTACATCTAGGTAACAAAATCAAATCCACATTGGCTGAATTGGTGTGAAGTTACCAAGTTGTCAAAATAAGGTTATAAATTTCCTAAAATATTATGATATTCTCCCTCACTTATTTTTAGTCTCCCCTCTCACCATTAACCCTCTTCAGTCTTGCCAAATAGCTTCACTTCTACTTTCATGTTAATTGTACATTTATGATTCTATGTATCTATATAAAATCTAAGACCCAGAAATAAAAGAAAGCAAGTAATATGGTTTCTATTTTTAGTAACATTAATCAAATAAAAATAATCAGATGAAGTTTATTTTAATAAGCTATATCTAACTCATATATCAAAATAACTATAATCTTAATGTATTTTAGTATAAATCTATAACCATCTATAGTCTTATCTTTACAAATATTTGTAGCCAATAATGTGTGGTACATGTATAAATTCATCAGCAATTCATACTAACTACATCTATGTGCTCAGTCAGCACTGGCAGCAAAGACAAGTGGCTGCACATTATACCATGCAGGTTTTTTGCTTATACATACCCATAGCCCCTGAGAAAATCTATGTTCTTTAAAAAGTCTTCCAGCCAGCAAAATGGCTCAGCAACTAAATGTGCCTGCCATCAAGACTTGAATTCCATCCCAATTCAGATTCTCATTCTCTGAGGTTTATGTGCCACAGTAGGAAGAGAGGACAGATAGCCATGAGTCATCTGCTCACCTCCATATGTGCCGTTCCAGAACTCTTTGTATGCCTGGACTTCCAAATTACTGCAACAACTTTGCCAGACCTTATTATGGACAAGCAGCTTATCATTAACAGCCAGGTCTGGAGACCTGGGAATGAGAAATATGATACACAAGCATCAGAGAAAGCATGAGATACACAAGCACTTGAACTGGCCAATCTCCAAAGCACTGAAAGCTTGGATGCCCCATCAAAATGTGCAGAACTACCAGAGAACTGCCAAGGTTAGCCAAGAATTCACAGATCAGGGAACAGGACATAAGAGCACATCTCCTGCTGACAGTTATGGCCAATGGAGCCTTAAGCAAAAGTGAGATGACTCTGCATTTATCATTGCTAAAAGTGACAGCTATCACTGCTTTCCACTGTCAGTGGTCAGGATTTGGCTGTTCTAGAGACACTGGGAAGCAAGAAACTTTCTTTAGGGAAAGGTTTGTGGACTAGAATCTTAACTGTGAGTGAGTGGTGTTAGGGATATGGAATTGTCTCTCTATGCTTGTATTCCATTGATATGTAGTATAGCTGGTGTGGGAAAAATATGGGAGATGAAAACTGTGCGAAGGGCCAGAGACACAACAAGGTCAGCGTGAGATACCAAGACAAGAAATACTGTTTATAATTTCTCCTAATAAAGATGGGAAGAGAAGGAAGGGAAGGGCAGAGAAGAAGGAAGGGAAGCTCTTGGGGTCAAAACTGCTACTTTTTGTGGCTATGGTGATCATCTTCTTGGGACACCTTTCATTGACTATCACATCACAAACAAGCTTCCTGTGATAATTCCACTAAATATTGACAAGACAAAGAGAAGTATTATTAGAGAACATGAGGCAAAAAAATAAAAAAAGCATTTCTCTACTTCAAACCTTTTTTTATGTGATTCACTTGTTTTTGTTTTTTTTTTTTTTCCTACATAATAGTTTTATTGATTCATTGGGAAATTCATGCACCCCAATTCCACTCATTTTCCAGTCCTTCCATGTCATCTCCCACCCTGTAACCTCCCCCACCCAAAAGAAAAAAAAATAAAAATGCAGTTGCTGAGGTGCCCCTTGGAGTCATTCTGATAAATTTCCCAAGCTCCCTCCTAATTGTAATAAAACGAACCTGGAATCTTTAAAGATTTCTGGGACTAGCTGTTCCTATTCTAATAAAGTCATCTTTAAGGTTCTAGCGGTTCTGTATAGATGTATAATATCCCGAAAGACTGATGTCATTTTATTGTGAGAAGTTCTAGCTAAAACCTTCAGGTTGTGTGGTCAAATCCTGAGTAAATATTAATTGCTTCCTTTTGGGGAATTCTAACTTTCCTAATATTTTTAAGGCAATAATGACAACTAATTTGCCTTCCCCAGATGATTAAGAGTTATACTGTGTCTTTTATAGTAGAAAGTTTGGAGTTAAGGTGATTATTTCTAGAGGAAAAGGTGAGTGGTAAATTGTTGCTGGGAACAGTGTTCCCCTTAGGAGGATGTACTAGGAAGCCCAGTAGATAATAGTGTCCTGCAGATCAATCTTGGCCTCAGTTCTACTGACACTTGAGGCCAAGGAAGCCCATGCAGAAGCCCATTGTTGGATGGTGAACAGCACTAGCAACCTTTCCAACCAGATGATGATGTTCTATCCCTACTATGATGGCATTTCTGTTCCCTGCAGGGCTTAGAGAGGCTGCTTAGGCTAGGAACCACTGCCCTGAGTCTGGGGCTTGGCCAGTCATACTCTTCACCTTTTCACCCTTAGTTCTCAGAATTCAATGAGCTGTTTTTTAAAAATATTTTTATTTAAAGTATGACTACATTATTTCACTCCTTCTCATTCCTCCCTCTGTCATGAGTGACTATTCTCTGAGCCAAGCAACCACCATTTTGGGAGTTGAGCAGTGGTACCCTCTTGCAAAAAGTCATCCCACTAGGCCTTTGACTGTTTACACTCTCTCATAAAAAAACAGGGATCTCTCACCCAACAGTGTATCAAAGCAGATACTGAGACTCATAAACAAACTTTGGGCAGAGTGCAGATAATCTCAGGAAAGAAGTGGGAAACAGTAAGATCTGGAGAGGACAGGAACTCCACAAGGAGAGCAACAGATCCAAAAAATCTGGGCACAGGGGTCTTTTCTTGACTGATACTCCAACCAAGGACCATGCATGGAGATAACCTAGAACCCCTGATCAGATGTAGCCCATGACAGCTCAGTATCCAAGTGGATTCCCTATTAATGGGAACAGGGTCTGTTTCTGACATGAACTCTGTGGCTAGCTCTTTGACCACCTCCCCCTGATGGGAAAGCAGCCTTGCCAGGGCACAGAGGAGGACAATGCAGCCAGTTCTGATGAGACCTGATAAGCTAGGGTAAGATGGAAGGGGAGGAGGACCTCCCTTATCCATGGACTTGGAGAGGGACATAGGAGGAGATGAGCGAGGGAGCATGAGATTGGAAGGAGATGAGGGAGGGGGCTACAGCTAGGATACAAAGTAAATAAACTGTAATTAATATAAAAAATAAAAATTTAATTAAAAAAAAAGAAACAGGGGATCTCCACAAGACACTCACTTGAGTATCCAGTTGCTCAAAACTACAGGTTGTATGCAGCTCTGCTTTAATTACATGCAGCCTGGGGGAAATGCTTAAGTATATAGTCCCCAGAAGCCTATGTGAGGCCCTTCACCTATGTGGCTACAGGGCAGCCTTCATCCCTGCCAGGTAAGCCTTTTCACGTGCAATAGATGGGGGAAACGCTCACACCCGTGTAAGCAACTACTCACCTCTACTTTGTAAGGAAGCCCGATAAACTCATTGTTTCCCCAGAATGAGCTTGGGCAAAATTGAACCTCTGTTATTGAGACCTTAGGATGAAGTAGATGTGGCTTCATCTCCCCCTGGGAAAGAGCATAAGCAACATCCATCCTCCGACCCTTCCTATATACCGCTTTGCTCTCCCTTCATTTATTTAATTGTTGATATGTACATACACGTGTTCATAAAGGAGATTCTTAACTAAGGATGACACACTACTGATGTAGAGAAAGTTTTGGTGTTGTGGAAGCCTGTGGTATTCGCTCTCACAGATTAAATGTTAGAATTGATCAGAGAGAATGAAAGCAGGGAGAAATAGTAGCAACTAGCCCAAGCAAGTAGAGCCCAGGTGTCAACATGGTGACAGAGATGACTGAGTGGGTAGAAAACACAAAACAAAGGATAAACATACCACAGAGACAGGAGAGAGGGTGGAAAGATGAACCAGGAATGAGAATAACATGGGAAGAATTGGCAAGACCCATGAACAGTTCAGGGAAAAGGGAGCAAGAGTTGTGTGTGTAGTCCCTGTGTGGGGGTGTCCCATGGATAGTGGGTCCTCCTTATACTGTGACTTGTTCCTCATGGAACCGTAGAATCTCTCAACTTCTTAAATGCACAAAGAATGGCCTCTGTCATCAGTATTTGACAGTCATCACACCAAGATAATCTGAGGGTTTTTTGACCCTGGGAGGGCAAGGGCCTTCTGTGTCATTAGCATGAACCACTCTTAAATGCTCTCACTTATTTGTCAGCATTTGCCTAGAGAGCAAGTGGTAACGTAGCCTCTGTAGCCTTCAATCATGTCTTAGCATTTTCAGCACTCAGTTCACACTTTTAAAAGAGAATGCAAGGCTTATCCAGAGGTTATGTCCCTTGGGTTGGTGACCCTGAACAAAGACACACAGATGGGCCCTGATGCCAAGGACAGCACAATACTTCTCCATGTCCATTTGCCACTACCCCCTCCCCCTCACAAACTAATTGGAACAAACTCACTTGAGTACATTGCATAAACATAATTTTTACATTTCCTACTCATTAGGCATGGTGGGAATCCCTGTGACTACATGGATTTCACATTTTAATTTTTTGGTTTGTTTTTTTTGTTTTCTATATATTTAATTTTTATATTTATTTTTGAGATTGGATTTCAATTACAACACTTCTCTCTTCCCTTTTTTTCCTTCTAAACTGTCCCATAAAAACCTCCCTTCTCGATATCTTACAAGGCAGACATTGTTGTTGTTCATAGGCTTTACAGCTGGTTCTAATAAACCTAAGGGAGGTTTCAAAAACAACAACAAAAAAAAAACCTCCCTTTTCTCCTTCAAATCCATTGCTGCTTTTCTTTCATTGATTGTTATTTCCTGCAAATATGTATTTGTATATACATATATATTCCCAAACTTGACCTGTTGGGATTCCACTTTTTTTTTTCTTTTTTTTTCAATGCAGTTATTCAGGAACCTTGAACAATCATCTGACCCTGGGGAAAGCCAGCCAACAGCTTAAATAGCCTCTGGGTAGCCAACCCCAGCATGCCACGTGGGCAATGCAGATAGGTCCACATACATGGAAGCAAGCCAGATCCTCAGCCTTAGCCAAATGTGGAGTTGTTTGTGACAGAGAGCACTCACCATCGGGAAGGTGGAAGGCGGAAACCAGCTCCATCTTTTTTTTTTTTTTTGAATATACAGTAATTTTATAGACAAAAGCACTAAAAATCAAACAAGATAGTTCACAATGTTGGAATCTGTTACACTTTGTTCCCACAAATGCTGTTTCATTTCTAAGAGCAATAACGCTCTTATGTAATATGCAATATGCAATATCCAATATGCTATATAATATATTCTTAGCATACATAATATAATGTTTTGATATAATATAAATACATCTTTTTTTTTTCAATGCAGTTTATTCAGGAATCTTGAACAATCCTCGGACCCTGGGGAAAGCCAGCCCACAGCTTAAATAGCCTCTGGGTAGCCAACCCAGGCGTGCCACGTGGGCAATGCAGATACGTCCACATACATGGAAGCAAGCCAGATCCTCAGCCTTAGCCAAATGTGGAATTGTTTGTGACAGAGAGCACTCACCATCGGGAAGGTGGAAGGCGGAAACCAGCTCCATCTTTAAGGCATAGCATTCCGCAGCTCTCTACAGTTCCCCCTTTTTGTTTTAGATGCATCAGGCAAGAGTAGAGGTCTGATCTCTGATATTAGAAATAAATTGGGACTTTGTACCGATGTTCATTTAGGTGTCATCCACCCAAAGAGCATCAGACCCGTCCAATACCTTTTCTCAGAGGCGGGACCTGGGGCATCAACCCGCATGCAATCAGACATGCTCTTCTCTGGGTCCAAAGCGGCTGACCCTGAGCGCAGTGCTTAGCCTCGCATCCTGAGCATAACATTTTAGCTTTTTATGGTAGCCAACCATGCTTGGGGAGATGTCCTGCTTCAATGGCTGTAAAGGCCTGAATGATCATGGCTGCATCACACTGTTGTGAGACTCTAATCTTGCATATATACCACAGGCAAACCAAGGAGACCAACACCAGAAGGCCTGCTAACGCTCCCATGCCCGCCCATTCCTTCAGATGATTCATGGCTGCAGCAATCCATGATGATAATCCTGTGGCTAGTCCTGCGTCCACTCTGGTAGAATTTACTGGAAATAGTAAGGGCTGGAGAGGACAGGGTCTCCACAAGGAGAGCAACAGAACAAGAAAATTTGAACACAGGGAACTTCCCAGAGACTCATACTCCAACCAAGGACTATTCATGGAGATAACCCAGAACCCCTGCACAGATGTAGCCCAGGGCAGTTCAGAGTCCAATTGGGTTACATAGTAATGTGGAGAGGGACTGCCTCTGACATAATCTGATTGGCCTGCTCTTTGATCACCTCCCTCTCGGGGGGAGCAGCCTTACCAGGCCATAGTAGAGGACAATGCAGCCACTTTTGATGTGAACTGACAGACTAAGATCAGAAAGGAGAGGAGAACCTCCCCTATCAGTGGACTTGGGGAGTGGCATGCAAGCAGAGGGAGGAGGGAGGGTGGGATTGGGAGGGGAGGAGGGAAGGGCTTATGGGGGGATGCAGAATGAATAGAGTGTAATTGATGAAAAATTTAAAAAAAGGGAAAAAATATTTTAAGAACCTTAAATGACTTTCAAAAGTGGAGGAAAACATGGAGTTAGTCAATTGGCATGGAGCACGTCTCGCCCCTGGGGGCAATGGTCTCCTGAACCTACTCAGACCTCGGACACCACCACTGCTAGTTCTAGAACTGACTCAGGATGTTCCAACGAGGGGGTTAAGGCTTCTCATAATATTTCCTATAAGCCCACACCTGTTTGTCTATATCCCCCATTTTTATTCATTATTAGCCAGATAGAGCCAAGTAATTGTGGTAATGATACTTGCTTTTTTGCCCAATGCTGGAATGCCAGTGAATTTAGGTATGCCCTGGTTACTCGCATGCCTCTCTGGGTGCCTGTGCCCGTTGATGCCCCTCATGCTATGACTCTCTTCAGACAGAAAAGGGATCTTGGAACTACAGCCACCATTGTTACTACCATCTCATTGGCGGCTGTTGGAGCTACCACCGGGGCATTAGCCAGCTCCATCTTTAAGGCGCGGCATTACGCAGCTCTCTACAGTTCCCCCTTTTTGTTTTAGACGCATCAGGCAAGAGTAGAGGTCTGATCTCTGATATTAGAAATAAATTGGGACTTTGTACTAATGTTCATTTAGGTATCATCCACCCAAAGAGCATCAGACCCGTCCAATACCTTTTTCTCAGAGGCGGGACCTGGGGCATCAACCCACATGCAATCAGACATGCTCTTCTCTGGGTCCAAAGCGGCTGACCCTGAGTGCAGTGCTTAGCCTCGCATCCTGAGCATAACATTTTAGCTTTTTATGGTAGCCAACCATGCTTGGGGAGACTGTCCTGCTTCAATGGCTGTAAAGGCCTGAATGATCATGGCTGCATTATTCTGTTGTGAGACTCTAATCTTGCATATATACCACAGGCAAACCAAGGAGACCAACACCAGAAGGCCTGCTAACGCTCCCATGCCCGCCCATTCCTTCAGATGATTCATGGCTGCAACTATCCATGATGATAATCCTGCGGCTAGTCCTGCGTCCACTCTGGTAGAATTTACTGTGACAATGGCCACTCTCAGCTGCTCCATCATAGTATCGAATTCTCCAGTCCAATTACCTAAAATATAGCTAGACAATTGTTTAGACAGATTTGCAGCACAGGGAAAATTCTCATGTTGTATGCTAGTGATTCAAAGTCCAGCATACTTTCATTGACAGCCAAGTTGAGCGATTTGCCATAGGGTATCAATTTGCTCCTGAACAAGGTCAATCCTCTGATTGAACACCATCAAGCGTCCTTTTAGTTGAGCATTAATTCCTTTTTGTACATCTAAGGCATGAGCTACATTGGCTAAAAGGTTATTCAGGGTCTGAGCAGTCTGCACAGTATGACTCCTGACTAATGCCGCGGTGGTAGCTCCAACAGCCGCCAATGAGATGGCAGTAACAATGGCGGCTGTAATTCCAAGATCCCTTTTCTGTCTGAAGAGAGTCATAGTGTGAGGGGCATCAACGGGCACAGGCACCCAGAGAGGCATGCGAGTAACCAACTAGTAAATTTACTAGCATTCCAGCATTGGGCAAAAAAGCAAGTATCATTACCACAATTACTTGGCTCTATCTGGCTAATAATGAATAAAAATGGGGGATATAAACAAACAGGTGTAGGCTTATAGGAAATATTATGAGAAGCCTTAACCCCCTCGGGATTCCACTTTTTAAAAAAAAAATATTTTATTTTTATTTATGTCTGTCTATGTGAGGATGTGCATGTGTACAGGCGCCCACAGAGGCCAGAAGAGAATGTCAGATCTTCTAGAACTTGTATTGCAGATGATGGGAGTCACCTAATGTAGATTTTAGGAACTGAACAGAAAGGGTTATTGACCACTAAAATATCTCTCCAGCCTCTGGGTTCCATTTCAAATAAATTAGTGAAAAGGGTTAATTTACAATAGTATACATCTTTCAAATGGAATTCAAAGTAAAAATTTCAAATACATTCTGTGGTCATTTAAATGGTATTCAGCCTCAGGACTTCCAATTATTAATTGATAGATCTCTCTTTTCCCCTTTAATACTGTACTATTTCTGGAAGACATTTAATATAGTACTATTTCAGGTGTTGCTAATACAGTCTCATTTTCTTTTGCTGTCTAAGAAATTAATGTCGATTTGATGACTTAAAAACAGCAATCTTTTATGGCCTGCTTTCATGCACCAAACATGTAGGCACAGCCCTCGTAGAGTCTCAGCTAAGTCTACGAGGCTGAAAAGAAAGCATAAGCAGAGCTAAAGTCTTCACCAAGCACTCACTGAGCTCACTTTCCAAACTCATTCTGGTTGCTTTTGGAATTCAAAGCCCTGCAGGTGAAAGGCAGTCACATAGAATGTCCCCTTTCTCCTGGGGCAGTTCACAGCAGCCTGCTTTTCTTCTAGGCAACAATGAGAGTGCTTGCTACTGAAAGATCTTTTAAAGGGTCCTTCTGATCAGGCCAGACCCTTTGGAGTAACTCAAACTGAGCTGATTCAAGAAGACCTTCATGAAGTATGAAATATCCACCACCTTTGCCATTAGTGTGAGTTACCACACAAGTACTTACACTCTTGACATAAGTAATGAGTAATGTGAGTGATACATGAATGTAATTGTGGGTTATTGGGGAATCTTACCAGAATTTGTCCCATAAACTGATTTTGAGAGTTAATAGAGAATATATATACATATATATAATTTGAATTTATGCATCCATTCATTAAAAGGATTGCTGTTATTATTAGCAATTGTATTTTGTATATCATTTAATAAACATATTGATCACCTCTGAAACACTGTAACAAAACAACTGGCAAGAACAACTTAGCAAGAAGGATTTATTTGGACTCCTTGTCTCAAAGGGTGGGTTCAAGTTCCCATGAGTTTGGGAAGAATATCATGTTGGAGAGAGCATGAGGCAGAGGAAACTCTTTGGTTCAGTGGCCAAACAGGAAGCAAACAGAAGTGAGATAGCATCACTCAGCTGGCTTTCTCATTCCTCTATTATTCTTTCTGAACCCTCAACCCATTGAAGATGCCACTTACATTCAGGGTGGATCTTCCCTGGTCATCTAATCTTCTCACTAAATGCAAGCAATTCACACACGAGGAGACACTGGGCTTGTCATCCTAAGCCCTCAACAGTGAGAGTACACAACTGTAAAGGTAACACAGACACAGTAAGACCTATACAGCCCCAGACATTGAAACACATTCAAAGAAGTTCAACCACCTCGCACATACAAAGGACTGCAGCTGGAAAAGAGCATTGATCAGGGTGACACCCATATTTGGAGTTGGGGTACTCTAAGTGAGTGTTACCCCTGCTTGGTGTCTAGACAGAAATTCAGCGCAACATGGAAAAAATGCACTGAGACACTGCATAGCCACTCTTTTGAACTTAGACACATGCAAACCTATCTCATCACAGTCATCTCTATAAAAACTCAATACATGAGGAAGCCAACATCCATCCCAGAAAAGAAATAATACTGTATTAGTTTTATTTTATTCCATCACTTGTTTTTACTTTAAAATCTTCATTCCTGTTTTATTATTCTTATTTTTTGGTTTTAATATTGTTTGACTGTATATTATGATTGCTCTTTTATTATGCCTATTATCTATTGTGTTCTCATCACTATCTTTTCTCTTTATAAAAAACTATACAGAAATCATGACACTAAAAGAGTCAGTTGGGATGTAAAGTAAATAGATAGATAAATAAATAAATAGCCAGTTAATCAAATAAGAATCAATGGAAACCTCAACAGACTAGAACAATCCAAACATGTAAATCAGGTACAGAAGAGAAGGTTAAAAATTATATCCAGATAACAAAAAAGAAAAATAATCACGTACAATTACAACTTTCCTCAATAACTCTGACACATGCTGGAGAGACGGAATTTAAGGATACACAGAATGAAGAGAAAACTAAAGGTACTTAAAAACTACACATGTATTATAGAAGGAAAAAATCCCTGTATCAAGGAAAACTATTCTGACATACAAGTATTTAAAAAAATGGAATAGTATAGATATATCCAGAGAAGAACATCTCCAAGACACATCCTTGTTAAAACATTCAATATATGGAACAAAAAAAATTAAATATATTAAAAGCAGCAACAGAAAATAGCCAACTTAGGTCCTGGGTCAAAATCATCAGAATAACATCAGACATTTCAGGGCTTTCTTTTGAATAATATGCTTCCAACACTGAAAGTAAATAACAGCCACCAAGGATTGTTATTTACATCAAAGACATCTATCAGAATAGAGAGTGAAATAAAGATCTTCCAAGACCAGCTCAATGTGAGGCAACTGTGACTACGATAATATGATAAAAAATATCAAAAAGAATTCTGTACACACAGGAAGCTACTGGTTTTCTGATCTATACACAGTTGAATCGTTTCTAGTTCCTATTTTTTCATCTATTCCTCTCCTGAGATTTCTTTCTGTTGTGATTGGGTTTTTTTTTTTGTTTTGTTTTGTTTTGTTTTGTTTTTACTTCTACAATCAAATTATAATGATAATGCAACTTGCCAATACCATTAAGCTTCAGGAAAGGCAATTGTAAGAGAGAAGTGGTTCATGAGTACTGAGAGCTTTATCAAAAGACCAAAGAAGGCTCTAATAACCTAATGAGACATGGAACATTTTTTTTTTACTTTTAATTTTATTTATTTAGTTGCTCACTTTACATCTCAATCATAGTCCCCATCCTCCTCTCCTCCTGATCCCACCTCCCTCCCTCTTCTCCCTCCTCCATCCCCTACTCCTCAGGAAAGTCCCCCTCCCACTTACCCCCTCACTCCCCCACCCCTGACCTCCCCTACTAACCCACTCCAACACTTCAAGCTGCCTCAGGACTGAGCACATCCTCTTCCACATTACCCTGGCAAGACAGCCCCACAGAAACACAAGAAATAAACTCAAAATTTTATGCAGAAAGAACTAATAAAGATCATAGAAGAACTTAATGGGGTAGAGTATAAACAACTCAATGTATCAAAGAGATGGTTACCCTCCTTGATTTAAGAAGATAAAATAAATGAACAAATTCTTAGCCAAAATGGCTACATAAAACAAAGACCTAAGTTAATAAAATTATAGACATTATGACAGATCCTAATGAAATTCAGAGTATCATTAGAGAATACTTTAACTCAGTAAAACTTCATTCACTAAGTTGGAATATCTAGAAGAAATGCATAAAATTCTAGACATCTATGATTACAAAAACTAAAGCACAATTATGTAAACCATTTCAAATGACATATAGCATGTTTATAATGCATCATTGATTTAAAAAAAATTCAAATGATGGGAATCACACACTGCTAAATGCTAGCAGATATTTAAAGACTAATAATAATTCCTCCCAAATTATTCTAGAAAATAGAATAGAAGTAATATTTCTAAACTCATTTTACAAATCCAATATTACTAAAAATCAAAGCCAAAGAAAATCATAGATCAAAATGGTTAGAAAGTTCTCAATGAAATGGACAATTTTCTTGATAGATTCCATTTAGCAATGCTGAATCAAGATCAAGTAAATAAATTAAATAGTATTATATCTCCTAAGGAAATAGAAGCTGTCATCAAAAGTCTACCATCCAAAACAAAGCCCAGGGCCAGATGGTTTCAGCACAGAATTCTACCAGCCTTTCAAAGAAGAGCTAAAACCAATACTCTTCAAACTATTCCACAAACTAGAAACAGAAGGAACATTACCAACTTCATTTTCTGAGGCAACAGTCACCTTGATACTTAAACCTCACAAAGATCCAACAAAGAAAGAGAATTGCAGGCCAATCTCCCCTATGAACATTGATGCAAAAATACTCAACAAAATACTCCCAAACCAAATCCAAGAACACATCAAAGATATCCACTATGACCAAGTGAGCTGTATCCCAGGTATTCAGGGGTGGTTCAATGTACAGAAATCCATCAATGTAATCCACCATATAAACAAACTGAAAGGAAAAAAAAAAAACATGATAATTGCCTTAGATGCTGAAAAAGCATTGGATACACTCCAACACTCATTTATATTTAAAGTCCTGGAGAGATCAGGGATACAAGGCACTTACCCAAACATAGTAAAGGCAATATATGGCAAGTCTATAACCAACATCACAGTAAATGGAGAGAAAGTAAACTCAGTCCCACTCTAAAATCAGGGACAAGGCAAGGCTGCCCACTCTCTCCATATCTCTTCAAAATAGTACTTGAAGTCCTTGCTAGAGCAATAAGACAATTAAAGGAGATTAAAAAGATACAAATTAGAAAGGAAGATGTCAAAGTATAACTATTTGCAGATGATATGAGAGTATACATGAGTGACCCCAAAAATTCTACCAGGGAACTCCTACAACTGATAAACACCTTCAGCAAAGTGGCTGGATACAAAATTAACTCAAAAAAAAAATCAGTAGCCCTTCTATATACAAAAGACAAATAGGCTGAAAAAGAAATTAGGGAAACAACACCCTTCACAATAGCCACAAATGACATAAAGTACCTTGGTGTTAGAAGAAGGAGAAAAGAGGGAACAAGTCAGGAGCCTGACACAGAGGACCTCTGAAAAGCACTGCCCTGTAGACTATCACTGTAGATGCTGAGACTTTGGGCAACCTTTGGGCAGAGTGCAGGGAATCTTAGGAAAGAAGTGGGAAACAGTAAGATCTGGAGAGGACAGGAACTCCACAAGGAGAGCAACAGAACCAAAAAATCTGAGCACAGGAGTCTTTCCTGAGATTCATACTCCAACCAAGTACCATGCATGGAGATAACCCAGAACCCCTGCACAGATGTAGCCCATGGCAGTTCAGTGTCCAAGTGGTTTCCATTGTAATAGGAACAGGGACTGTCTCTGACATGACCTGATTGGCCTGCTCTTTAATTACCTCCCCCTGAGGGGGAAGCAGCATTACCAGGCCACAGAAGACACTGCAGCCACTCCTGATGAGACCTAATTGATTAGGAACAGAAGGAAGGAAAAGAAGTCCTCCCCTATCAGTAGACTTGGGGAGGGGCATGCATGCAGAGGGTGGAGGAAGGGAGGGATAGGGACGAGAGGAGGGAGAGAACCACAAGGGGGATACAAAGTGAATAAAGTGTAATTAATAAAGAAAAACAAGTAAAAAAAATACCTTGGTGTTACTCTAACCAAGCAAGTCAAAGACTCGTATGAAAAAAAATTTAAGTCTCTGAAGAAAGAAATAGAGACATGGGAGCGTTAGCAGGCCTTCTGGTGTTGGTCTCCTTGCTTTGCCTGTGGTATATATGCAAGATTAGAGTCTCACAACAGCGTAATGCAGCCATGATCATTCAGGCCTTTACAGCCATTGAAACAGGACAGTCTCCCCAAGCATGGTTGGCTACCATAAAAAGCCAAAATGTTACGCTCAGGATGCGAGGCTAAGCACTGCACTCAGGGTCAGCAGCTTTTGACCCAGAGAAGAGCATGTCTGATTGCATGCGGGTTGATGCCCCAGGTCCCGCCTCTGAGAAAAAGGTATTGGACAGGTCTGATGCCCTTTGGGTGGATGACACCTAAATGAACATCGGTACAAAGTCCCAATTTATTTCTAATATCAGAGATCAGACCTCTACTCTTGCCTGATGCATCTAAAACAAAAAGGGGGAACTGTAGAGAGCTGCGGAATGCTGCGCCTTAAAGATGGAGCTGGTTTCCGCCTTCCACCTTCCCGATGGTGAGTGCTCTCTGTCACAAACAATTCCACATTTGGCTAAGGCTGAGGATCTGGCTTGCTTCCATGTATGTGGACGTATCTGCATTGCCCACGTGGCACGCCTGGGTTGGCTACCCAGAGGCTATTTAAGCTGTTGGCTGGCTTTCCCCAGGGTCAGATGATTGTTCAAGGTTCCTGAATAAACTGCATTGAAAAAAAAAAAAAAAAGAAATAGAGAAATAGAGAAAGATCTCATAAGATGGAAAGATCTCCCATGCTCATAGCTTAGCATGGTTAGCATAGGAAAAATGGCCATCTTACCAAAGCAATCTACAGAGTCACTGCAATTCCCATCAAATTACCAACACAATTCTTTACAGACCTTGAAAGAAAAATTCTCAACTTCATATGGAATAACAAGAAAACCAGAATAGCTAAAACAAATCCTCTACAGATTCTAAAAGTCTGGGCACAGGGGTCTTTTCTGAAACTGATACTGCAGCCAAGGACCACTCATGGAAATGCCCTGGAACCCCTGCACAGAGGTGGCCTATGGCAGTTCAGTATCCAAGTGGCTTCTACAGTAATGGGGACAGGGACTGTCTCTGACATGAACTGATTGGCCAGTTCTTTGATCACCTCCCCCTGATGGGAGAGCAGCCTTACCAGGCCACAGAAGCAGACAATGCAGCCACTCCTGATGAGACCTGATAGACTAGGATCAGAGGGAAAGAGAGGAGGACTTCCTTTTTCAGTGGACTGGGAGAGGGACAAGGTTGGGGAAGAGGGAAGGTGGGACTGGGAGGGGAAGAGGGAGGGAGGTATAGGGGGGATACAATGTGACTGAACTGTAATTAATAAAAATAAAATAATTATTAAAAAATAAAATAAATTAAAATTTAAAAAACAGAAAATAAAACTACAATAAAATAAAAAAGAAAGTACTCAACAATTGCATATCAAATTCAACAACACATCAAAAATATCATACACCATAAGTTAATTTTATTCCAGAGATGTGATGATGACTCAACATATATAAATCAATAAATAAAATGGAGAAATAAATAAACTGTAAGGCGGAAATAACAATAAATACAGTCAGAAAGAGCATTTAAAAACTTCTAATTCTCTTCATGTCTAAAAGTCTGAAGAAACCAAAACTATAAGCAACATGTATCAACATAATAAGAGTTATATTTTAAAAACTAATTACAAACATCACATTAAATAGAAACTGAAATATTATCTTTAAAATCAGAAATAAGACAAAAGTGTCAACTTTATCCAGCCATACTGAATATAGTGTTTGAAGTCTGCCAAAACAAGAAGGCAATGGGAAGATATTAAAAAGAGACAAATTAAAACAGGAAAAAAGTCAAACTATCCCTATTTGTACAAAATATAATTCTGTGTCAAAAAAAGAAACCATAAAACACCACCACAACTTTAAACAAAGTGTTGGGATACAAATATCAATGGCTTTTCTACATAACAACAAACTCACAGAGAAATATGTCAGGAAATGAAATTTGTCAAAAAATAAAGAGCAGTTTAGGAGTTCCTAGCAAGGTAAAGATGGAAAGAGTTCTACAATGAAACTCAAGCCATTAAAGAAAGATAGCTAGAATTAATAATATGAACATGTCTATAAGACAGATTCAATCCAATTCTTATCAAAATTTCAACGATATTCTTCAAAGAACTAGCAAAAAGAATGTTGAGTGTCTTTGGGAGACCCAAGGGCTGAAAAGAGCTGACTGGGGATATCCAAAAAATAAAAATAAAAATAAAAAGAACAATTCTGGAGCTTTTGAAGTACTTGACTTTGAGTCCAGCAGGAGAAAGGCATGGCAAGCTGCTAACACAAAAGAGACATATAGATTCATGGCATAAAAGAAGGGGTCAGACAACTCTCTCAGCTACAGCCACCTAAGGTTTCACAATGGAGCCAAAACAAATACTGAAGAAAAATTCTCTAAGTTGAATGCCCACATAGAGAACAATGAAACTAGAAACTATGGAAAGTGCAAATCCATGTTTCTCATGCTACAGAAAAATTCAGTACAAACCGTACGTAAGACTCAAGACTATAACTTATTTTTTTAAATATAGGGAAATACTTCCAGCTAGACTTAGGCAAGGACTTTATAAAAAGAACCCCAATAACTGAGGAAATCTTTCCAAGAACTGAAAAATTGGGATTGCATGAACTCAAAATATGTAATTCTACACAGCAAAATAATAACCAAACAAAACAGACCACATAAGAGTTAAAAAAAAAATGTTACCACCTATACATATGACAGAAGAGTAATGTTAAAAATATGTAAAGAACTTTAAAAAATGAATATTAATACCTGTCAGACCCAAACTTTACATTCGTTCTGAAAATCAATTCCCAAAGCCCAGGAACCGTGTGGGTTTACAGTAACAAATGGTTCTGCTTCTCAGTTATAATTTTTATGTTAGTGACTTAGTCATTTCTATGACCAAATACCTGACAAGAAGCGACTCAATAAAGAAACGGTTTGTTGCAACATGTATAGGAGGAAAATTTCCACCATGTCAGGGAAGATATGAAAACAGGAGCAGGAGGCAAGCTGGCCACACCTCATCCAGTCAGGAAGAGAAGGGTGATGGTGGGAGCTAAGCTCCCACCTCTCCTACCTCACCTCTGCTGTTACAAGAAACTGTGCTTCCCTCAGCTATGGTGAACGTGTGCACTTCTGTTTCTCTAACGTAGGAACTCCCTCAGTCCTGACCTCATGTTGTTTCCACAGTGATTGCAACTCTAATTGAGAAGACAGTCAAGATTAGCCATCACAGTTAGTAAGGCTATTCTGACTGTTGGGAATTTCAATTAGGCTCCATTGTTAACTTTCAGATATTTTCACTGTTAATGTTCAGATTTTTTAAGTAGTTTATAAGATTTCTGTAGCAAGAAAAAGAAGGTAGTAGGGTATCACCCCCAAATATGCCTCTTTGAGACAAATACATCTGAGCTGAAGGTCTTAGGGGTGATGCAATGGCATTAAGACTTCTTCCAACTTCACACTCTCTCCCGTACCAAACCACAGTCCCCCCTAGGAGACAGATGCCTTCCCGGAACCAACACAAGAAGATAAGTCCTGACACCAGTCACAGCACGTTGATTCTGCAGAAGCTTACAAGCTAAAAAGAACCACTCCTCCCTCCCCTCCCCCCAGGTTGTTTTTAGTCTTGGTGTTTTATCATACAATAGCAACCCCTAAGACAGCCCCTGCTAGCCACATTTCCTATATTAACATGTCGTGATGAACCTGGAATTTATCTGTACTCCAGACCATCTTGTCCTACCATATTTTATGACATGAGTCTTCATTCAAAAAGTATAAGAGCTTTCTGCTTTGGTCACTCCTTTGCAGTCTTCACTCTCCTATGATCGTGTGTATGTATGTAAAACATGTACATTTCTCCTGTTAATCTGTTATTAATTCCTAGATCAGTGGAAAATCTAAATTAACAACTTAATAAGGGTAGAGATGATGTTGTAAAGCGACACATTAATTTCAAAATTATACTAAATTTTACACCAATGCAAAAAAATGACACATTGGTATAAAAATATGCCCAGTGTTTTTGTTTATCCCACTGGCAATGGCAAAAGAAAAGAGTGCCAAAGGCTCTCTCACTTTTCTTGGATCTGGTGGAAAACACGCATAGTTTCTCGGATACATACATGTATGCACTGTAAGCAGTTCCCCTACCACAGCGGCATTCAGACACAAACGTGTGTAAATGGATAATAATCTGCTTTTGAAGAAAGCTGGGTTTCGTGGATGCTTTTCTGGTTTCCAAGCTGCAGCTTCCTGTTGAGTGATCGTGCAACTAAAATGAGCTTCAGAGCCCCAGGTGCAGCCTCTGCGTAGAGGTTGCCAGTTGTCTGGGCCCTTCATAGAGCAGCAGCAGGACGGAAGCTAATGGCAGAGGGAGAGGCAGAGGCAATCAATAAAGCAAAGAACAGGGTGGAAATAAGAAACCAACCAGCCCCAAGAAAGGAGGACTTGCAGCCAGGAGACTGCAGGTGCTGGCACATGTGCCCAAGCAGCAAGAAAAACTAAACAAAGCTTGTGGGATAGGCTGGCTGTC
The DNA here is from genome assembly GCF_030254825.1 of Meriones unguiculatus. NCBI lineage: Eukaryota > Metazoa > Chordata > Mammalia > Rodentia > Muridae > Meriones > Meriones unguiculatus. Next base: position 115,157,262 of record NC_083354.1, read on the forward strand.
AAAGAACTGGGGTATAGCTCTTACCACAGAACCAGATGCCCACAAACCTACAATATCTTTTTGGAAACTCTTTTTCTTTACAGGTAAACTGTACAGCAATTTCCAGATACCAGCTGATAACCTTGATGCAGTTGTCTATCAGTTGGTGACGATCTGGGTCCAGATGGCAGCTCCAGAGGATTCCCATTTTGTCAGGATGTTCCACTGGACGCCTCCTCCAGAGATAGGCAGAGCTGGAGATGGGTGATGTGAAGGTCTGCTGTCATTGCTGCAGGTAGACAGTGGCAGTACACACATAGGCAGGAGAATGTCAGGATTGGACTAGGTTCTCTGGACACATGCAGCCTCCAGTTTCATGCCCAAAAGAATGACTAACTTGCTGACCCATAAAGAAAGAAAAACAGTACTTCCCATAAGCAATTGTTCTGAGGATTCACACTTGAGAATTGGGTTTAATGATTGTTCAAAAGATGCTGGGGGCTGCTATTTGAAGAATAACACCCTTTCACACAACAGCTTCTAAATGCTGGCATTGCTTGTGCATTTCCAGAAGTATTTCTAGGCTTGAAAACACAGTTTAGATGCTATGATCTGTAACACGGGTCAGGTTTATGTGAAACAAGGCAAAAGAGGATGAAATTTTGGACAGAATAAAGACATTACAGTAGAGATTTTTGATAATGATTGTCATTGAACAGAAAGCCAAAGCTGAAAAGAGGATCATAAGATATCCCCAAGGAATTGTTGTCACAGGGATTCACAAATGCTTCTAATGCTGAAGGGTAAACAACTCAATGATATCTGAAATCAGGAAATGGCCAGATTTACTATATACAAAACTGTGGTTTGTTCCCATGGTGGAGGAAGGGTTAGATAACACATGATATTTTCTGGTAACTTCTTTATTGTTTTTTTTTCTTAGAATTCTAAACATTAGAAAAATTAATTCTCAACAGAGGAATGGGTGCAGACATTGTGGTTCATTTACACAATGGAATACTACTCAGCAATCAAAAACAAGGAAATCATGAAATTTACAGGCCAATAGTGGGAACTAGAAAAGATCATCCTAAGTGAGGTATCCCAGAAGCAGAAAGACACACATGGTATATACTCACTTATAAGTGGATATTAGACACATAATATAGGATAAACATACTAAATGTACAACTAAGGAAGCTAATCAAGAAGGAGGACTGAGTAAGATGCTCAAACCTCATTGAGAAAGGCAAACAGGATAGACATCGGAAGAGGAAGAAAACAGGGAATAGGACAGAAGCCTACCATAGAGGGCCTCTGAAAGACTCTACCTAGCAGGGTATCAAAGCAGATGCTGAGACTCATAACCAAACAGAGTGCAGGGAATCTTACGAAAGAAAGGGGAGATGAAAGGCCTGGAGGGGACAGGAGTTCCATAAGGAGAGCAACAGAACCAAAAACTCTGGGCCCAGGGGTCTATTCTGAGACTGATACTCCAACCAAGGACCATTCATGGATATAACCTAGAACCTCTGCATAGATGTAGCACATGGCAGCTCAGTGTTTAAGTGGATTCCCTAGTAATGGGAACAGGGTCTGTTTCTGACCTGAACTCAGTGGCTTGTTCTTTGATCACCTCCCCCTGATGGGAAAGCAGCCTTACCAGGCCACAGAGGAAGATGATGCAGCCAGTTCTGCTGAGACCTAATAGAGTAGGGTCAGATGGAAGAGGAGGAGGACCTCCTCTATCAGTAGACTTGGAGAAGGGCATGGGAGGAGAAGAGAGAGGAAGGGTGGAATTGGGAAAGGATGAGGGAAAGGGCTACAGCTGGCATACAAACTGAATAAATTGTAATTAATACAAAATAAATTAATTTTTTCAAAAATAAAAATTAATCTCTGGACTAGTGTTGCCATTTCCATATGCCTATGTAGATTTTACTACTCTCGGCTGCACGGCTGCACTGCTGCACTGCTGCACATCCTCCCTGCTGGCTGGCTTTCATCTGCAGGAAGCTGCTATGCTGGAAACTGGGGGAGTAAAGCCATCAATGGTCTTACCAGCTGGTGACCCATGCATAATGCAGCACTGATCTGCCAGGGTGCCCCCTAGTGAAGTAGTGTGGAGCATATAGGAGTTAACCGTCTGCTGAGTTCTCAGTCACAACCAACATGCTTAATTTGTTTTTATACTGTTATTAATTTTTTGAGAATTTCATACAGTGTATTTCAGTTATACCCATGCCGTCCCTCCAACTCCTCCCAAATTCTCTCCCACTTCCCTAACAATCCAAACTCATGTTTTCTCTTCTTAAGTCTGATTAAACCCACTGAGTCTGGATTCTGTTGGCTGACTACTCCTGAGCACGCGGCTTGTCCTGGAGTATAGTTGACAAACCAGTTGCCAGAAGATTAAAGAAACCTGATTTTCCCTCCCCTAGAAACAACCAAATGTAGCAGTTCCTCATTTGAGGGGTACCATGTGCTCACCTTCCTGCTCTATGCTTAGATTTCGGGTCTTGGACCTTCTACAGGCCATCTGCCACTGTACCACTCAGTTCATATGTGCCTCAGCCTTGTTTTAGCAGTAAAATGTTTTTGGTTTTTTGTTTGTTTGTTTGTTTGTTTGTTTGTTTGTTTGTTTATTTTGGCATATTCTCACGTCCTCCTTTACACATGCCTTTGAGAATTAAAGTGAGGGCTGGGATACAGACAGTGCTGAGCACTCTGAAGTCTCTTATTTGCTGTATATTGACCAACTAAGATCTTTGTGTTCATTGTACTCTTCTTCCAGAAGAAGCTTCTCTGATAATGAGTGGAACAATGCACTGAACTATTGTATAGCAGTAAGTCATTAGGAACTCATTTGATTGAGATGTCCATTTAGCAGAATAATAGTAGTAATTTTTCTCCTGGATCTCACTACGTATAAAGCCACAAGTTCTACACCTCACTGACAGTGTCAGGTATGGGTTTAATGAAAGAGGCCTTCCTAATCAAACAAACAAACAAAAATCTTAGTTATTCACATAACATTGGAGTTGTTCTTGCACCAGTAAGCATACCTTTTTTTTTTTCCCTTGGAATAGCACAATGTATTAAAAACATTGGAATCTGCTAAATTTGGAATTTGCCAAGCACAACTACCATAACAGCTCCTGGGATATTGGTTTCCTAGCTAAACTCAACTGCTGAACCAAGCAGAGCAGCATTTTTACCTAAAATCGTATTTTACCTTTTACTTCACCACTAAATCTCTGACTTTGATAGTTTAGGCCTTGCATGAAAATGCACAGTGTCCTTATTTTTTTATTCTTCACTTTAGGCCAAGTGCATTTTACAATAGTCATTAAGTATGTGAAGAGAGCACCGTCTTTGTGAAGTGTCTCCCTGAGTTTTAAAGTAGATCTTCTAGCAGGTGGAGTTCCTGTCGTCATTTCTATTCCTTTGCTTGATACACTGCTGTGACAAAAGCAGTCAGGTTCCCTGACAGGGAAAGCAGCCATAAATAAATATTAAAGATAGCAAACTTCTAACTGCTTCCTTACCTTCGTGACTTGAGACAAAGGCCTGGCAAGGTTTTCTCCTACCAGTAAGGGTCCTTCTTCTGGCTAACAGGTTCAGGCTGGTCAGATATGCCCAAAATTGGTTCTGAACACTCATATACTTATCTTAGACTGCAGGTCTATAAACTCTGACCCAAAATTAGGGAGATGGACTCATCCAAAGAAACCCAAAACACCTAAAATTCCATCCTGTCAAGAGAAAGACACCCTTGGCCACTAGTCCTCCATGATCTCCTTGGAGTATTCTGTCTCCCTCCTTCCTTCTCCCTCCTCTCCCTCTCCCCCTCCCCCTCCCCATCTCCATCTCTCTCTGTTGTGTTTTGCATTTTCTAATTCCTTAATTGTCAAGGCAGATCTTATAAATGGAACATTTATATCAAACCACATCTTGACCCGAGGTTTGGAAAACATAGTAGAAGGGGCAGAAGGAATGGAAAATCTAGAAGATGGGCAGGATTGCACAGCAGCTATATTTAGCTGCATTAGATCAAGCCAGCATTCCAACACAGAAGTTAGAGAAGATCATGAGGATCCACCCCTAGCTTAGGATCTATTGAAAATTGATGGCTTCTAGAAGAAGAAAAATCTTTTTTCTTTTTTTTCTGGAAGGTGTGGCTGTTGGCTCCAGTGGATGGCTCGAGACCTATTCAATGCTTGCAGCATTAATTTAATACGACTTTTTAAAAAGAAAAATAGCATTAAGGCAGGATAGGCAATGTAATGGGTTGGATATGATCAAGAAGCATTGCATGCAACAAGCAAGAATTCACTAAACAACTCCTAGAAATAAAAGTGCTTTTTCTACAACTGAATAAATTCTCATGATAATAGCTATCACACACTAGGTTTTTCATCCTTCTGAATTAGAATCATTTTTGAGTTCTTGTGCCAACTCTTCCTTGGGGATATTGGATGAGCATGGTGCAGTGATTCTGTCCTCAGATTTGACTTTCTGTTCAGTAACAAGCTTTATCCAAATCTCCATTTAAAACCCAACTCTGAATAATATAAATCCTCAGAAACAATTACTTAGGGGAAGGTATGGTTTGCCAGCTGCAAAATAAATGAAATTACATTACTCAATAACAATATATTTTAACTTTCAAGAGTTCAGTAACAGACTAATTCATGAACTGAAATATATTACAAACAGAGAAATAAAGTATTTCTTATATATTATTAACTCTATCTTTTAAAAATTGATATGCATACACATAAGTATATTTTAATTCAAATGGATTGTGTAAACATCATTCTCACATTTTCTTTGTTCCCATGAATAAAGATGTGTGGTAAATTTCCACATAACATAAAAATAATTTCAATATGTAGGTTGTAGATGGCATTTTATTGTTTTATGGCTAAATATAAATTTATTTTATATTATGAAAATAGAATATATTATTAAAATAAAATAAGGTGATATTTCAAAAAGCATTTAAATGTATTAATTACCTACCCATGTTGGCATAACTAAAATCTTATTTTAAAAATATGACAAGTTTGTAGAAAGATAACACCATAACACTGTGTGTGTATAATACAAATAAGATTGTCTAGCAGAAACTGAGGCTCAGAATGATATGACAGACAGAATTTTAAGATGCCATCCTAGGGTTTATCCTAAAAGAAGGGGTTTGAATGTAATGAAATATACCTATAGTTCTGATACATCACATATTTATTATCTATTTTGCAGATGTTGTTAATTTAAGGGTAGGGTCTAATGATATTTCTTATTATTCTAACTAGCCAAAGAAGCAACAAAGACTAGACTCAGTAGACTTCCCTAGTAGGGTTTGGCTGGCATTCAGGATGTAGGGGACCACCTATCATGGCCAGGAAGGAAGGGGGCAACTAAGGGCTAACCTGAACACCAGCCAGCAAAAGGATGGTAGTCTTAACTCTCAGAACTGAGTCCTGCCACAACCTTGTAGAACCTAGAGATGGCAGCTTTCCAAGGGCCTCCAGGTGAAAGCCCAGCCACCAAGATGCCCACAAAAACATGACAGATCTGTCCAATGGAACTGCAGCCTAACAAAGCCTAATGGGCTTTGTGATACTCCACTACACACATTGGAACTGCCATGCTACAATAAAATTGTATATAGAGAGATATTTTATGTACTTTCAAATTACACAAATGCCTGACAATGAAGTCATGATAATCTACCTAAATAAACGTTGTTAATGCTACAAATCATCAAAAACAGTAGAAAAGTATCATAAAAAGTGACCATACAGCAATGAACATAATAGCCATGGATGTCCAAATGAACAAGCTATGAAAGAAATAGCCCCAAATGAGGGCTCAGAGATGAGGCTTTTGTTCTCCCTCAGAAAAGTCAGGACAGCCTGCTCAGGCCTCAGCTGCTTCTCCAAAAGAGTAAGAGGTTTGTTTTAGTCAGTGTTAGAATTGCTATGATGAAACACCATGACCAAGAGCAACTTCATGAGGACACGTTTATTTCAGCTTGCACTTTCACATCACGGTCCTTCACTGAAGAAAGTCAGGACAAGAGGCAGGAGCTGACGTAGAAAATACAAATACGTGCTACTTACCGGGTTTCTCATAGAAACCAGGACCACCAGCCCAGAGATGGCACCATCCGCACTGGGCTGGGCTCTCCCCCATCAATCACTAATTTTTTAAAAAATGCCTTCCAGCTAGATCTAATGGAGACATCTTCTCAGTTGAGGCTCCCTTCTTTTAGATGACTCCACCTTGGGTCAAGTTGACATAAAACTAACTAGCCCAAGGTTCTAAGCTATACATAATCTTTGGTAACAAATCTAAGTCTTGGTTCTTTTAAGTGCCCTAGGCTGGGCCCTTCTGCCACTGCCTCACTTTGCTTATGTGCCCAGCACTGCATGTGTCAAGGATCACCCAAGTCTCAATCAGAACGAGCACACTGAGGAGGACAGTTATCATTCTAGAGACATTAAGGATTTCTGCCTGTCCATTGCAAAATTGTGTCCGGACTTCTGTGCTCTGAATAATGGTTTGAAGGTTGCCTTAATAAGAAATTGTTGGGAGCCATGCAGGAGCAACAGCAAAAGAGCTCTAGAACTCTTGGAACGTGTCCAACAGTTAGCAGAGCAGTGGTGGATGTGTCTTGGCATAGCATGGCCCAAGAACTATGTGTCCTGTGGACTTTATGCTGTTGTGAAGCATACTTCTGCTCATTATCTTTGTGGGCCTCATAATCCTCCAAATACATAAATTGTGTGTAAACTCTGACTGGGCAGCATATCTGGCATCTACAAATAACAATGCTCGATCTCGTTTAGGCGTTGCTACTGGAGGCAGATTAATAATTTTAACCGTCACGCTTGAAAAGAAGCTGCAGAGGTAGATTGTTAGCAATGGCCACTACCCTTAGAAGAATTTGGAAAAATAGATAGCAAGGTTAGGTAAAGATGTTTTTCCTAATGGCTCTGATACTGAAAATCTTGGGAAAAACAGATTGTTTAACAGGGTTGGGTAAAAATGTTTTTGCTAGCGGTTCTGATGTAGAAAATAACAGAGAATAGTTTGAAGTCCAGGAAGTATAGTCATAGTAGTAGAGCCAGGGACTTGTTGAGGTCGGTGAGTGAGAACAATACCCCAGTTAGCCCTAGCTGACATGACTCTCTCACTGAAGCTGAGCTGGTTACTGAGACAATTGATTCCCTTACACTTCTTTTTGCCCTCAACTTTCAGATATGCTTTAATAAAAATTATTAATGAGTAGATGTGCACCTTAAAGATTTTTAGTAGAGATGGTTGATTGTTTCTTATATAAAAGTTTAGATTTGTGATTCTTTTTTTATAGGATTACTTCTTAAGATAATTGATTCTTTCTCTGTAACCACAAACTGCAGCCTGCCAGTAAAGAAAAGCTGGCTGAGAAATTACCTTGTTACTCAGCTTGTTAATTTATAGCAAGTTATTTAGTTACAAGTGTATATGGGTTCCTGGAAATAGCTTATTTTTTATATTTGTTTTCTACCCATCATATGTAAAACATTTGATCATGTAAAGGTATTGGGGAACATGTTTTTCTTATGTATACTCATTGTAATCATTCACTTAAAAAATGAAATGTAACGATATTGTCATTTTTGTACTGCTTGGAAGATTTTGCTGGGATATATAAGGTGTGGAAAAGGAAGGAAAAGTGTGATTTGGAACTTGCTCTTTAGAGCATACATACGTACATACATACATCAAGGTGTATGTATGTAGAATGGTCTGGAACTGGCTCTCTGGAGTCTGTTCCGTCCACCAGGATGTATGTATATGTATGTATGTAAATGGTTTGGACCTCACTCCTTGGAGGTTGTTCCATTCACCGGAATGTATGCAGACATGTATGTATGTAAGGTTGGATTGGAGCTTGCCCTCTGGAGCTTGCTTTATCCACCCAATATATAAATATATATGCAAAAATAAATAAATAAATAAATATGCATGCATGTATTTATGTGTATAGGTATGTATAAAATAGAAAAAGCCTACAAAGAAGTTAAATAAAGAAAAGCAAAGAAAGGAGTTTGTGGACCCTGCCTGCTGGAGTCTGTCTTACTTCATCATTAAGTGTAAGTGTGTGTTCGTGTGTGATTTTTTTCAATTTATTCATTTTATATCGATTGTAACCCACTCCCTCATCTCCTTCCAATCCCAGTCTTTCTCCCTCTTCCCCCATATCCCTTCCTCTAGTCCACTGAAAAGCAGAGTTCCTCTCCCCTGCCAACTAACCCTAGCTTGCCAAGCCTCATCAGGACTGCCTGGATCCTCTTCCTCTGTGGCCTGGCAAGGCTGCATCGCCAGGGGCGAGTGATCAAAGAGCAGGACCATAAGCTACATTTTTTACCCATGTTACATAAATCCCTCCCCCGAAACACACTCTGTAACCACTTACAGGGAGTCATGCACCAGGGCAGAGAGAGGGACAGCGAGTCTGCAGGATAAGGTTTCTTTCTGCCAGATGCTCAGCTCCACCACCGACCTTCCCTGTTGTGATCTCACTGTGCAGTGCCTCAGTTTCCCACAAGAACACTAGTGTTATGAGAGATGGTTAAAAAGATTAACTATACAAAAGATTTACAACCTTGCAGTGTTTCTTCAGTCCTGGCTGTTCTCTTGTTACCACGGGCTGTTTTTCTTGCGTCCCACGGGTGTGTGTGTGCGAACACCTGTGCATGTGATGAAATGTTCATTTGGCAGGTAGTCAGAATCAGCAGCATATTCTTTGCATCAACCCTTTTTAGAAGGTGCCAGAGAGACCCTGCATAGCTCTCAATGGGGCTCACCGGGGATTCCTAAGAACTTTTTTTAAAAGTGTGGACAAACTGCTCTCTCTCTCTCTCTCTCTCTTTCTCTCTTTCTGTCTCTCACACACACACAGGTACATATACAGTTGGGTACCTCCCTCTCATATAGTGTCACTTTAACTCCTTTTCCATATTAAAAAAAGAAAAAGGATGTCAGAATCAATGTTCAGCATCTGGAATTTCAACTGAGATAAACACATGGGGTAATCTTCCCTGGCTACATGATGTCAGCCTCTGAGCACAAAAGCCTTTGGAAGATTGCTGGCAGGAAACAATTGAACAGTGGGTCTGTATAGCAACCGAGCTTCTCAGACCCGTGGCTTTCCCTCTTAAACAGGTGTCCTGGTCTGATTAAAAAACAGAGGGAGAAATATCCGATGAGGAACACACATAAGGAAGAATACAGTGCCTCTGCGTTTCCTCCCATTTTGACCACAAGGGTAGGCTGTCCTGCATTGTTGCTGCCGCCTGTGAAAACACAGTTGTGCAACAGACGTTCTGCGATCACCACAGACAAGGCTTACCTCCATTCTCAGCGACTTTCTCTCCGATTGTTGTTTGTTTGTTTGTTTTTCGCTTCAGCACAGGAAAGGAACCAGACACTGGTCCACACAGCTGCACTCCCAGCCTCTAAAACAGCACAGGGTGCAACTGGCCATCAGACAACCATAAGTCACATCCCACATCCTTAGGCCTACTGGATCTCACCATGTTTTGCAGATAAATACGCGTCCTCCTTTTTTTTTTTTTTTTTTTTTACAATACTCACTGTTATTAAAACAAATTCCTACCTGGGGAGTGAAAGTGCTCTAGGACTCCCAATCTGAAAGTCTGAAATAAGTTGCTATTTCAAACATAAATTTAAAAATTAGTTGGAACAAAGCAGTTATTTACATTAAATTTTCATCGTGGCTCATCCATCACTGGGCAGAGGTCTTATTAATAAGACTTTAAATCATAATTTTAAAAATTAAATGATGAGTAGCTGAGTCATGAATTTTAAATAATTTTAATATTTTATAATCATGAAAAATTACCTGTCATGCCCAAGATAGTCATAAATAGTGGGGGACTGTGAAAATCAAATTCTCAGAAACCTGTAAATTTCATGAATTGGTGCCCAAGAATACAGGTGCTTGGTATGAAGAGAGTGCTGACTGTGGAGCCCGAGTGAGAATTCTACCAGCTGCACTTGGCATAAGTCACCTCGTGTCAGTTTCTAATAATAATGTCTGTTTTATCAAAAACTTAACATTTCTAGAAAAGACTAAAACAAGTAATTTCCTGGGGCCTGTGGGGGAACAACAAGGGTGGTGTTGACACAGTGGTCCTCATCAATTATACAGCAGCCTTGCCAACACCATCTCCACCACTATCTTTAAAGAAAAGTACTAATTAGCCCTTAAGATGGTCCAAGAACAAACCATACTTCACTGGTCACTTTACAATCCCTGCACAAACTCTCTGAGGGCCTTAAATCGGGAAACCAGTACAAAACACAAAACACACAATAACTTCTTTCTGAAGAAAAACATCTACTTACAGAGACTTGCAAACAAACCATCAATGTCCAGACTTCTTGCAGCAGTCTAAATGTAGGGCAGCAACCAAAATGTAATTTTACCAGCACAGGGTAGCACACCCTGGGAACTTCATATAGAAGAGGTTCAGTTATTGAGCTGGGAAAATCAGGGTGTCCAGACACAGCTGCACTACAGGGAAAAAACAAACAGGAAAAGGAAAATATATCCTATCAGCACAGAAAAGATTTCCAGGCAAAAGCAATATAATTGCCTCTCTTTAAAATATTCATTTACTGTATTTTTCTTCCGCGAGGAAAGAAAGCGTGGCCTGGAGTTCTGTCGCCCTTTCATCTTTTAATCAGAATTATTAAACAGCTCCTCAAAGACTTAAAGTACTTCCTTGAAAATCCTGTAGTCTTTGAGCCTTCCAAAAATAATGAGCAAATTGGGATTCCATTGCCCTGTGCCACCAAAGGTCTTGAGAGCCAAATGCCTGTCATGGAGTAAAGCCTTTCCTTTAATTATATGTACTAAAAATATAATGATCATCACCTTCAAATCACCTAAACTAATGTAAAAAAAGAAGACAATATCAAAAAGTACTTCATCATAGATAACAACGCAAATGAACACTTACATACACTACTGGCCACTGTTGTATACACTTAGGGCCATGCTCACATACGTATAGCTCCATATCTGTTTTATTATATCTGATTTATGGACATAAAGCTCAAGTTGTCCTCATATAATAACTATGTCTTACCAAGTAACCTTCTAAAACTTCTTTCAAGAATGAAAAGACTGTGTGGTCTTTTGACAGGCTTCTGCTTGGATGGGCCCTTCTTCCTTCTTTTTTTTGCAAGGATCCTGCACAGAACCATAGATTTCTCCAATTTTTGCCTTTTGTAACTTTCCTAAGAAGGCCACTGCTTTGCTTAAGACCCATTTCTTATGTCTCTACCTTATGGTTTGCCTTGAAAACACCTGACATAGCTACCATCCTGTTGGCAAGCATTCAAAACAGGTGGTGGCAAGGCAGGTAAGCATAACTTCTTCAGAATTTCTCATTGTATAAATAAGGGGTAGTTCTGTTCAGGCAAATATTCAAATATTTAAACCTATGAGCTTAGTGATGAATAAATATAACTTCATATACAAACCTTTAAGCTCATCATTTTATATCCAAAAGACTGCTTGTATGCTAAAAATGTTACACCGTAAACAGTGTTAGAAAGAATCAAGGCTGTGGAGTTCCAAGATGGTGGTGACCGCTGGGTACTCTACCGAAGGGGCGGAAGACCAGAGACTGCAAAACTGGTGAGTAAACAGGTGGCTGGATCCAAAACAACAGTTTTGGTGATTCCTGGACCATGAGGGACATCCAGGGAGTTGGGGACAGTCATTCCAGGCCTCCCATGGCCTTCTCCTGGGTCCAGGAGTCACAAACTGTGAGCCCCTTGTCCTTTCTGCATACTTAAGAGAGTGCAGGCCCCCAGGTCCAGGGACCCTCTGACATCTACATCTGGGACAGATCCCAACCTCCAAACCAGGTTCTACTGGTCCCTCTGGTGGATATAAAATCATTTTGGATTCCAGGTCCAAGATGGTAAAGCACAGATGAGTCTGAAGCCCAGGACCAACATGTCTAGTAGGCCTGTAAGCCTCAGCTCAGCTGCCTTCTGAGGCACCAGATACCCCATGATTGCCACCTGAAGTGGACGCTCCTCATAGCTTCCACCTGAGGCACCTGTGCCCCATCAGCTACCATCTGAGAAAACTGCACCGCTGCCATTCAAGGCTCAGAGGACCACACTCCTGCCATTCAACACACCCGCACTAACACCCATACCATTCACAGCACCTGTGCCAGCACCACTTACCCTTTAAGGAATCTAAAATCACACCCCAGCAGGGCTGCATCCAAAATGCCAACACCCTTTCCTGTTACCCTAGACCTCTCTCATCATCCTGAAGACTACTCCACCAGAATCTATATGCCACAAACTATTCCACAAAATAGAAGCAGAAGGAACATTACCAAACTCATTCTATGAGGCCACAGTCACCTTGATTCCTAAACAACACAAAGACCCAACAACAACAACAAAAAAGAACTTCAAACCTATCTTTCTTATGAACATTGATGCAAAAACACTCAATAAAATACTTGCAAACTGAATCCAAGAACACATCAAATATATCATCCACCATGATCAAGTAGGCTTCATCCCAGGCATGCAGGGGTGGTTCAATATATAGAAATCCATCGATGTAATCCACCATATACACAAACTGAAGGAGAAAACCCACATGATCATCTCCTTAGACTCTGAAAAAGCATTAGTCCTGTTTATGTTTAAAGTCTTGGGGAGATCAGGGATATAAGGCACATACCTAAACAATATAGAGCAAACCTATAGCCAATATCAAACTAAATGGAAAAAAAAAAAAACTTAAATCAATCCCACTGAAATCAAGGACAAGGCAAGGCTGCCCAATCTCTCCATATCTCTTCAACACTTGAAGTACTGATTATTACAGGAAAAATCAAAGATGAATTTGCCATCATCAGAGCAAGTTACTAGACTAGAATGATTATGACTTACCTGGGACTGTTGTCTCTATTGTATTCCCAATGGCATGGGACTACAAAGGCAACCTATCAACACTTGTTTGGCAGAAGAAAAAGATGAGAAATGGATAATGGAAAGAGTAGCAAATCAGCTAGAATAATAAGACAACTAAAGGAGATAAGGTAAAGAAAATACAAATTGGAAAGGAAGAAGTCAAAGTACCACTATTTGCAGATGATATGATAGTATACCTGGGTGACCACAAAAATTCTACCAGGGAACTCCTACAGCTGATAAACACCTTCAGCAAAGTGGCCGGATACAAAATTAACTAAAAAAAAATCAGTAGCCCTCCTGTATACAAAAGACAAATGGGCCAAGAAAGAAATTAGGGAAACAACACTCTTCACAATAGCCACTAATAACATAAAGTACATTGGTGTGACTCTAACCAAGCAAGTGAAAGATTTTTATAAAAAAAAAAAAAAACACTTCAGGTTTATGAAGAAAGAAATTGAAGAAGATATCAGAAGATGCTGTCAGATAGAACAAGAAATTTTTCCAGTTTCTCTTTTTCTCCAGACTCTCTTTATGTACTAACATATTGATCTAGTTCAGAAAAAGTTTCATGGACTCTTGAGAAAAATGTGTATTCTTCAGTCTTTGTATGTAAGGTCTGTAGATGCCTATTGTTATCACAATTTACATCTGTGACCTCAATTAACTTAGGTGTTTCTTTATTTATGTCTTGTTAAGATGATCTTTTTGCTGGGGATTGTGGGATTGAAGTTACATAGTTTTATTATTTGGGAGGCTAATCTTTGTCTTTCCAAATAATAGTATTTCTTTTACACTGGGTGCACTCCTGCTCTGAATGTTCAGAATTAAAATGCTTTATCAACTTTTTGGTGATCTGAAAAGTCTAGTAATCTGCTCAAATCCAGCTACACGCTTCACCATCACAAAACATTGGCAAAATACATCATGGTTATCATGTAAAATACAATATTAAAACGCTTTTTAAATCTGCTATTTTATATCCACTTTGGGCTTTAAGTTTATTCACATTATAATTGATGTGAATATAATATTATATTATGACTGAATTAATAAATATTATATACACATTATATTTTTAGCTAAAGATATTGACTTCCAGAGAATTACCATGAGTGAATGTTTCACAGATGAAGCTATATTAGGAGGATGAACCTCCTGACCATGACCTTTGAATTTCTCCCACTGAAGTAGACATGTGTTTCATTTTACTTTGCTTTCACATTTTTTTTGTCTTATTTGTCTTTTGATTGTTTCTTTTGATTTTTGTTTTTGTGTTGTAGAGTACCTTTTTTAAAAGAGAGAGAAAAAGGACGTTGGGTAGAGAGATGAAAAGGATCTGAGAAGAGTTTGGGGAGAGAAAAACCAGGTCAAAATGTATTGTATAAAAATTTTAAATACGGGTGCTGGAGAAATGGCTCAGAGGATAAGAGCACTGATTGCTCTTCCCAAAGGTCCTGAGTTCAATTCCCAGCAACCACATGGTGGCTCACAACCATCTAAACATGAAATCTGGTTCCCTTTTCTGGCGTGCAGGTGTACATGCTAACACACATTGCATAAGTAATAAATAAATAAATCTTTAAAAAAATTTTTAATACAAATTAAGTAGTTAAAAATGAAAGTATTTTTTTTCAAATTTAAGTAGTCAAAATCAGAATACAAAAGGAAGTTATTTTTGTGTATGTGTGCACTTGTGTGTGTTCATGTGGGCACACATGTGTTCATATGTATGTATGTGTAAGTGCAAGTGTATGGATGCGTGTGCATGTGTATGTTAATGTGTTTATATAAGTGTGCATTTGTGTGTGTGTCTGTATCTGTGCATATATGTGCATGTGTGTGTGGACAAAAGTAGTTAAATCTAAAACTTTAGTAACATTATGAGGACAAAAGTACAGAGAATCAGAGGGCCTCGTGTGTGGCTGATGATGGTACAGATTGTCCTATGCTGGGAAGTTTGCATGTGCTGGCCCTTATTCTAACCAACCTCACTCCTAAAAATTATCTTCGAATTCTATGGGGCAAATGGTGAAAGCTAACTCAGTATTTCACTAATGCTTAATGTTTAGAAAAATGTAAAATCTTAATTCCATACATGGCAGCAACGGAGCGCATTATTGTTTGCTCTCACAGCAGAGCAGAGGACATAAATATGTTTCTATAAAGATGATAGTGAACTATATATGTGGACGGCTTCTAAACGTTGCTAATAGTGACATCAGTTTTTTGTCCAGAAAGAAAGTGAATCTGATGTTTGGGAAAACGTCTTCCAAACAGTCATGCAGATGATGAAGCTGAAATCATTTGGTAGTTACCCCTGTAACACAGTTGCTGACAGCGTAGGGAAATGCAGTATGGAGATGCAAAGTTTTTTCTTACAGACTTTTGACTTTGAAGTGTATCAATATGACAGTAACCCCTCGGTATGCATAGGAGATTGATTCCAGAGCCCTGTCCAAACTAAAATCTGAGGGTGGCCCAGACCTTCCATAAAATGACATCACATTTAAATAAAACTTGAATAGGCCCTTCTAGAGTCTTTAAGTTATTTAAAGAAATTACATATCATAGTGAATTCTTTATTAATACCACCCAAAAGGGAGTTAAATTGTACTGTTTAGGGACAATTTCCAAAACAAACCATTTGTATGTGTGCAGCATAGGTGTGACAGTCTCCTGAATACTGTGACTCGTGATTGGAGGATACACAGGGATATATTTCACGGATGTGGATGCTCTGTATCACAGAAGAGGAAAGGCAAACCCTAAAAAATCAATGTAAGTGGCAGTAATCCACCTGAATAACAAATAGACCCTCTCAAAGGCAAGAACGCATTTACTTACACAGGGCACATCCACTCTTATCACGTCATAGAAAGGTAAGACCCAAAGAACGGTCCTGCACCTCACTAAAAACATCTGCTGTGATGTTGTATTTGTAATAAATAGTCCCAAAACAACTGAGTGCTCCTTAGAACAGTCTTATTGATCAGCAGAGTCCTACTGTTGAAACAAGTGTTCTCACAGAGAAGATGTATTTTAAAACCACAAATGGGGGAGGGGGGACCTGGGAAAGTGTATGATTCTGGGTTTCACAGGAAGTATCAGTGTAAGCTCATGATTCCATGTGTGTTCACATTAATGTGTTTTATATCCCAGAGCTGAGTTTCTAAGTATTATTCCTCACTAAGAAGAAGCCCATTAAAGGGTCTTGAGCTTGGTCTGGAGCTTCAGGGATTTAACAACAAATAACATTCACGAATATCAACACACACACACAAAACACACACACACACACAAAAACAAAAACAAAAAAAAAAAAAAACCTCATAGCAACTTCTGGGTGCAATGCCAAAATACAAATTGTTCCTGAGAAACCCTCCTGTTAAAACAGGAGAGCCGTGTGATTTGCGTTTGTTTTAAAACTGGGAGAGAGTTAAGGGGTGTCTGTGCAGCTTTATAAAATGGAGCCCCAGGTACAGAACACTCTTTTTAGTTTTGTTTTGTATTATGTTATGTTGTGTGTGGGGGGTGTCATGTGCTCAGAGTTGTTCAGTATTCTTCCATGAAATTCTTTACTTTATTATACTTCTTTTGGCTGTTAATAATAAATTACAAGAAAATCTGTTTCATTGGACTATTCTAACATAAGTATACTGAAGTCTCAGGTACCTTTGTTTCTCAGTTCTTAATTTTCTGAACAAGGAATTCTCTCCCTCCTCTCACTCTCTGCCCCTTTCCTCTCTCCTTGTAGTTTTAAGAACTTAGACAACTTACATTTTAGCCATAAAATTCAGGCTCTTCTGTGTGTGGTGAAAGTAACAGAATCTAATACAAAACTTAGAAGCAGGAAATTGAGATACATATAAAGCAACTAGAGAGTAGTGCTATAATTATTAATTAGTAATTATTTTATTGTGGTTTTAGAATGAAAGTCTTTAGATACCAATTACAGAAGGCACAGTTTCTACAAAATGGATAGTTGGATGGTTTATTAGCCATCATTATAGCAGAAGACAACCCCAATAGGAGCCAGCATTCTGTCACAGTCCTCAGAAAAGCAAATGAAGAGGCTTAAAAACATGTAATAACATTAGAACTTGACATATGAATAAGACATCTATTCACCTATCAGCTCCACAACTCTGTAGACAATTACAAAGTCAATGAGTTGGGATTTCCTAAGTGCTTCAAGAAGCTTTTCTTTTTTTTTCTTGTAATGCTGGGGTTGTAACCAGAGCTATAGAGCAGCCTAGAATGTAATCAAGCATCTCCAACACACAGAAAACCTTTGACACATTGTGCTTTGACAAGAACTGTCCTCTTGGTAAGCAAAGACCATGTCTGCAACCCTGATTATCCCTTGTGCTGTCACATCATCACAGAGACAAGAGGATAGAACATGCATTTGGCCACTCGGTGCTTGGAAAAAATGCAGCTGAGAAAGCACAAGGAGGTCTGGGGTTAACAGGGTTGGTCTGGCTGACGTGCAGACGGGAAGTCTGAAGACGGTCCTGGCAGTGTTAGAAATGACAAGAATGCAGATCGCAGACTGAAACATTTTAGGTGTCACAAGCCACACTCCAGATACTTGCAATACCCATCTCAATGTTCTTCCCCTTTGTTTTACAGAATGGAGCATAGTTTTTAAATCATGTAAGGACCCAAGATGGCCTTTTGTATATCGACTGCACCCTAAGATCAAAAGACCTACCTTGCACCAGGCTCAAGTACATTCAGGTCTGAATACAAAGCCAACACCTCTAAAGACAGCGTATAACAGACATCTAACAAGTGAATAAAATGAATAGTTTCAAACATTACAAGCTTTTGTCAGTTCTTGGCCACAAAACTGCCACTCTGATAAATGATTTTCTGAATTTTGTGACAGCAGAGCTACGAAGATCCTGAAGTGTCCTTCCAGACTACAGACAGAGACTGTCACATGTTCACGGTCTCTATGGCATTCTGGCTAGGAGCCAGAGAAAAGTTATTTAACTTTACTTTTAATGTCTTCACTGTGTGAAGTCTTTCTAAATAAACAGACTACTAACAGCAGCGAGATAAACAGGAGTATCTCCCAAGCCCAGAAGCTAGGAAAGGCAGCTCTAGAGAGAAACAACCAAATGCTGCCTGCAGGAGGCCTGGCAGGGCTTCATTTCTCTGCCTTCCTTTAGTCTCAAAATGACTTAATTGTGAGCCAGTTACCTAGCTGGAAACTTTAGAAAGCCACAGATTAGCAGTAAACACTCATTTATTCAGATTCCGTAGTTTCTTGGAGGCACCTACAGAATCTCTCTAATGCTATTAAACTTAAGTCTCCAGGGACACGAAGTGGGAAGGAAAGTTTGTCATATGCAAACACCTCATCTTGTTACCACCAAAACCTGAAAGCTAATTCTCCTTTTAACCAAATGTGGAACGTTACAGGACAAAACTCCACTGAAACATACTGATGTGCAGCATACACAAAGCATTAGGTAGACACATTGCTCCAGGAAACCACCTAGTATCCTGTTGGGGCTGAAGGGGTACCAGAACTTCCCAAGCAACGCTTACAGCATTCCCTTCATTTCGTACTATGCAATACCAATTCATGCCAAGATGTGAACAAAGAGACAACACCTGCCATCAAAACCATATCTTTGTATCGGAAACATGAGGCCTTAAGCTTTAAATTGTTGTTGTGGTAAGTCAATATAATCTGAATCCATAGAAAGCATGGAATAGAAATGAAACAATATCTTTAGAAGTGTGAGGCCCAGGGGACCCATGCCATAAAATTTTTAAGGGTGTTAGAGGGCCCATAAAAAAAACCGAAGCACACTGCACTCTGTTGTACTATAAGAGCCTCTCCACATCTCTCCATTTCTCAAAATAAAGTGCTTTCCCACCATGAAAAGGCTCTTGTACCTTAAATCTTTACAAGCTAGCCTTTAAATCTTAACACTTTAAAGTTTCTCTTGAGTTGCCTTGGGTGGAATGTGCAGTTTCAAAGCAGCTCTTGTTTTCAAAGAAGGTCACTAAATAACTTGATGACTATATATCTTTGTTAGATGCCACATATCATTTAGTCAGCATGGGTTGTTATTTCATATGTGCAGAGTACATTTTCTTTTTTGTAGAAGAATGTTGATCCAGCAACATTGGTGACATGGGAAGGGATCATATCCAAAGACCTTCTAGGTCCCTATGGATTGCAGATACACTCTAGATTATAGTATGATCTGCCTGAAGTACAGACATGTCCATAGCACACGCCTTTAATTGCAAACAATGACAGTAAGGCTAGTATATAGAAGGAAGTAGCCGTGTTTTAAAGTGACATCTAATTGAGGGGCAGACAAAGTGATGAATAAGAGAAATATTTGACAGAATTAGTCAGAAGTAGGATATGCCCAGCTCTCATGAGAACAGCACAAGAAAGAAGGCTTACTTAAGAGCAGCACAGGGAGAGAGAAGAGAGGTCTTCTGTTGTTGTTTGTTTGTATTGTTTTATGGAGAGTTTTTACCAAGATGGGTTTTTTTTCTTTTTTCTTTTTTATGTTTTTATCTTCACATTTTTTTATTAATTGCAGTTTATTCACTTTCTATCCGCCCTGTAGTTCCCTTCCTCCTCCCCTCCCAATCTCGTTCTCCCTCTTCCCCATCAGTGTCTCTCTCCCAGTCCACTGAAAAGGGAGGTCCTCCTCCCCTTAAGAGACAGGTTGCAGAGAGAACAAGCTAGACATAGGTGAAAACAGAACGAGCCAGAGAATGGGAAGGAGTCAGAAGTGTAAAACATATTGCCAGAACTAATTTGGGGCTAGGCAGAGCAATTCAGTCAGAAGCCAACAAAAGACAGTTTGAATCAGTTATCTTGGAGGAGAGTTTGGGTCAGAATAGCTCAGTTGAACCAGCCAGCAAGAGTTCAGAAAGAGATAGAAAGGCTTGGGAATGGTTCTCATCTCATCCCCTCATCAGAGGAAATAAAAACAATATTTATATTTTTTAAAGTAACATTTTTATTATTACTTTTATTAGTGTCTAGAGGAAGCCACACAAACCTCTCAGATACCAATCTCAGATATGGATGATTTATTGAACACAACACCCAAAGATTGACCATGGTCAGGGGCATAGAGTGGACTCACGAGCCAAACTGTGATATTGCATGTTTTTAGTTAGCTTATAAAGGCTAAAACTTCTCACACAGGCAGGGCAGTGGAACAGGGCATCAAGTTATTTTTGCTAATTAAACAAAGCAGTTCTAGCTGAACTTTAGTGTGATTGGTCCCAAATGGAGTTTATAGTTAGGACCAGGTGCGCTTATGGTTGGGGAATTTCTAGGAGTAGCAAGGCCACACACAGAGTATGCTGAACATAAACATAGTTTTGGGTCAACCTGACCTTTCACAGAGAGCGTTTTCCTGTGTCAGCAACAAGCTGATGTGGCTGGTAGGCCTGAAATAAAAATGGCTGTAATTATGCTACTCAAAAAGAACAGGCCTCAACACTTCGAGAGTTCTTTTACAATGCATTTTGATCATACTCATTTCCTACTCTGTCTCTCTAACTCCTCCCAGATGAACCTCCACATTCTTATCCCTCTCAACTTCATATCCATTTTCTTCATTTTGTGATAACCCACGGGGTCCAGTTTGGCTGCCACATACAAATCGTGGTGGAGCCATGCACAGGAGTATGCTTGAACTACCAGGGAACACACTCTTAAAGAAAGCGGAATCTCCCTCCCCCATAAGTCATCAAGGGGCAATAGCTCCTCAGTTAAGGATGGGTATTTCTATGTCCCTCCCTACTCCATACTAGAATGTTCACTGGATTTATCCTGTTTAGGTCTTGAGCAGGCAAACCACAGCTGCTTTCACTTTGCCGATGCAACAGTCCTGTGATGTCTAGAAATCAATGTATCACTCCGATCCTCCCTGACCTCTCTCTCATACTGCCTTTCAGTCCCGTCTTCTGTGATGGTCCCTGAGGCTTGGGTGGTGAGTGTGGTGGTGATATAGACATCTTGTTTGTGGCTGAACACTCTGTGGACACTTAGTTTCTTCCCTTAGATCAGTTGTGAATTTTTGCATTAACCACTGTCCTCTGCACAAAGTAACTCCCCTGATACAGTCTGAGAGCTTCACTAATCCATGGGTAGAGAGACAAGAATTTATACAGCAATTTGATCCTATGTCTGTTTAGCAGAATAAAAATAGTAGGTTTACCCCTGGAATCAATGAGTTCCCCAACCATTTGTTCCTGACCACATTTATAGTCTCAGGCATGTGGAGCTATATTTTTTCCTATGACACAGGCCATAGATTGTGCTTTTTTTCAAAGAAAATTCTGTAAGTCATGTGACTTATTTCCTGACTGCTGGACCTAAGAACTGCCAGTTCTTTAAAAATAGATGTTTAAAATACAGTTTCAGGCAGAGCTCTCTCTCTCTCTCTCTCTCTCTCTCTCTCTCTCTCTCTCTCAACAAAACAAGAAGAAAATATAAATAAAAAGATTTTTTAAACTGTCCTTTCAAGCTTTAGACCATCTCTTATCCAGAAATACCAACGAGGAAATAAATTATGTGCTTATGGTGCACAATTTACATGTTATACATTTGCTTCTATATTTACTCCACAAATTATGTGAAAGCACATGGTGTGTGAAGTAAATATCTCTTCTCAGTACCATCGTAAATGTGCCTTCCTAACAGTAGCGCTCCTCCATACAGAAACAAGGACCAAGATACAATGTATACAAATAAATATGCACGTTAACGATATATAAAATACTGTATTCAATGTTTCAATCATTTAAAATTGTATATAGTTAGGAGCTGGTTCAACAGTGAAGAGCACAAACTCCTCTCAATGAGGACCCAAGCTCAGCTCCCAGCATTCATGTGAGGAAGCCCGCAACCTCCTGTAATTGTAGCCATAAAGATTCAACATTTTCTCATCTCACGCACACATGGTATAGATACACAATAGCCATAAATAAAAACAAAACTAATAATAACATTTTATATGTTGGTCAAGGCTTTAGCTTGTTTCTTACTACATCTTTTCTGTGTCATTCTTTTTCACAGTTAAAATGTCTATCTCTTTACTAATAGCTCATTTCTTGTATGGAGGTTCATGTGCTCTCTAATCTGAAGATGTTGTTCATGTTTTCCACTGTAGAAATATTGTCTAAAAAGAGTACTATAATAAATAAGGATACATGTCTCTTGCCGTGCATGGAGAAAGTTTATCTGAGGTAAACATTTAGAATTGGGATTGCTAGGTCATAGTGTGTAGATGTATTTAATTTTTCAGAAAGTTGTGAATGCATTTTAAACTAGGTATAACATATTAGTAATATAATTAGCTCATAATAATGTATAATGAGACTGAAATAATTACTACACTATATATTTAAACTTGTCATTAAATTGATTTGAAAGGTAGAGGATTAGGTATGCTTATGAACAGAATTTTTTTCCTTGTCTCTTTTCACCAGTGTTCAAAACAAATTCTCTGTGTTTTAAGTGGTATTTCAGGGAAGTTGTCATGGTACCAAGGATGGCCCAGAGAACTGTGGCAATGGTCCCCTCAGCTCTGATACACTCAAAGAAGTTTTTTCAAGAAGCAAAGCTATATATAGACCCAAAGACCTTCTCAAGTAGTTTTCAAAAGATAGACATATTCAACTGCATTTAAACTAGCATAGAAAAGGTGTGTTCCTCTTAGCATACTCTGGCACATATACTTTTAAGTACTTTGTAAAGTTATAAGTACTTTTAAGTACTTTTTAAACTCTAATTCTAGGAAAAAAGACAACTTTTAGCATTTTAATTCATACACATCATGACATTCAGGATACTTTGTAGTTTATAATCTAAAATAAGTTAAATATGTCTTATATCATTAAGCTCATAATTAGATGGTTTGAACTCAAATGTCTACCAAATTTGGATCATGTTGATTTGTCTGTACATTTTATGCCAGAATACAATTTCTTGTATCATATTCAGAATTGGTCATTGGCAATTCATCTATTTTAAATTTTGTTATCTTACGGAGAGATATGTTCCATTATGATCATTTTCAAATCAAATTTCTTTTTGTTGCTTCTCACCCCCCACATATTTCCTGTCTTCACTCTCCTGTGTTCCCCAACTCGAAGTAGTTTCCTTTTTCCTTTGTTTTCACAAGTGACCTTTGCTCTCATGCTTTCTTAGCACCTCTTGTTCACCTTTTGTGTTCTCCAGTCTAGTGTTACAATCTATATCCATTCTCTCTATGGTCAAAATCACAAATGCTAGCAAGAACGTGGGGAAAAAAGAATGCTTACCCACTACTGGGGGAGGATAAACTAGTGCAATTGTTGTGACTTTGACTCCACTGGGGAAAACAGCGAATTAGACTCAATTTAAATTTAGATTAAATGAATTTATTCTTACTGCTAACAGAAGGATGGCAGTCTTCGAGCCAAACAACATGCTGTGCTGAAGGGAGATAAAGGAACAGTTTATAAGGTGGTTCATTCCATTTACCAAAGGTGTACATTACAATCATCTATACGATATAATAGCTACATAATACAATGTAATCCATTGCTGGGCAAGGAAATTGTTTTACTCCCATCAGTTGTTTCTCTTTCCTGTTGTATGGTAATAATAATACTACTTCATCCGAGTCCCACAGCAAGTTTACATAAGCAAGTTTACAAAACAGAGAGGAGGAACACATTATTCAATTCTTACCTCAGCTGCAGGCCTTTGGGATCTCACAGGCACTCCAGGACAAAGGCCAACAGCTCTTCAGGGATGCGTGGTGCCATATTAAGTTTCCTCAGCCACCACAGAGGAGTTATGTATAAATTATTACACAGACCTGAGCACTTTGTAGGAAGTGTCACTAACTGACTGGGATAGAGCAGGCAATAACACAGCGCCATCAGGTTAGGGCTGGCTGTCATGTCCGACACAACCCTTACAGAACTCATTATGGAAATTCTCCCCAAATTAAAAATAAATTACCATACAACCCAGCTATACCTTAGATATGTTTCCCAGGCATACATCCTAGGGACTATAACCTACTACAGAGATACTTGTATGTCCATGGTCATTGCTTCTCTATTCACTCTAGCCAGGAATGGAACCAAACTACAAGTCCATCAATAGAAAATAAAAATGTGACACACCATGAAATTCTACTCAGATATTAAGAAAAAAATAACATTATAAAACTTGCAGGAAAACAGACAGACTTGAAAGTATTTTACTATCATCGCCAGGGCTATCATTGCTGTGATGAAACGCCATGATCAAAATCAAGTTGTGGAGGAAAGGTTTTATTTGGCTTCACGTCACAGTGCATCAGTGACAGAAGTCAGGACAAGAACCCAAACAGGGCAGGAACCTGAAGGCAGGAGCTGATGCAGAGGTCATGAAGGATTCCTGCTTAATTAGCGGGATTGTGAGGAACTGCTGTGACAGACCTGAACATGTTGTTTTGGGGAGGATTCTGAAAGAACTTTGGCAATTGGACTGGAAAAGCATCAGGACATCAGGGACCCAGTGTGTGCTGTTACCTATAGATCAGTGAAATGTCTAAAGTTCAGCAACTTTTCAGACGGTGACAACCAGGCCCACACAGTGGAAACGAATGGGTATAGATCTCCTACTGACATCCAAGGATGAATAGTCTCTGGACAGGTTAGGAATGGATGCTGACCCCTGTGTATAAAAATCTGTCGTTCCAAGAGGGAAACCCATGAGATGAAACTCCCCGTAACCATCTTATCAGGTTTTTCCCATTATGGGCTAGATATTCTCTCATAACAGAACTATTCCTTCCTGCAAAAAGCCTACCTTCGTAAGAATACATCAAGAAGATATATTCATGAGCCAAAAGCATTCCTGCTGAAGATTGGGTGAGATTAACTCATTACAGTAATGAAAGCACACAGCTGCCAAAAGAAATGGAAGCTGTTTCTTCCTTCCCTGAGTTCTGCAAAACAAAGAGAAAGCAAGGTGACTCCCACCAACTGAGCCACCATTTTATTGGAAAAACACGTGTACCTTCCTGCTGCAAACATGGCTGCTGTAATCATCAGAGACAGAGTGGCTCTGATCCCTTTTTGTACTTAAAAGATCGGCTTGAGAAGGGGTCCCAGGCACCCAGTGTAGTCGCCATCAGGCTAGTAAAGGCTTTCTGTTGGCTTGAACGCATGTCTGAGTGGGCTTCTCTGGTGGGTGCCCCAAAATAGAAGAATGTGCTTGGTTTGGGTCTTACCTGATTCCCCATCACATTCTCAGCTGGAAATGATCATAGGCTTTGGCAGTGAAACTCCAGTGCATTTCTTCCTTCGCTGATCACATACCACAGCCAGAGCCTAAATCCAGCCAACCACACAGCACACAGCCAGGGTCTGAGGCTCTTGAGCTGCTTGTCTGTCCAGTGGACACCTCCGTAACACTTGATAGTGTATCACTTAGGAAAGGTCACAATACTCATGGTACCCAGATTTGATGAAACTCTAAGCTACATGTTTTCTCCAGGTATTATGTCAATGCAAGTAACACTTAAATCACTATCTTCCAGCAAAGTCCATGCTCCTCTGCACCGTGATGGATCTTATCCAGTTTGTTGAAGACAGGTGTTAATATGTCGATTTTGAAAAAGAAAACAAGGTCTAGAGCATCCATCCCAGCTCAAAGCAAAGCAAATGGCTAGAGAGCAGACCTAACCCCAAACCCCAGTAATCTGCTCACAAAGCAGGCAAGAGCTCCAAAGTCCCACCTGATCATACAGCTGGTGTCCAGACCTGAGGCCACAGTGCCAGCCTAGCTAGCACACTCACCTCAGTCAGCAGGGCAGGCCACACATGTGAGGCATGGGAACACCACAATATTCAAAACAGCATCTCTACTGCTCTCAGACAGAGGATCAAGCGTTCCAGGTCAAATTGCTGTCTTTCAAGGATGACCTCATTGGAACTCACAATCTGTACTGAGGCAGGGGGTGGGATGTTAATCCTCCAGGGCTGACACAGTGTGCAGCTGAGCGTCAGATAGGAGAGACATCTGGGTGTGTAGCAGCAATATTGGCTCTGAATGGCACTATTCCTGTGTGGGGAACTCCCACACTGACAACAGAGCACTCTCCCACCCTCTCATTCTCCACCTATCTGATCCTCGCAGTCTGCATTAATAAAAAGTAACTGTCTCTTCGCAGTCAGAACAATGATTCCTTGGGAGATGAGGTGGCCTAAATTAACTGTCTTGAATGTCACAGCAGAAGATGGAATGATGAGGCTGCAGGCAGGACAAGAGAGTCACCTTCTCTTGCTTCTGAAATAGTAGCCAGCAGCAGAGATAAACTCAGAGGCAGTTGTGCACCATATCATATAAAGTAAGGCCTCTTATGTGGAAATAATAGGCCCTGACTGAATTTTTAGACAAATCCAAATTAATATATTTTTTTGTTAAAACATGTCAGCCATTCTGCTGAGAGAGTTTCAAATGTAACATAGTTCATAGTGTTAGTCTTAACATTATATTTAGTAATATATTATACTGGGATATTTTACATGTTTATGTTCTCTATAGATTACATGTGGGTTTTTTTATTTTAGTGGCTATGTCACTAAGAGGACATATTTGCATCAGGGAAACTGTCTAGATGAAATAAGCACATTTTTGCTTGAGCCAATAAGCAACTATTATAAGTTAAAAAAAAATAATAAGAATCCAGGCTTGGTGATGCAAGCTTGTGATTCCAGCTACTTGGGGAAAGAAGCTCGTGATTTCAGTCTGCCTGGGCAAATTAGTAAGACTCTATATCAAGACAAAAAGTAAAATAATGATGATTATCATATAGAACAATTTTTAAACAGCTGGGAAATAGCTCAATAGTCCACATTTTCTAAATATATTTAAGACCCTTGGTTCGGTATCCAGTACCACACACCTGGAAGGAGGAAGAGCAGGAGAAAGAAGAGGAGGAGGAGGAAGAAGAGAATTCCTGAGATGAGACTGGGCTCTATTTTATCTTGTATTCTATTTATCCTGATTGTCACCATCCCCATTCTCTTTGGCTGGGTTGCCACTTTGACCTGAGATGGAGAAAAACATCTTCCATATCCCCAACACACACCTGGTTGCCAGCCATGTGGTGACAGGGCTTTCCAGGAGTGGGGACACTTCCACATGCCATGCAGCACACGTGTAAATAAAGCTGAGCCTATCCCATGGCCCTTATCTAACTCCACACTCACCCTCTACAAACTCTTTCAGGACCCACAGTGTGTGGGCTTGAACTTTGTCAACAGATTTGACCCCACAAGTCTGCTCATGCTGCTCCTCCCACGGAATGTCCCCTGTTTTCTTATTGCCACACCCAGGGGGAACTCAAGGGAGCAGAGAACAAAGCAAACAAAGCCTGTGCCCCCTGTACTATGCTCTGCTATGTCCTTGGGTGCCTCTCATTGTTACTACTAGGCCTCACTGTCATGCTGGGATGTCATATAAGACTTCATGTCCACCTTTTACATGCCCAAGGTAGATGCCTGCAGATCTTCTTTGCTTGAGATTTTCTTGAGAATATTTGAAATCTTCTATGTTCCCTAAGTGAGGTAGTTAAAACACACACACACAACAGGCCCTCACTCTAACCCTAATTCTAACCCTAGCCAGTTCTATAACTGTAGACAGCTCTGCCTTCTCAAAGGTTCTTCACCATGAGCCCAGGACCAGGATATTTATCAGATGTCCAAATTAATGTAATTTTTTTAAATAGTGTCTTACATGTGCCAATAGAGCATGACCAGCAATGATGCAAAATTACAGCATTTTGACTGTTATATTGTTAACTATTAATTATAATCATACACACACGAGAGAGAGAGAGAAAGAGAGCTAACCAAGAAACTTCTTAGGAGCGGGGAACTTGTGAGCTTGTGTAGGTGTCTTTGCATTTGAGAGAGCATCTGTATGTTAATGCAATGTGTTCAATCAAAGGAATAGCAGGATGGCACTACAATGAGACATCTGAAGCTCATAATGTATAAAACAGGAAGCACTAGAAATATAAAGTGAATGTAGAGTCAGCTTCAATTCAGATGCACGGGAGATAGCTATGTTATCATCAGTAAAGAAACATTAGCTTGGTGTTAATAAAAATATACTCACGAAAACTCACTCATTCCTTCTCACTGAAAAGTCATTTGATAGAAAGAAAATAAATGTCAAATTGTTAGTCTGCATCACTCTGATGCACTAATCAAGATGACAACTATCATTGGAAGTCTTTGCCTTGTGTCACTGCCCAAACCTACTCAAGTGTTGTGAATTATGTCTCCTCTGACATTGACAATGCTGGGAATCAGATCCTCAGATCTCAGCCACTTTGATACTGGAAATGTGCAAAAGATCTGACAGAGAGAACAGATACCATAATAGCTATGACTTAACACCAATGTAGCAACCTTTGAGGGAATTTTACTTCCATCTCTCAAGATATTTATTGATTACTTAACATTTTTGCTGTATGTCTTATATTGCTAGTTGAAAACCAGTAACTGAAAGGAAGTCCCATCTTTATCTAGAATGAAATAAATCTCTACATTCAAAATTTGTCTTATATTATTTTGTCGACATGCAACATATCATGAGCCAGCTACTCCTTTTCCCCTTCCAGCAATGAGTAGTGCTGTAGGTCACCTCTGACCCCTAGATATGAATCCCATGAACAGGGTGGAGTCAATGTTTCTCCCTCTCATTGATGGAGCTGGCTTCTTCCTCCTTCCGTCCCTCCAATCTATTTTAGACCCTTCTTGTAGATGAAGCTCTCACAAGACTCTGACGTGTTAGGCAACCTGTGGCCTCGGTTCCAACTTTATTTTTAGTAGTATGATAAAATAGAAACAAAAGAAGCTTAAGACAGAAAATGTCTGCTCTGGCTGACTGGGAGACAGTGTCTCAGTAGGTGAGGGCAACATAGCAACAGGAGCACGAGGTTAGCCCTTCACGCTAGAGCGGCAGTTCATAAGATAGAGGGCTAAATGAGACTAGGTCATAAAACCTCACAGCCCATTTTCTATGACGCACTCCCTTTCAGGGATGCTTTACCCCTTGAAGGTTGCCCAGCCTTTCCATGCAGCACTGCCAGCTGGAGACCAAGTGTTGAAACACGTGAACCTATGAGGTACATTTCATATTCAAACCACAGACTGTCTCAGGACTTCTTCTCTAACGCCTTGATTTTTCTTGAGCAAGTCCATCTCATCTTTTGGTTTCTAAGAAAAACTATATAAAAATAAATCAGAATACAATATTCTAAGGATAAAGAAACATATGTGTTTCCCTATACAAACACATTATACCTATACACAGCAACATCCACACAGATCGGGACAGAGAGAGACACATATGTTCACATAGGAATGTACCAAGCACCTGCCGTTTGCTGGGATACTATGAAAGGAATGAAAATGTTGTCGACTCAAAATAGAGTCACTTGTTTCTACTATTGAGGAAATAAATGAACCTCGGAGGTTAGGGAAAGGGACAGCTATCATGAATAACTCTCTTAAACCATCACAAAAGGATATACCAATGGAACATGTGCCTAGCAACAGTTAGGTATCCCTTAATGTTGGTTGTTCGGGCCAACAACTGTTGTAAAATAATACTTTTCTCCTTTTTGCCTTAAAAACTTTCCCTTGCCTCACTCTTTGTGAATATGCATATAGATCCCTAGGACACATAGATTCCTAAGTCAGTGCTCTCTTATCCTGAACAATAGTCAGTATTCTTGGAAGAACTTCTCTCTGGTTTACCTTTTAGATCGTCGACATCCTTCCAGATCTTCCATGCATGGTGTTTACTCTCTCATAATTTTTTTTTTTAATAGACGTACATGTCAAGGAGTCTCACCTCTTCCCAAGTCTACAGTTTTCTTGCCTCTGCACAGTGAGACTTCGTACTGTTACCCAGACATCAAAATCAAATCCGGCAGCAACTCCTCTCCATGACCTCAGCCATCCATGTAAATATTAAGACGCTCTTCAGTGCTCCTCTCAGAGTGCTACCTCCTCCTGCCTATGTCTTATTCCATTGTGTCCCCATAGACCTGTCCCCTCTTGCAAATAATCGTGGGAAGTGTATTGCTAAAAAGCAAACAATTTTGCCTTATCTCTAAGCCATCAATTACTTTCCACTAATATCAGAGCCTTTTACAGTTCTGCATGTGTCTGTAAGCCCCATCTGATTTCTTGTACTTCACTCTTTCATGCTCGTAACATTTCTGACACCCTTGCTTTCATGACAGCAGAGAAGATCCAACTTCCAGAACCCTTCACAGTGTATCATCCTTCTGTGTCCTTCATCTTTCTGTCCTTTCTTGTTAGCAATTCTTCTCATGACCTCAAAATATTCTGCCCAGCAATGATTTCTCCTACAAAACTTTAAGCCTGAAGAGAAAACTTGGCCCAGTGTGCCTGCCCATTCCTTGACTGTTCCTCCAGAAACACTAGATGAAGAGCTCTGTCATGGCCAGAACCAAGTACTGTTGTAAGGATATGGTGTTGACCTAACAGAGACCAGTGGGTGAAAGTTTCACACTCTGGTAATCATCTTTTAGAAAAGCCATAATATTTCACCCCGCTATTCACTTAGCCTACAAAAGATACCAAAACGACAGCTGGAAGAGCTAATGGTCATTCAGAGTAGAACCATTTGCAGGTGCAATTTCGGTTCATCTCACTCTATACACTGTAAAGACACAGGCTGCAGCTTCCATGTTCAGTCACTACACAGATGTACTTTGAACTAACCTCCCATTCATGGCCGTTCTTTATACACAGTTCTTTATTCCCTGGAAGATCTTCTTCTTTTTTTTTTTAAGATTTAAAAAGTTGTTTTTTTTTAAGGGGGCCAGGTGGCTGACATCTGTCACTTGGAATGCCAAGGTGGGAGGAATGCTTGGAAATGGAGGCCAAATTGGGCTATAGAGTGATTATTCGTTCTGTAAAAAAACGAAAAACAAAAACAACAGGTGATGCTACATTAGCTCTTGATCACCTTTGTCCTCCAACCCTGGTCTTGGCCTTGGGTGCTTTCTTGTGGTTCAGAACTATTCCTTTGCACAATACGTATTTATGCATTTGTGCATATGCAGTCTGTGGCAATGATTTTCCGATGTTTCCATACATCTTCCTTGTTCTTTCCACATGGTATTCCGTAACGGGGTTGTATCCAGTTTGTCTTCCCTTACCGACAAATGACTAGGTTTCCCAGTTTTGTCATCTCCCCACGCCTTCCTCGGGTGAAGGGCTAAAGACACAGCTGTGAGGAGGTGGAAGATCTTCTTGTTTCAAGGATTAGAAATGGGTTTTCATAAATCTTATTCTGTTTCCATTCAGTGCCTAGTACCTGTCTGGTTTCAGGGATGAGCTGTGGAGTCACAGTCAGGGAATTCTTCCAACAGCCTCAGGAAGCTTCCCATAAGCCCTTTCAC